>NC_084499.1:8347061-8650091 GCF_030035675.1 Rhineura floridana
ACCATTTGGAACTTTCTCCCAGTACGTATCAGACAGGCACCATCTCCTGTTTGTTGCTTTCAAAACTGTCTCTGTCTGTCTATCTATCTATTTATCCCAGTACTGGATTTGAGAAATTGTTTATGCTATTGTTGTCAATAACGTCTAGATGTTTAATAGGAACTGATTCACAAATGGAATTAAATAAACAAATAAAATTGCATTTTTGCAGCGTTTTGTCAATGGACGCATGCATTGTAAAGGAGGTGTGCGGAGAGAGCCTTTTGTACATATTGATAGTTCCATTCTTATGCCACTGCTCACTGTGTTTATGGGTCTGGCCACATGATTTGAAGCAAAGCAGATGCTTGTTCCTATGAAGAGGAGAAGAGGAGATTGTGGGAATTGTCATGTTGAGGGTGGAGCACAATTGTTCTCTGTTTTTCCAGAGGACAGGATGAGCATCAGTAGGTTGAAATCACAGGGTAGCAGATTTTGGAGAGATGTCCTAATGGCAAAAGCTGTTCAGCAATGGAACAGACTGCCTCCGTGGGAAACCTGGAGAGCCATTGCCAGTCAGAATAGACATTACTAGCTTAGATGGACAAGTAATCTGAAATTATTTATGACCTTTTTCTATGTCCCAGTTCCCATCCCCCACTTTCACCTCCCTGGTCCAAGATTCAGTGCAACCCTAGCTAAGGTGAAGGTGTCACCGCACTTGTAGTGCGAGTCGTTTCTGACTCTTAGGGTGACGTCTTGCGACGTTTACTAGGCAGACCGTATATATGGATTGCCAGTTCTGTCCCCGGCCTTTCTTTACCCCCCAGCGTATGCCGGGTACTCATTTTACTGACCACGGATGGATGGAAGGCTGAGTGGACCTCGACCCTTTTTACCGGAGATTTGACTTCCTCCTTCCATTGGAATCGAACTCTGGCCATGAGCAGAGCTTCGGCTGCGTTACTGCCGCTTACCACTCTGCGCCACGGAGGATCTTGCAACTCTAGCTATCAAACCCCAATTTAGAAGTCATATCTCCAGGTTCAAATTACACCGTTCGTGTAATTTGGAACTTTATTATTTAGAGAAAATGCAAGTGAGACATTTTATTTATTTATTTTATTTATTTAATTTAATTTATATACCGCCCTAAGCCCAAGGGCTCTCTGGGCGGTGTACATAAAATAAAGCAATCAGGAATATATAAATACAATAAAACAATAGAATCAAACCAACAAAGGTAAACAAAAATAATCAAACAGCAGCAAAATACAACAATACATATAATAAAACGCATTAAAATGCCTGGGAATATAAAAAGGTTTTCACCTGGCGCCGAAAAGATAGCAGCGTCGGCGCCAGGCGCACCTCATCGAGGAGACCATTCCATAGTTCGGGAGCCACAACCGAAAAGGCCCTATTTCTAGTCACCACCCTCCGAGATTCTCGATGGGATGGTACTCGGAGGAGGGCCTTAGATGTTGAGCGCAGTGTACGGGTAGTTTCATATTGGGAGAGGCGCTCCACCAGGTATTGCGGTCCCATGCCGTGTAAGGCTTTATAGGTCAAAACCAGCACTTTGAATTTAGCCCGGAAACAAATAGGAAGCCAGTGCAGATGAGCCAGAACGGGTGTAATATGAGCGGACCTTCTTGTCCGCGTTAACAATCTGGCCGCTGCATTCTGGACTAACTGTAGTTTCCGAACTGTCTTAAAGGGCAGCCCAATGTAGAGCACATTGCAGTAGTCCAATCTAGAAGTTACCAGAGCATGAACGACTGAGGCGAGGTCATCACTGTCCAGATAGGGACATAGCTGGGCTACCAATCGGAGATGGTAGAAAGCATTCCCTGCCACTGAGGCTACCTGAGCCTCAAGAGACAAGGAAGAGTCGATAAGAACTCCCAAGCTACGAACCTGTTCTTTCAAGGGGAGTGTAACCCCGTCCAGAACAGGGTGAACATCCACCATCTGGGCAGAGAAGGCACTCACTAACAGCGTCTCGGTCTTGTCTGGATTAAGCTTCAGTCTGTTAGCTCCCATCCAATCCATTATCGCGGCCAGGCAACCGTTTAGTACGTTAACAGCCTCATCTGAGGAAAATGAAAAGGAGAAATAGAGTTGCGTGTCATCAGCGTACTGGTGACAACGCACTCCAAAACTCCTGATGACTGCACCCAGCGGCTTCATATAGATGTTGAAAAGCATGGGGGACAGTACCGATCCCTGTGGGACTCCACAATGGAGAGTCTAGGGTATCGAGCAGTGTTCCCCAAGCACTACCTTCTGTTGACGACCCACCAAGTAGGAGCGGAGCCACTGCCAAGCATTACCCCCAACTCCCAACTCCATGAGCCTTCCCAGAAGGATACCATGGTCGATGGTATCAAAAGCAGCTGAGAGATCAAGGAGAATCAACAGGGTCACACTCCCCCTGTCCCTCTCCCGACAAAGGTCATCATACAGGGCGACCAAGGCTGTTTTGGTACCAAACCCAGGCCTAAAACCGGATTGAAACGGATCCAGATAATCAGTGTCATCCAAGAGCCCCTGGAGCTGGTCGGCCACCACCCGCTCCAGAACCTTGCCCAGGAACGGAACATTCGCCACAGGTCTATAGTTGTTCAAGTTATCTGGGTCCAAGGAGGGTTTCTTCAGGAGCGGTCTCACTACCGCCACTTTTAGGCAGTCAGGGACCACTCCCTCTCGCAAAGAGGCATTGATTACCTCCTTGGCCCAGTCGGCGGTTCCGGTCCTACCAGCTTTCACCAGCCAAGAGGGGCAAGGATCCAGCACCGACGTGGTCGCCCGCACCAGTCCAGACAGAGGTATATAAAATTATGCATGGTGTGGGGAAGTGGATAGGAAAAAATTTTTTTTTATATAACTCTAGAATTCAAGGACACCCAATGAGGATGAATGGAGATTACTATGGCTGTGTGTACTGGATTTTGCTGAGTCCTAAAGCAAACCAGTCTGATTTGGGGGAATCTGGGCATCAGGCAAGTTGGGCTGAGACAGGCTCAGATCACTCTACATTGGTCAACCCAGAGCAGTGTGGGGCTATCAGGGGGTGGGGTGTAGGCAAGAGAGGCAGGCATGGCTGGGGAGAAGGAGAAACCATGAAAAGGAGGGATTTAACAGGCAGTTGAGTCTTCACATAAGAAGGCAGGGGTGGATGGAAGTTAGAGATGGAAGAGGATTTCGATAAAAATCAGATGTGGGATCAGATTTCCCTGCAGTTTGCATGGTCACCATCTTTATGAACTGACCTTGCCGCCGACAAGCATTGATGATCTGACCCTTCTTTTTATTGCAGCCAGGATGAGGAGGAATAGTTTGCTTGCTGCTGTCTCCTCCTCCTTTGCTCTACTGGGAGGGATATTGCATGTCATGAAATGTTCCCTGTTGCACCCCCCCCCCATATCTCCGGTGCTCTTTCCCTTCTCCCACCTCCTCCCTAGCTCCTGGCTGCAGGTCTGAGGAGCCCAGCCGCCTGCTGCAGACTTTAGCCAGTGGGAGAGAGGGACCTCAGTTGATTGCTGCACAAGATGCCAGCAAAAAAAAATAGGGAAGAAAGAGCGAATAGAGCAAAGAAAGAGAGGGGGAGAGATAGGGACATTCTCTCTCACACACAAATACACATGCATGAGAGGGAAAAAAATCAAAGGGCACAAGGCAGCTGTAGTAGGTCCAGCAGCAGTACCAGCGATAAACCAGAAAAGGGCAAGGATTCCTGCTGCTGCTGCTGTGATTGGTGGGCTACTCTGGGCAAGGAGGGAAGTTGCAAAGCAGAGAGGCTTGCTCTCCTGTCCTCTCGCAGGGTCTTGCTGCCTTCTTCATCTCTGTAAAGGCCAAGCAAATTTCCCTGTTGGCCCTGCTGCCGCCGCTGCTTGCAAATGCTCCCACCGCTTGGGCAACAGCTGCCAAACCCTTGCCACCTTAGACAGCAGGAGAAGAACCCAGGAAAGTTTGCTGGGCCTTTAACAGAAGCGAGGAAGGGAAGAAGGTGGTGTGAGAGGCAGGAAAGTGAGTGCTTCTCTGCTTTGCAACCTCCCTCCTTGCCCAAGCAGAGAAGCCCCCCCTCTCTCCCTTCACCCCCCTACTCTTGTTGGGGAAGTGCCTCTTCTGACCCCAATAACCAACCTCAACACATGCATCACAGTTTCACACACACAGCCTTCCCATATCTATAGGTGTCAGGGACTGTGGAGCGGCACAGCCAGCTGGCCCACTCGAGCAGGCAGGCAAGCGGCAGCCACCCCCCACCCTGTGTCTGTTCTCTTTCCCTCCCTCCCTCCCTCCCTCTGCCACCCTCCCCTACAGTCAATTAACACAGGATCCAAATGGGAAGGGGGCAAAGGAGGGTGGAGGCAGATGACAGGCAGCCACCCAAGTGGATTTTTTTTACTGGGGAAAAAAATGAACCATTAAAAGGAGGAGATAGCGGTAAACACACAAACATGGAAAATAATTGCCTGTCCGTTCCACGGAATGAGAGAGAAACTGCACCAATAAATGAACTCCGATGCTAATGGGGTGGATGCCTTTCCCACCCTGAATCCTCCTTCCCGCCACCTGAATCAGCACCCCACAGGATGGAATCCTCCTGCTTACCAGATTGGTGCCACAAGGGCATATTAGGGGGCCTGTGCACAGCCCTAGAGATTACCTGGAAATGCCAAGGACCCTTTCCCATGCACTGAAGATACTCTACACCTGACCATGACCCTTCCCCTTCCAGTGGTCTGGAGAGACTCAGGAAATGGAAGTTAGAACCAAGGGGAAGCTGGAGGCCTAACTACAGAACAACTATGTAAGTGAGGACATAGAGCAGGGGTGGGGAACTTGGCTGGTAGGGCTAGGAAGCATCCCCTGCCAGAAATCTTGGACAGCCACAGCCAGTCAGTGTCATCAGTACATGGCCAATGGTCTGACTTGATCAGTATAAGGCAGCTCTCTATGTTCCTCTGCTCCCATTATTGGGAGTAAACCACCAATGCTTGCAACAAGAGGGGGGTACAGAGAAAGGCAACCTATTCTTCCCTCACTAATTCTTTCTTCAGTAACCATTTGTTGATATGAATTGTTTTTCTCAGGCTTTACCTCCTTCCTCTTCCTTCTAACTAGTGTTAGTGTGAGTGTTAACTTCATGACTCTATAATGGCCACATGTATATCTGTACTCAGAATGGCTTTATTTCCCAGGAGCAATAACTTTATTCTTTCAACCATCAATCTTACCAGACTATTCATTTCTGCACTCTGCTGCTATATATGCCAGACTCCTACACCCACAACCCACCCCAACATCTGAGGCCTTGTGCGTGCAAATCTGGAGTTCCATCACTGCGCTATGATCCTTTCCAGGACCCCATGAAATTGCAACCTTAGAACTCTCAAAACGTTCACAGGAAGACATTTAGCACAAACGGTGTCTTTTATGATAGAGGGGAAGGGGGCAGGAAGCCCTGTACAAGGCCCTGAATACATGCCACTAATGCAGTCACAGCTGGACATTTTTAGGGAAAATGTGTCACACAATTACAAGTGAGGGACATGGCCAATTCTCTCCTAAGCTTGAATATGGTTTTCATCCACTGTGTATTGTAGCTTGCAAGCAAAAGAGTGCCGGTTCCATGTTAATTGCTTTCTGACCTCCTACAGGTAATTGCATAACAATTTGCAGGGAATTGCTGCAAGAACTCGATGAATCCTACCAACCATTTTTCTTTGCTGAACAGTAATTTGAATTTTGTCAACCCCCCCCATCATTAGCACTCCATCTTATCCATTTTTTTTAAAAAAAGAAAGCCAATTGCCTGATTGCCACAGCAATGTTTGTTTTTTGTTTTCCCACTAACGCTGTCACTAATGGTGTCAACCTCATTTGAAGCTTGTTTTAAGAAGTGTTTAAAATTACCATTTTCTGAGAATTAAAAAAGAAGAGGTGACTGTGAATCAAAGGAGAGGAAGTGATACTGAGCTGAACTTGACTATTCAAGCACAGATGAACTTGCTATTTTTTAAAAGGTAGCCCATGAGTCATGTGCAAAATTCCTTTCCATAGTAAATTGTTTTTTTTAAAGTGCCTCTGCACATGAGCAGATGCCTTTGCATCATGCTCCTTTGACTGCCCAGGAACAAAAGAGCTCTGATGGATCATACCAAAGGTCTGTAGCTTAGTGGTAGAACATCTGCCTTGCATATAGAAGGTCCCAGTTCAATCCCTGTCATCTTCATGTGGGACTGGAAGAGACCCCAGTCTGAAATCCTGGAGAGCTACTACAAGTCAGTGTAGTCAATACTGAGCTAGATGGACCAGTGGTTTGACTTTTTAGAAAGCAGCTTGCTATATTGCTATCTAGTCTACACTCCTTTTTCCAATAGCACCCAACCAAGTGGTGGCAACTGAAAAAAATACTGGAAGAGGGATGGAAGGGATAGAGCAAGCTTTGTTGCACATGCCAGATTGCTGAACGAGAAGTCGGCTGGAGTTCAATGCTAGTCCTACTCAGAGTAGACCCACTGAAGTTAATGGAAATGACTAACTTCGGTTTATTAATTTCAGTGGGCAAGTAAGGACATCAAGGAGACAAAGAGTGATCTGACAACACCTTTTGTCTACAAGACTGACAGTGTGATAGAGCATATGCTTATTTTATTTATTATTTGATTTATATCCCACCCTTCCTCCCAGCAGGAGCCCACAAAGCTTCTTCATCACTTGCTCATTTCTAAAAAGCAATTCCTGCTGGTTGGAAGCCAGAGGAAAATCCCCATTAGATGAACAGCTCTTCATGACAGAAGATGCCAGCCAGGCCAGAATCTGCAAGCCACCTTTCAGAGATTAAGAAGTTAAGAAAATATCTTCTGCATCAGGCCAATGGTTCATCTGGCCCAGCATCCACTTCTCAAAGTAGCCAACCAGATGCCTCTTGAAAGCCCACAAGTAGGACCTGAGTGTAACCACACCCACCTCACTTGTGATTCCCAGCAACTGATACTCAGAGGCATACTGCCTCTGACAGTGGAGGTAGGAGAGTTTGATTAGGGCTAATATCCATTGATAGCCTCATTCTCCCACATGAATTTGTCTAATCCTCTTTTAAAGTCATCCGAGTTGGTGGACATCTCTACTTCTTGTGAGAGAGAATTCCGTAGTTAAACTATGCGCTGTGTGAAGACATCCTTTCTTCTGTCTGTTCTGAACCTTCCAGCATTTAGATTTATTGAATCTCCCCGAATTCTAGTGTTATGGGAGAGGGAGAAAAAACGTTTCCCCATTCACTTTCTCTGCACCGTAATCTTATACATGCTTATCATCTAAAAGAAAAAGCCCCATTTCCACACATGAGGTGCCGCCTAGGATGACGATGACAAGAACAATGGTTATAGTAGTAATAATGCCATGTTGTCAAAGCGAGTGTTAAAACTCAATAAACCCTAGTAAAGTGTTTTTGGCAATAAATCATTATCATTAGATGTTTTTGAAATAAAGAAATGTTTCACTTCCCTGCAGTTAGACATGGAGAAATGAGTGATAGGGAGCCTGCAGGCTTCCAGATGTTGTTGGACTCCAACAAGGAAGGCCTCTAGTTCAGAGGTAAAGAATCTACCCAGGTGAAATACCTGGTATCTCCAGAAAAGGTTGGGAAAGTACCTTGGAGACCCACTGCAAATCAGTTTAGACAATACCAAGCTAGGTGGACCAATTGTTGGACCCCGTATAAGACAGTTTCCTGTGTATTTCCCATCCCACCAAATGATTGGCCACACTGTCTGGAACTGATGGGAGATGGAGCTCAGCAACATTGGGGGGCAGGGAAGAGACTGTTTTCCATCCCTAAGATGGTCACTGCTTCAGAAAACTTCTCCCATGCCAACTCCAACTATGAAGAAAGCTAGCCATGATATCTTGGCTCTGAAGAGTAAGCTCCATCAGTACCACTGCTTCCTCAGATTCCTGAATAGTTAGGAAAATATGGTGGAGTGAGAATTTTTATCTCATGGTATCTGGGGTGTGTGTGGGCTCAGTTCCAGGAGATATAAGCCTCTTAGCAAACACTCTCCAAGGAGAGCAAGGTTGAAAATGCAGCACAGTCCAAACAAACCAAGATCAAGCAAAGAGATTCATGAGCAAGGTCAAGCAACAATTCAAGGTTAATATCACAAGGAGTTCAGGCAAGGTACAACTAGATTCAGGACCAAGAACCCAGAGACCTGCATTAATTCCAAGAATTGGAAGGCTCAAGTGGGAGACCTTATATAGTCCAGCCACCTAGACCACACCCTAATTACAGCTGCTGGTAGTAAAGGAGTTTCATGGATTGCTTACTCATGAGTAGACTCCTTACTCACAAGCCACAACAGTGACTCTGGGCCAAAGATGTATGCTATGTCATTGACCCAGACATTTTGGCCCTGAGGCTCTTGAGGACTGTGTGGTGGCTTCACCTCCTCTTCCTCTGACAGCTCCAAGGGTTCTTCAATAGGTCTCCCCCCCATCTCAGAAGGCCTCTCAAGGGGATCCTCAGCACTGGCTCCAGGAGACTCTGACTGCTCCTCAAAGTCCTCAACCTGTGGAGTGTCTGGTTCATCCTCTGAGGACTCAGTGGGACCTGGTAAAAACTAGGCATGACACATAAGCCTTTTTGGCATGTTTATGAGACTTTTTGCTAATTCTATGCCAGCCCTAGGCCAATTCTCTGACAGGTGGACCAAAGTGAGGATGGGCTTCAGTTTCCAGGGCTTTTCACAGTGTAGTACCACACAATAAGAAAATGTAGTTCGCTCTTTTTGCTCCATTCATTGCTAATAAGATAGTAATCCAAGGCTTTGGAGAGCTGAATATTCTCAATAAACGGCAATTGTGCCGCTGGGAGCTAATGCCAGTTTTGCACATAACAGAGACCTTGGAGAGCAATTACAGAGGCTTTTAAAGCCTGCAGATTTTGCTACACACACATATCCCATTGCTGAAGAATGCTGAGAAAAGTCACAGAGTATTCTTTTCAGTACATCAGATCCAAAATGTGCACAAAGTTGGAGATGCAGCACTGGTGGAACTGCTAACTCTCCCACTTTTGAGTGACTTTTTAGATGATCAGTTGATAGCAAAACAAATGATCAGTGATCCTTTGCATTGGGGGATATCACATTTGCCCAGCACGCAGAACTTCCGTGTACAGAAGCTGTGGTTGTCTTCTGTCTGGCAATTGCAGTTTGGAGCATTTTCTTGGAAGTACTTTGGAAAAGTGTCACGAGGCACCTATTGGGTAGCGTCCAAGACATCACTGATTATGAAAGTTTGCTTCCAGATGACCTGTTCATTGATCATTTATTTATTTATATTTATTTTAAAGCATCGATCAACCAATTAATAGTTCAAAAATCTCTAAGTGATGTATAGTCTAAAAACAATGTACAATTAAAATATTAAAACAAAACTGCAATCTAAAACAAAAAAAATCAGTTATAAAAACACATAAAAGCAAATAAAAAAAATTCAGAGGATCAAAATCATAAAACAAGATCCAGTCTTATGGGTCAGGGAAAGCCGGGGCAAAAGGATAAATCTCAACAAGATGGTTAAAGCACCTGATGGTTGTTGATTCATACATGACAGAGGGAAGGGCATTCTGCAGTACCAGAGCAACTAGGGATGGAGAAAAAATTCAATTCAGTTCACATGTGAAGCCTAATCTATCGAATTGGAACTTTCCAAAACTATTTGAGAACCGAAACACACGAATCCTTCAAAATTTGTACTTACCTGAATTTTGCAATGCAGTTCTCCACTATGTTTTAAAAATGAAAATGCACGTGTTAGGGGAAAGTGTGTATAATACTCAGTTTTATACAGTACAAATATATTATTAGTGAAAATAACATGCAAACATGCATTATATTAGCAGTGGTGCTTTTTTTGGTTAAAAAAATTGAGATGCTGGTATTCTTACTTTGATAAAGGATCTGTGAGTGTCAGCACAACATGGTTACCATGGGCAGCAAAAAAAATGAGGTGCCGGTACTCTGTACCAGAGAGTTCCATCACACAGAGATACACACACAGACGCACACTGATTAGGAGAAATTTCTTGCAAAAAAAATGTTTATCAGGACAAATTTGCAAAAAAATCCTGAAGAATTTTCATGAGGATTTTTTTTATTTAAAAATCCATAAACTGCTGCAGAACAGTGGACAACTGAATTTAGAATAGGAAAAAGAAGAAACTGATAGAACTGAGATTAAGAGATCCTTCCATCCCTACGAGTAGCAGCAGAAAATGACCATTTCCAGGTACCTCCGTATAATACTCTGGCATTCATTCATTGGCGATCACTCGTGGCTGAGTAAGATTGTCTTCCAGGGTAAGGTCTTTAACAGTGGGTCCGTAAGTGACTGTGGAGGCCAATTCAGGATCCACACAGCCTCTCACACTGAGGACATAGGTTTCCAGATGGAAGATGGTCACAATGAGGATTTGCTTGACGTGCCTTCCACTTAGCTCGTTTGTCCCTTTCGCCCTGTACTCGTGCTTCTTCAAAGTCCATAACACCTTTGATAGTGGCTGACCTCCAATTGGGATGCTCATGGGCCAAGGCTTCCCAGTTCTCGATGCTCATGTTACATTTTTTTAGATTTGCTTTGTTTGATGTTATTGTAATATTTTGTATTTTAACCTTTGTACACCGCCCAGAGAGCTACATAGCTAAGGGCGGTTTATAAATGAAATGAAATGAAATAAATAAATAAATAATAAACATCTTTAAACCTCATTTGCTGTCCACTGATATTCCGTTTTCCATCCTTAAGTTGGGAGTAAAGTAGCTGCTTTGGAAGACGGTGATCAGGCATTTGAACAACATGTCCGGTCCAGCGAAGTTGATGTTGGAGGATCATTGTTTCAACACTGGTGGTCTTTGCTTCTTCCAATACGCTAACGTTAGTCCACCTATCTTCCCAAGTAATTTGCAGAATTTTCTGGAGGCAGCATTAGTGTAATCTTTCAAGAAGTTTCGAGTGGTGTTTATAGATGGTCCATGTTTCACAGGCGTACAGTAAGGTCGGTAGTACAATGGCTTTGTAAATGAGCATTTTGGTCTCCCTGCGAATATCCCGATCTTTGAACATGCTACGCTTCATTCGAGAGTATGCAGCACTCACAGAGCTCAGACGATGCTGAATTTCAGCTTTGATGTCAGCTTTTACAGAGAGATGGCTGCCAAGATAAGAAAAGTGATCGGCATTCTCCAGCGTCGCACCATTAAGCCGGATTGATGGTGCTACAGAGGGATTGGTTCGCACTTGCTGATGAAGCACTTTGGTTTTTTTGATGTTAAGTGAGAGGCCAAGCTTTTCATATGCTTCTGCAAAGACATTTAGGATAGTTTGAAGATCTTCCTCTGAATGTGTGGAGACTACATTATCATTGGCATATTGAAGTTATATGACAGAGGTTGTAATTACCTTACTTTTTGCTTTCAGCCTACTGAGATTAAAAAGTTTTCCATCTGTTCGATATGTGATTTCCATGCCAGTGGGAAGTTTCCCCTCAACAAGGTGTAGAATCATGGCAATATAAGTAGCAAATAAGGTTGGAGCAATGACACATCCCTGTGTGACGCCTGATCCCACTTTGAATGGATCACTTTGAGATCCATTGTTATCCAAAATTGTCACCATCATGTTGTCATGGAGGAGTCGCAAAATATTCACAAATTTATCAGGGCATCCAATTTTCAGAAGGATGGTCCAGAGAGCAGTTTGATTTACAGTATCAAAGGCCTTAGTCAGATCAATAAACGCTATATACAGAGGTGGTTTTGCTCCCTGCATTTTTCTTGAAGCTGTCATGCAGTGAAGATCATGTCCACTGTCCCCCTGGATGGGTGGAAACCATTTTGGGATTCAGGGAGGCTGTCTTCTGAGATAGGTAGGAGGTGATTTGCGAGGATCCTTGCAAGGATTTTACCTGCGGTAGCTAGAAGACAGATGCCTCGGTAGTTCCCACAATCTGTTCTATCACCCTTCTTGAAAAGAGTGATAATTATGGCATTCCTAAAGTCTTCCGGGATCTCCTCCCTCATCCAGATTATTTCGATGAGTTTATGAAGTTGTTGTGTAAGTTCAGGCCCACCTTCTTTCAAGATTTCAGCAGGAATCCCATCAGGTCCACTAGCTTTGTTATTCTTCATTTGATTAATGGCTTTACTGACTTCATCCAAATTAGGGGATACTGCAAGCTCATCTCTAATTTGTTGTTGCGGGATTTGCGAGAAGACCTCATCAGCCACAATAGAGTTACGATTAAGGAGGTCGTGGTAATGCTCTTTCCAATGCAGTGCAATAGACTCTTTGTCCTTTAGAAGTTTAGTACCATGTATTGAACGTAAGGGATTTGTACCATAATTTGTTCGTCCGTAGATGGCCTTTGTGGCATTAAAAAAGCCCCGTGCATCATGAGCATCTGCAAAATGCTGGATTTCTTGAGCTTTATTTATCCACAAGGCATTCTTAACTTCTCTAGTTCTTCTTTGGACCTCAACCTTTGCACTGGCATATATTTTTTTCTTAGCAGGTGTGTGTGTCACAAGTAGAGTTTCCCCAGATGATCTAAGTGCTCTTAAGGGGCAGGCAGCCTCTCAGGTAACCTGGTCCTGGATTCTTCAGGGGAGGTTAGACAACATTGCATCAAGAAATGGTTATCCCACACTTTCCACATCACTTTCCTTAATGCAAAAAGTTCATTTGGGGAGTAGATGGGGAAAAGTGGTCTTCTTGCACAAGTGTGCCAAATCATCTTCAATTATGCATCTGGAATTTGCTGCTGAATGATTGAATCCTGCCTCATATAACAGCCTGGAAGCGCTCTGAAACTTTTCAATGTGCCTGTGTCACATTGTCACTTAACAACTCACATTCAACAAAGGTGGGGAGATTCACACTAGAACTGAAACTGAGGAGCAGTGGCAGATGGAGGCTCAATGTCAGTGGAGCAATGGAATCCACTCTGGGTTTTAGCCTGAACTTTCAAGGAGCTGTCCAAATGCTTCAGTTATCCAAGGCTGCCTTACTACTTGCAAGCAGAGAGACCGTGACAATTAAAATAGTCAAAAGCATGAAGAGCTGTCATGTGGAGGAAGATAAGACTTGTCTACTGCCCTATCAACCTTAATCTGCTCTTATCCAGCCCCCACCTACCTGCCATCCTACTTATCAGTTCATCCAAACATGGGGTGCCCCTGGATGTGAACTGTGCTCCTCCTAAGTTTCTGTGTTGCCTTTGTAGTAGGGGGCAGGGGGCAAAAGTAGAATTAGTTGGTTCTCCCTGCCAGCCTCCCTTTCTCTCTGTGGAATTGGCCCCTCTTCAGCCTCCTACAAAGTGGCCCTGCTTGAGGCAGCTGCCCCACAGGAGGTGGCTGCAGAGGAAGGCTCTGAAGGGGAGCCTCACCACCAGCCTCTGGTTGAAATGGACAAGGGAGAGTGCTGCCTTTGAGGGCGGAGGGAAGAGAGTGACCCACTTTTGCTGCTAGACTGTCCTTCATGTTCTTGCATGGAAAGATGGGCTTGTGTTCAAGGTGCAGAGCTGGCCAGGCAGGAATCTCTCCCAAATTGTTTTTTTAAAAAAAGTGTTTTTAAATTTGTATATTTGTTTTTAATGTTTTTAATTGTAAACCGCCCAGACAGCTTCGGCTATGGGGCGGTATACAAATGTAAATAATAATAATAATAATAATAATAATAATAATAATAATAATAATAATAATAATAAATACCATTGGCTCTGGCTCCACCTACTATTGGTCTCTCTTCCTTCCACCCCACCAGTCACAATGGGCACCGGCCACCACTAGGGGCAGCCAACATAGTGTCCTCCAGATGTTGTTGGACTCCAACTCCCATCATCCCTGATTATTGACAATGCTGGCTGGGGCATGTTGGCTCCCCCTGACCAAGAGGGTCAGCAGACCCTTCATCACTGAAGGGCTTCAGACAGAGGGATGCTCTGGCTCTGGATTTCCTGCAGTGTGTAAGGGATTCAGCCAAATGACTCCAAGGACCTGTCTGACTTATGAGTCTATGAAGATAGATAGATAATCTGAATATGCATATATATTCAACTAAAAAAATATGTTTGCCAAGGCAATTTATGCACAATCCCAATCATTAGAAATTAGGGGCTTTGCTTGGTTATTTTTGTGTGTGTCACACCTCATCCCAGACCTTGTGGGTCCAGAGAGCAAAAAAGAAAATCCCTAGTGAGCAATCTGAAGCATTTCCTTCCATTAAATGAAAAAGCACAAGGCAGACAACATGTTCTGTAATAAGCTTTATCTAGGCTGGAAATCTTGGCACGTCCTTTATCAAATAGGTGGGTTTGTTCACTCAGGGCTCTTGCCACATCTTCCACATATAACCCCCCTAAAAGCAATTGTAATAAACATTATTTCCTTCCCTTTCCCCCCAGTTGCTCAGAAAGGAGACGGAGGGAGAGAGGGAGAGGGAGAGTGGGGAGGCACACAGACACACAGAGATGTCAGGCTTATTAATGTGCTTGGTTTGTCAAAGCAGCTTTTAGCTTCTTATCACTCCATGTCACTTAGCAGAGACACAGGCTGAATTTGAAAGAGTCCACTGAGGTCGTCAGCGGAGAAACCAATATCTTAAAGCTGCAGGGACAGCTGTCCAGGAACAGGGCAAATGAGAAATGCTTAGAAATAGTTGCAATTATGAGGCACCAGGCACACACAGGAAGTGGATTGGACTGTGAAAGACCAACCCAAATTGTGTTTGCATTTTGACAAATTTGTAGAGCAGTCCAATATCTCAGGAGGAGGTCAGGTCTCCTGCTCCCCTGGTGCATTCACTATAGCTGCCCAATTTCCCTGCTTTTTAAAGTTTGGTAGAAAGAGCTGTGGGCTATAGGTGCGTTCTTAAATGGCAAGATTTTTGCCTATTAGTGAATTTCCCTGCTTTTTAATCCAGAAGGTAAGAAATGGGATCCTGTGCAAGTTTGCTGAGAATGGATTGATCATTTGCATGCTTATTGAGTTCAGCGGGATTTACTCCCTTGCAATCATGCTTAGGATAGGTGAAACTGACCACAGGGGATGGGGAGGGGAAGAGGAGGAGGAGAAGGGAGGGGAGGAAAAGCAGAGGGGAGGACTGGGATGGGGGCAGGCAGGAGGGGGAGGGGAGGAGAAGGACAGGTTTGATCATTTACATGTTTATTGAGTTCAGTGGGATTTAGTCCCGTGCAATCATGCTTAGGATAGGTAAAACTGAACAGGGGGGAGTGAAGGAGGGCTGGAGTGGGCATGGGAGGAGGAAGAGGTAAGAGGGGAAGGGAGGAGGAAGGGAGAAGAGAGGAGAAAGAGGGGGGAAAGCAGGTCTGATCATTTGCATGCTTATTGAGTTCAATGGGATTTACTCCTATGCAATCATGCTTAGGATAGGAAAAACTGACCATGGGGGTGGAGGAGGGGGAAAGGGAAGGGGAAGGAGCATATTGGAGGGGGGCAATGGATGGGGGAGGACAGGTTTGATCATTTGCATGCTTATAGAGTTCAATGGTATTTACTTCCGTGCAATCATGCTTAAGATAGGTAAAACTGACCATGGGGAGGAGGAAAGGGAGGGGAAAGAGATGAAAGGGTAGGAGGGGATTGGAATGGGATAGGGATGGGGAGGGAGGGGAAAAGGAAGGGGGAGGGAAGGGGCAAGAGGGAGGGGAGAGAAGGAAGGAGAAGGGAGGGTGGGTTTGATCATTTGCATACTTTTTGAGTTCAATGGGATTTATTTCTGTGCAATCATGTTTGAAAATGGGAATGGACTGCTTTCAAGTTGATCCCAACTTATGGCGACCCTATGAATAGGGTTTTCATGGTAAACAGTATTCAGAGGTGGTTTTACCATTGCCTTCCTCTGAGGCTGAGAGGCAGTGACTGGCCCAAGGTCACCCAGTCAGCTTCATGGCTGTGTGGGGATTCGAAGCCTGGTCTCCCAGTTTGTAGTCCAACACTGACCTGGGGGAGGGGCAGAGAAGGGTGGAGGAGGGGGAGGGGAGGAGATTGGGTGGACGGGCACTGGGCAGAGGGGAAGCCCCTTTCCTTTCCAAAAGGAAAACATTGTGAACAGTATCATTGCTTTTCAGCATTCCCCCCACCTTTTTATTCTATAGCAGGCACATGTAGCCTCCCACCCAAATTTAAACCAAAGCTGTTCCTGGCCACATCCACACCAGGCTTTTATTTCACTTTGGACAGTCATGGCTTCTCTCAAAGAATCCTTTGAAGTGTACTTAATGAAGGGTGCTTTGAGTTGCTAGGGGACACCCTGTTCCTCTCACAGATCTTGAATCAGAGTGGCTGACTGTTAAACCACTCTGGCCACTGGAGCTCTCTCAGTGGAACAGGAGTCTCCTCTGAGCACCCTTCACAAACTACACTTCCCAGGATTCTCTGAGGGAAGCCCTGACTGTCTCAAGTGAAATCAAAGTCTGCTGTGGGTGTGGCCCCCTGATTAGGCAAGCCCAGCAGCTGTGAGTCTGGCTTTTAGAACTCTGACAGTTGGCTCTTACTGAGCATGCCACATGTTATTATAGGGTGCCTGCCAAAATTTATTAAATTAATTAAAAATCAGCCAGGCATTTTAAAACTTTTAAACTGCAGAAGATGAAGGTCAGAGTATGGGGCAAGGTCTGTATTAGGATTACAGGTCCTCTGTGAACATGGCTGATTTTTTAATGAATTTCAACAGATTATGAGAACTCTGGCAGAAAAAAGTCCAAAAAGGCTCTGGGTTTTTTCTCTCTCTTTTTAGACTTTGAACTCTCGATTCTCTCTGACTGTTTTGTGCATCGCCATGAAAATTAACAGGGTTGTTAAGCAAGCGTTTCTGAGTTCAGGACTATAATTTTTGTAAGGTTTTGTTCTGAAATGATCTTATGGGAAGCATCAGAATGGCATACGGGGTATTTTCAATTTAACATTGCGGAATGTGAAAAATCCACGCTGGCTATAGTATACAGCCACTCTTTTAGCTGTACAATACTGCTTAATGCCAAAAGTTATTTTCAGCATAAAAACCAATTGAAGAAGCATCTAAACATTAAATATCTAGAATTAAAATGCTCAATAAAACAATTCCATTAAAACACCAGAATAATTAAACCTGGATACTCAAAAAATCAAAGCAATGCCTGCATAAACAGGTGTGTCTTCAAATGCTGGTGAAAGGCCAGTATAAATGGCCAACTCAAGATAGAGTAGATGAAAAACCCTGCCCACTGGGCCAATACATGGACAGGTAAATTCCAGCTACTCCTGGAATATTCCAGGGACTTGGTGGAGGGCAGTGTATGGTTCCACTACTACAAAAGCAGTGGGAGTGCTATTTAAAGTGACTATCTGAACTATGTCAGCTGTCTTAATAATGTTGTTTCCTCCCTACTAAATCAAGATCAGCACAGCACATGTCTTGTTTCTATTATTTGGGCAGATTGCAGGTGTTGCCACCACTCACCATATGCTCAGAGGCACATGTTACCAAATTCTTCCAAGCTAGACAGGAAGTGGATTGGACTGTGAAAGACCAACCCAAATTGTGTTTGCATTTTGACATATTTGTAGGGCAGTCCAATATCTCAGAGAGGAGGTCAGGTCTCCTGCTCCCCTGGTGCATTCACTATAGCTGCCCAATTTCTCTGCTTTTTAAAGTTTGATAGAAATATCTGCTGGCTATAGATACTTTCTTACACCACAACGTTTTTTGCCTATTAGTGAATTAGCTTCAGAGTTACTATCACCCTGTACGCCACCATATAGTCAACATATAATTAATTACATCATTTGTTGCTGTTCCTTAACTTGCCGCTTGGGGGGAAGATGCAAACCCCAGACCTGACTACATTCTTTCCCTGTGACTTCCTGTACAGTAGGGCCCCACTCATACGGCGGGTTCCTTCTGGACCCCCGCTGAAAAGTGAAAACCACTGAAAAGCAGAACTCATTGAATAGAATGGCATGCGATGTCCGAAAACCGCCATAAAAGCGGAACAAGTGCCGTATGGGTGGGGCTTTAGTCTAATTGCATCTAATTGAGACCGCTGCATTAACAAAGCACCATAAAGTGGGGCCCTACTGTATTTACCCTTCTAGGCAGGGCCTGGTAAACTGTCTCCTAAACAGCTTCTTTACAAACTATAGTTATTTCACCGCAACCCTCCTCTTCTCTTTCCTCAGCATTCTTCCAATTACCCACTGTTTCTTCTGCCCTCACCTTTCTCCTTTCTTTTGCCTGGCCAGTCTCTAAGTCAAGTCCTCTTACATCTTCTTCCTGGATGACCTCTGCCTCCTTTGCCTGCCCACCACTTCCCTCAATGGATTCCTCTCTCTGTCCATTCTCATAATCCACTCCCCCCCTCACATTTCCAGGTTCCCAGGCTCATTGTTTGCATGCTCCTCATATCTGGCAACTCCCTGCATGTGCCAAGGCTGTGCTCCCCCTTCATACTTGGTCAGTGCATATGGGGTTAGGATTTATTTTTTTGCCACAACGTCCATTACTTTACATTTAGGTACACTGAACCTTTTTTGGCATTTTATTACACTTTTACCCACTTTGGAGAAATTCTTTCTAGGACTTTTCACAATCCCTTTGTGTTTTTAGCACCCTGAAGAATTTGGTCTCATCAACAAACTTGTCCACTTCACTGCTCACCTCTAATTCCAGTTCTTTGATGAACAACTCATATGACTGGACCATGTTTTACATGTTTAAATCCTCTAAATTTCTGTTTTCTTGGCTATGCATTTTTGCTGCCCTGGGCTCCTGCTGGAAGGAAGGGTGGAGTATAAATAAAATAATAAATAAATAAATATACTGCTGTTTTATTAGTTTTAGATTGCATTTTTGTTTTTGCGTAATGTTTTAATGATATATTCTTTGCTTTTAAAGACATACATTGCTTAGTGATTTTTGAAATATAAAGGAGCTTATAAATGCTTATAAATAAATAAACAACATGCACTGACCCTATTTTTTAATTTATAAATATATTCATATACCACTCACTAGAAGCTAAAATGATGCAACTGACGTTATACTTTGGACACATAATGAGAAAACATGATTCACTGGAAAAGGACTGACCCTATTTTAATTTATTTATAAATATATTTGTATACTACTCACTAGAAGCTAAAATGATGAAACTGAGGTTATCATATTTTGGACACATAATGAGAAGACGTGATTCACTAGAAAAGACCATAATGCTGGGAAAAATAGAAGGGAGTAGAAAAAGAGGAAGGCCAAACAAGAGATAGATTGATTCCATAAAGGAAGCCACAGACCTGAACTTACAAGGTCTGAACAGGGTGGTTTACGACAGATGCTCTTGGAGGTCACTGATTCATAGGGTTGCCATAAGTTGTAATCGACTTGAAGGCACATAATAACATTTCATTAAAAACATCAAAGCAATTTAAAAGTAAAAAAAAAACCATTCAGTAAAAAAATCATTAAAAACACTGTAAAAACAAATATCAGCTATTGTAAAAAGACATCTTAATTGCCTGTATAAACCTGGTGGAACAGAAAGGTTTTGAGCAGGCATTTAAAAGTTAAAACAGAAGGGGCCTGCTGAATCTGTTAGCAGAGCATTTCAGAGAACTATGCCAATGGCCCTGAAGGCTTGATGTTAAATGAGCCTCAGGGACAACCAAAGCTGCTCCTGCAGATGATCTCAATGATCAAGTTGGGATATAAGGGTTCAGGTGGTCCCCAAGATACCCTGGGACTAAGTGTTCAGGGCTTTGTAAATTAATACAAGGACTTTGAACCTGGCTAGCTAGTGGATGGGCAGCCAGTGCAGATGTTTAAACAGTGGTGTCACATGCTGTTGGCCATGTGCCCTGATCAGCAGTTTGGCTGCCACATTTTGCACCAGCTGAAGCTTCCGAACCAGGGCATCCCCACATAGAGCACATTGCAGTAATCCAGTTTCAAGGTTACCAACGCATGGACTACAATGATCTGGTTGTCTCTGTCCAGAAATAGCTGTAGCTGATGAACCAGACAAAGCTGGTAAAAATACTACCCACTTGGGCTTCTAGTGACAAAGATGAATTCAGGTGTACCCCCAAGCTATGGACATTCTTCTTGAGAGGGAGCGTGACCCCATCCAGAACTGATAACTTGCCAGTCTCCCGGATATGGGAACTACCTAGCCAAAGAGCCTCCCTCTTCCCAGGATTCAAGCACAGATTACTGGCCCTCACTACAACATTCAGACACTGATCCAGAGCATTCACAGTCTCTTCTGATTCAGATGTTATCAGAGGTGTAGTCGTCCAGGGTCTCGGGGGGGTCTTAGTCCCCCTACGTGTTTGGGAGCAGGGTCCCAATATTTCCATCATCCAACAAACCAATTTGCATGAAAAGGGAGTGTGTTAGTCACTGAGGATAGTATTCTAACATGCTTTCTTGTCCTTTCCTGCTGATTGAAGCCCATCAGAATGAAAGGAGGTAAGTCAGCCACTGAGAAGACTCTTTTCAGTAGCTAACATTTCCCCCTTTCGTACTGATTGGCTCCTAGAGATGTCTGTTGTGGGAGAAAGCATTAGCAAGGATCTCATTCTCAACCTAGGAACAAGGTGTGAGTAGCTGTGACTATCATGAAGGGACCCTGCACTTCTGAATTTGCCACTAAACGACTGGATGTTATCGGGAAATATAGCTGCCTTTCATCAGCATACTGCTGACACCTTGCTCCAAAACTCCTAATGACTGTTCCCAATGGCTTCATATGGATGTTAAATAGCATTGGGGAGAGAATAGCGGCCTGCGGAATCCCATAGTACAAGTGTCAGGGGGCCGAAGAACACCCACCCAGTACTGCTCTCTGGACACGACCCTGAAGGCAACAGCAGAAGCACTGTAATACAGCGCATCTGATATGCATCCCACGGAGATGGTCCAGGAGGATGCCATGGTCAATGGTATCAAATGCTGCTCAGAGATCAAGCAGAAATAACCAGGGTCACACTCCCCCTGTCTCTCTCATGATAAAGGCCATCCATCAGGGCAACCAAGGCTGATTCTCATCCCAAACCGGGTCTGAATTGAGATCGAGAAGGATCTAGATAATCAGCCTCATCCAGGAATACCTGCAATTGCTCTACAATCACCTTCTCTACCACCTTTGCCAAGAAAGGGGTGTTGGTGACTGGTCTATAGCTGTTACACTCCATTGGGTCCAGTGTGGGTTTTTTAAGAATTGGACACGCCACCGCTTCTTTAAGGCAGTGGGCATCACACCATCACACAAAGATGTGTAACGGATTACTGATGGGCGAACATATTAAGTTTCATCCTTGCTGGAGGGGAAGGCTAAAAATGACCCCAGAATCTAGATAAATCTTTGAGGCCAGGCACATTTTAAGAATGTTCAGGAGGGGAGGTGTTAACCAACGTATTTCTATCCCCCCCTCCATCCCCAGGAGAAGATGAGGCAGCAGAGCCAGTTATAAAGCTGCATCTTTGGGACCTAACCAGTGTTGAAGAAACATCTTATTCTGCTGTGCTGTCTGTAACTCTGCTGTACAGCTCCCTTGCTACCCTGAATATCCTGGCCGCCCACTGCAATATTAGCCAACGTCTGAGAGATATAGACGTACAACACCAACAAATGCTTATAAAAAATCAACGATGTAATTTAAGCTTCTTAAGACCATTGCCTAACATATCCAATTTAATAATTCCTAAATACCGTAGGGCATTTACCCTGATGAGGCTAAATGCTCTCCCCTCAGCGGTACTTGAAGGAAGATACAATAAAATCCCATATAAAGATCGTCTATGTCAGTGCGGAATTGGTGAAATTGAGACTAACGCTCATGTCCTATTTCGCTGTCCGAATTATCACTCTATTAGATCTCACCTAATTTTCCCTATTTTAGACCCCCATTTGTATCAATCGGAATCCTTTTGGATGGACTACTTACTATCTGACCACCATCCAGAGGTAACTTTAGCAGTTGTCAAGTTCAGTTTGATTGTTATAAATTCTAAGAAAAATAAGCAAAAAATGTCCTTATAAACTCTACCCGAATCTCGAAGTGAACTAAACTCTCACTACTAATTTTAGTAATAGTTTAACTCACCCTTGCTTGAGACTTATACATGGCAGCTTGGTGATTTTAAATACTTATGACTCATACTGATGTCCCCTCGAACTTAATTATAATCATAATTTTAAGCCCTTTTTTGTGATCATGATATATATTTATTACGATGTTTGCAGTTTTAAATGTATTTAACCATATCCAATCCCATGTAACTTAAATGTGTTTATCTATGGTTGGTCTTGTGACCGTAATAAAGTGATGATGATGATGACCCTGAATATCCTCATCTCTGACCCACAGTCCTTGGCTGCTCTAGTGAGGCAGAATTTTGGATCACATGGTAGGGGAGATAAGAAGAGGGCAGACAAGCAGAGTGTAACCCTTATTGGTAGTTGCCAGCTCAAAAACATACCAAAAGGCATGTGAAATTTGTATGTCATAAAACACATACAAAAATGTCTTTTATGGTAAAGAAAAGTACAAAAAGCACATTTTGTGGGAAAATACATTTAAAGCAATATGAGTTTTCATGCCTTTTTAAATAAAGGCCACAAACCTGGTTCTAAAAGAGGATTAGATAAATTCATGGGTAAAGCTGTCAAGGGTCTGTCGCTCCGTGGCAGAGCATCTGCTTTGCATGCAAAAGGTCCCAGGTTCAATCCCCGGTATCTCCAGATTGCGCTGGGAATATCCCATCTGAACCCCTAGGAGAGCCGCTGCCAGTCAGTGTAGATAGTACTAAGCTAGATGGACCAATGGTTAGGCTTGGTATAAGACAGGTTCCAATGCTCCTATATTCCTATGTACTTCCACTGTCAGAGGCAATATGCCTCTTAATGACAGTTGCTGGGCATCATAAGTAGAGGGAGTGCTGTTGCACTCATATCCTGCTTACAGGAGTCCCATTGGCATCTGGCTGAACACTGTGAGGACAGGATGAGATGGGCCTTGTCCTGACTTATTTATTTAAATATTTAAGAGCCCAAGGCTCAGAGAATTGGTTTTTGTTGTAAAGGAATAAAAGGCTTGTGTAATTCCCTATGTAATTCCCACCAGGCCAATACAAGGGGGGGGAGGGGAGGGGAGGAAAGGAGGATAGGAACATAATCTTACCCTCAGCAGCGACAGAGAACTGAGACTGAGCAAGAATGGATGATGGGCTACCCCCACTACCTCCATTCCCCAGAGCAGGAGATGTGAAAGGCTACAAAAAGTTGTCTGCAAAAAGAAAAACAAAAGTGCACACAAAATGGACCGCAGAAACTTAATTGGTATATGGCCAAGTTGTTAGAAACATAGAAACAAAAAATCATTATCAGGGCCCAATTAAGAAGTTGTCTATTAAAGCGTCTGTCAGGCTCCTTTGTCTCAAATGGATTTATTGGACAGGATGAAAGGGAGTGGGGTCCAGAGTAAACAGGATTGCAAAGGCTTGCCCTTGTTCTGCCAAAAGGCCCTGGTTACTGGAAAAGCTGCTCAAAGCAAATGAAATCACATTCAGATAGATTCAGCTGTCCTACTGATAAACTCTCCATGGGAAGGCAGCAACAGCTGAGTGGAGGATTCAGTCATGCTAGTGACAGGAGTTTGCTTCACCAGCATGTTCCCCACAGGGAACACACTGGTGAAACAGCACTCAGCAGGATTAACCCTCCTGCTCTCTTCTGTGTGGTTGGGAGTGGGGGCAGGAGACTCAGTGCCTCCATCCCTCTCTCCCTCTGGAACATACTGTTATGAGCATTGGGGTTGGAATGGATGATCCCTGTGGGTCCCCTTTCCAGCCTCTGATTTGGAATCCTATGCCTTGGGGTGAGGGGCTGGTTCTGCTGGAGTTTCTTTTGTTAAGCTAATAGCGTGGCCAGGTAGTTAATGGGCCTATTAGGTGCCCAGCAACTGGTGAATGAGACAGGAAGATCCTTTTGTCATTTTAAACTCTGCAGGGGAGCCTTCCCCCCCCCTCCTGGCGGCTAGCAGAGGTTTGTGCTTGGAGTGTTTTGAGAATTGTCTGAGGAATGGCTGGGAACTGGAGACAGGCAGAGAGGCTGGCTATCTGCATCATGGCTATAGGATGCCTCCTGTAACACTGATGGGAAAGCTGGATATTGGACTGCTGATGCCTTGAACCCCTCCATCCTAAGCTTAGGTTGGAATGTGTGTAAATAAGCAAACCATATTTCATAAAGACACTGCAGTCTCCTCTGACCTTCTTCCCGAAGGAAACCAAACCTTGGATGAGCACAGGGACCCCTGAGATCTCACCGCTTGTAGATTGGGGAGGCGCGCAACAATGTTTAATTAGGGTTTAAAAAACCCTAATTAAACATTAGCCCCTCCTCTGAATTGATTCAGGGCTGGATCATGATTGGGTTGGGTATTGTCTAGGTTGACCTGGGTTAGTTCAGGAGGGGCGCTGTGCACAGCCCTAGTACACTGCCATCATGATGAGAAATCATATCACTTTTCTTCCCCTGAATCCTTGACAGTGCGTGTTGTGTGTGTGTGGGCTTCATTCACTGACCAGATCTGATTAGCTTCAGCATGGCAGCTGCATCATGTGCCTTCAGACCAAGCTTCTATGCTGAGAAAGAGTAGGTCAAGAGGTGGGATTTGGAGGGTGGTTACTGGCAGAGAACATAGATTGTATGCTGAAGGTCCCAGGTAAAATTCCTGGCTTCAGTTAAAACGAGAGGAAGGAAACTTCCAGTCCACAGACCAAACTTGATCTGCCAGGCCTCCCCATTTGACACTTGAGACTGTTTTTGGGGAAGCCTCACACACCCGCCCTACACCTGATGTTATACATGATGTCAGGTATGGCACGGGTAAGGATGGGGCTTCAAAGGAACAATCAGGAGCTTAAAGTGGGCTCCCGTTCCTTTGCTGGAGCAAGCCACACTTCTGACCGCCCATCAGCTGATAGATGATGGGAACACACTTTTCTCAAGAAGGGGGAAGTGGCTTCCATTCAATGGAAACCACTTCTCCCTCCCAGTGTGTCTTTTTGAAGTTGCCCTATGCAGCTTCTTTCCGCTTCCAACATTGGGGGTGGAAAAGATAAGCATGGGGATATTTGTAAAACATAGAGCTGGCAACACCCCTTGTACTCTGGTTCCCAAGCTTGGGAACCTGACACAATTATTATTATTATTATTATTATTATTATTATTATTATTATTATTATTATTATTATTATTATTATTATTATTATTATTTATACCCCGCCCTTTTTCCAAACTGGAACTCAAGGCGGCTTCCAGATAAAAATAAGTACATATCATTAAGAACCTATAAAAATATAAAACATATAAACATATAAAATCAGCATTAAAACAGGATTAAACTATTAAGATGTTAAAACCAATTAGATATACTCTTAAAATACTGCAACCCAGTTTAGGAGCATACAAGTAAAACAATAACATACAGCATCCTCTTCAGTCACTACCCTTAAAACCTTCAGTTCCAAAGGCCTGCTGGAAGAAAAAAGTCTTTAGCTGTCGATGGAAGGACTGCACAGAGGAGGCCATTCTTGCCTCCCTAGGGAGGGAGCTCCAGAGCCTAGGGGCAGCCACCGAAAAGGCCCTATCTCGTGTCCCCACCAGTCGCACTTGTGAAGGTGTTGGGATCGTGAGAAGGGTCTCTCCTGAAGATCTCAGGGCCCGGGCAGGTTCATATAGGGAGATACGGTCTGACAAATAGCCTGGACATAAGCCATAAGGGTTTTTTATGGGTAGGAGGGACAACCCATCTGTCAATTATGTGATGTTGTCTTTCAAAATTGGGCTGCAGAAAGATTCTTCATCCCTGAGTTAAAAGGATCAAGTAGCAGGTGACAGGAAACACCTCTGCTTACTACCAATCAAAACAGACATTTTTTGTCCATCTAGACCAAAATTGTCTATTTTGATTGGTCGTAAGCAGAGGTGTTTCCTATCACCTGCTGCCTGATCCTTTTAACTGAAGCTAGCTTCTTACATTTCCCATTCCACACTGTAGGACAGCAGAGCAGCTAAACTGTTATTCCTCTGCAGATCCTTTCAAGTGAATAATGAATAATGACACTTGCCACAAACTCCCATTCATTTCATGGAAGTAGGACGGCCCTGTGTCCTGCTTTACAGAGGGCAGTCCTTTCTTTGAAAGTGTCCTCTGTTTGAAAGGCTTTCCAGTCCAAGTCTGCTTTAAATATAAAGAGCCCTAAGAAGAGAGTGCAGGAAGGGGTCTTGAAGCTGCCCATGCACAGCGAGCACCTGGACAGCAGACTGAGCAGACACACAGGTCACCAGCACACAGGCTCCCCCTCTACAGCGAGAAGTGTTGTATTTCTGTTTAAATCACAGCTGCTATTTCTAAATGTCCATCTCTAAATTTAAATTAGCATATGCAAGTTTTATGCCCTTGTTAGCTCTTTTTTTTGGTGATGCATTTCCTCCTCTTGGCTGCTTAATACTTAATACAGAGAATGTGGTTTTAATAAAAGCAAATAAAAGTTTAAGAACTAAAACAATGACAAAACTGCTGATGTCATGGCCCCGGAGCACGTATCCTCACATGCCGAGTCCTCCTACAACAGCAGAAGACACCAGATCCACTACTTTGTCCTTCCTGTGTGGAAGTCCACATCTTGTCCCCTGTGAGGAGACACCTCTGCAACTGGAGATTGGACCACAGATTCCATGGAGGATCACAAGGAGCAGCCACTTACCCCAAGAGACTGCTGAGACATTGCTGTTCCCACTGTTCAAGTGGGTTGTGTTTGCTTCCATCCCCTCCCTTATTCAGGGAGGACTCAGAAGGTTGAATCATGAAAGGAGGGGGTTGTAGTGGGGAGCCACATAGCCCCAAAGGGCCAATCAGGCAAGGGCTGGCTTTTTAAGCAGCTCTGTTCCCAACTTGGACTTCATCATCTTTTTGGTGCACCTACTTTCACTAGTTGACTGTTTCAGGGGCTGAGTAGGAATTTTGAGGGTGGGTGCGTGGGGTTCCTTGATTGGCCTTTGTTTGTTGCTGTTAGGTCCTTCAAGTCGACTACGACTTACGGCGACCCTATGAATCAGCAACCTCCAGTAGCATCTGTCGTGAACCACCCTGTTCAGATCTTGTAAGTTCAGATCTGTGGCTTCCTTTATGGAGTTAATCCATCTCTTGTTTGGCTTTCCTCTTTTTCTACTCCTTTCTGTTTCTCCCACCATTATTGTCTTTTCTAGTGAATCATGTCTTCTCATTATGTGTCCGAAGTATGATAACCTCAGTTTCATCATTTAGTTTCTAGTGATAGTTCTGATTTAATTTGTTCTAACACCCAATTATTTGTCTTTTTCGCAGTCCATGGTATCCGCAAAGCTCTCCTCCAACACCACATTTCAAATGAGTTGATTTTTCTCTTATCCGCTTTTTTCACTATCCAACTTTCACATCCATACATAGAGATTAGGAATACCATGGTCTGAATGATCCTGACTTTAGTGTTCAGCGATACATCTTTGCATTTAAGGACCTTTCCTGGTTCTCTCATAGTTGCCCTCCCCAGTCCTAGCCTTTTTCTGATTTCTTGACTATTGTCTTCATTTGGGTTAATGACTGCGCCAAGGTATTGATAATCCTTGACAAGTTCAATGTCCTCATTGTCAACTGTAAATTTACATAAATCTTCTGTTGTCATTACTTTAGTTTCCTTGACATTCAGCTGTAGTCCTGCTTTTGTGCTTTCCTCTTTAACTTTCATCAGCATTCGTTTCAAATCATTACTGATTTCTGCTATGGTATCATCTGCATATTTTCAATTATTGATATTTCTCCCTCCAATATTCACACCTCCTTCCTTGTGGCTCAATCCCTTTTTCTGTATGAAATGAAACAAATAGGGTGATAAAATACCCTTTCTCACACCCTTTCCAATTGGGAACCAGTCTGTTTCTCCATATTCTGTCCTTACAATAGCCTCTTGTCCAGAGTATAGGTTGCGCATCAGGACAATCAGATGCTGTGGCACCTCCATTTCTTTTAAAGCATTCCTTAGTTTTTCATGATCTACACAGTCAAAGCCTGTGCTGCAATCTAGAAAGCACAGGGTGATTTTCTTCTGAAATTCCTTGGTCCGTTCCATTATCCAACATATGTTTGCGATATGATCTCTGGTACCTCTTTCCTTTCTGAATCCAGCTTGGACATCTGGCATTTCTCGCTCCATATATGGTAAGAGCCTTTGTTGTAGAATCTTGAGCATTACTTTACTTGCATGGGATATGAAGGCAATAGTTTGATAATTACTGCATTCCCTGGGTTCTCCGTTCTTTGGAATTGGGATGTAATATTGAACACTTCCAGTCTGTGGGCCATTGTTTTGTTTTCCATATTTCTTGACATATTTTTGTCAAAATTTGGACAGATTCAGTCTCAGTAGCTTGTAACAACTCTATTGGTATGCCATCTGTTCCTGGTGATTTGTTTCTTCCAAGTATTTTAAGAGCAGCTTTCACCTCACATTCTAACATTTCTGGTTCTTCTTCATACGGTTCCTCCGTGAATGAATCTGTCATCCGGGTATCTCTTTTATAGAGTTCTTCAGTGTATTGCTTCCATCTTCCTTTTATTTCATCTCAGTTAGTCAGTGTGTTCCCCTGTTGATTATTCAACATCTTTACCCTTGGTTTAAATTTCTTTTTAATTTCTCTAATCTTTTGGAATATTATTATTATTATTATTATTGTCTTTATTTATACCGTGCCATCCTTCCAAAACTGGAACTCGCAGCGGCTTCCAGATAAAAATAGGTCTACCCTTTTTGTTGTCCTCTTCTATTTCTATACAATAACAATTGTAATAGTTCTCTTCATCCCTACGTACTAGTCACTGTATTGTGGCATTTAGGGTTCTAACTGTGTTTCTATTTCCTTTTCCTTTTGCTTTCCTTCTTTCTAATCATTTTAAGAGTTTCTTCCGTCATCCATTGAGGTCTTTCTCTCTTTTTAACTAGAGGTATTATCTTTTTGCATTCTTCCCTGATAATGTCTCTGATTTCATTCCATAGTTCTTCTGGTTCTCTGTCAACTAAGTTTAAAGCCTCAAATCTGTTCCTTCATTGATCTTTATATTCTTCTGGGATGTTACTTAAATTGTATTTTGGCATTATGATTGTTTTGTTGTTCTTCTTTAGCTTTACTCTAATTTTTGATATGACCAGTTCATGATCTGTACCACAGTCTGTTCCTGGTCTTGTTTTTTCAGAAAGTATAGAACTTCTCCATCTTCTGCTACCAATTATATAATCAATTTGTTTCCTATATTGACCATTTAGTGATGTCCACGTGTACACTTGTCTTTTTGGTTGCTGAAAAAATATGTTTGGAAGAAAGAAATTATTGGCTTAACAGAATTCAGTAAGTCTTTCTCCTGCTTCATTTCTGTCTCCTAAGCCCCATTTCCCCACAATTCCTAGTTCTTCTCTGTTCCCTACTTTTGCATTCCAGTCCCCCATGATTATCATCACATCTTGTTTTGGTGTGTGATCAATTTCTTCCTGCATTTCTGCATAAAATCTTTCCAATTCCTCTTCATGTGCATTTGCTGTTGGAGCGTAGACTTGGATGATGGTTATGTTAATAGGTTTCTCGTTTAATCTCATTGATATAACACACTCAGAACTTGTGTTATAGCTCTTAATTGTTTTTGCTATGCCACTTCTCACTATTAAAGCAACCCCATTTCTTCTTAATTTCTGATTTCCTGCATAAAACACTTTGTAGTTGCCTGACTGAAAATGTCCCATTCCAGTCCATTCTAATTCACACACGCCAATTATTGTAATGTTGATACATTCCATTTCTTTCTTAGCAATTTCTAACTTTCCCTGGTTCATGCTTCTCACATTCTATGTTCCTATTGTGTGTGTCGTACGGATTCTCCTTTCGCATCTGTGCACATCAGCCTCTGGGCTTCCTTTTGGCTTTGACCCAGCTGTGTCATTAGTCACAGCGCTACTCGTACTTGTCCTTTGTTCTTCCCAGTAGCTCGGTGAGTGGCTTTTGACCTGGCGGTCTCATCTTCCAGCACTATCTCGTGTTGCATTCTGGATACTCTGTTCATAGGGTTTTAGTGGTAAGAGGTATTCAGAGGTGGTTTACCACTGCCTTCCTCTGAGTTTGGATGCATCTTAGTCTGGTGTCTCACCTTTGACCATTCCACCTTGGGTGCCCCTGCTAGGAGTCTAGCCTTTTGGTCTAGACTCCTGACTGCATTGCTCTCAGCTTCTTCAACACTGTCATCTTCGGAGGGGTGGTAGCTGGGCTGTAAATTCATTAACTGGGAGCTAGCTGACTCAAAAATCTGCCAAGGCTAGGCAGATAACAGGAACAGGATGAAGTAAGGAATGTTTCTGAGCAAATGTACCAAGTCAGTGTCCAAAATGCAGTCAAGGGGAAATCTGGGTTAAGTGATCCAAGAGTTCAGTCCAAGGGTCTGAGTTCTGGAAGCTGGGTCTCACGTGGAGATCACTACCAGCATTGGAGTCAGCAGCCTGCTGCAGTCACAAACTGCCTTTTAAATCCCACTCCCTAAGACAGGTGCAGGTAATCAGCCTCCCGGCTTCTAAGAGCTTGCTTGTCTTAAATGGCCAGACCAACGGCATTGTTGCAGTACTCGCTGGCGTCTTTGCTCTGCAGGGGGGTGGGGAGCCTCCTGTTCATTCTCTGAATCCAACTGGTGGGCTTTAGCCATGTCCTGGACACTCTCCAGCTGAGGGACAGCTGGAGCTGCATCCTCGGAGATTCTGCTTGTTACTTCTCCTGGGTCTGCTGCTACTGCCCCCAAGTCCTCCTCCTCCTCTGAGGAGTCCTCTGAAGGGGCCATGACAAACACTCACAAACCCCCTCACCACATTAAGGTGTGCATCCTTGAGGGGGATTGGCCTTTAGGAATCATCTTTTTTACCTACTCAACATTTCTTGGACATTCTGATTGGCTTATGGGGAGTGGTGTATGTGTGTTTTTTAGGCATTGAATCTGGTCAAGTGAGGATTTTTAGAACATGAATGTTAGGTATACTGAGGCATTATTGGGCTACGGGCATCCTTTAAGCCTGCCATGGCCTTTGGCATCGTAGGTATGGGGGGTGCACTTTGGTCCTGACATACATATCATGGTGAAGATTGGATAGTTCATATGCTGGGTCCTCATATACCCCAGGGTTACCTAGAAGGAGAGGGCAATTTCCTTCCAATCCTTGCCTGGGGAGCCACAGATTGTGGCTGTACTCATGCTGAAAGTACCGGAGGGTTACTACCCTACCTGAATTAGACAAATTCCTCACCTGCCTATATCTTCTGAACTTGGTTAATTTTGTTAGTTCTTCCAATTGTGATATTAATAAGCATAACCTTTTCTATAAATGCCTTGTCTGAAGAGTTTTTGTTGCAGCTGTGGGGAAAATGTGTTTCTTCTGCCTCAACTGGCCATGGTCCTGAAGTAGCAGCTTGGCTCTTGTCCAAGCTTCTAGTTAGCTTCTAGTTTATTCCAAAACCTAGTGAAGGACTGGGCAAGCCATCAGTACTTGCTGGAGCATGTGCCTGTTCTGTGAGCTGCAACTCTGTTTCCCTAGGACTCAAAGGTGTGCGTGTGTGGTCAAGCATGCTAGCTATTTAACTTTCAGAAGCCCAAAGGTATGAGGGTCTGGGCAAGCTATCTGTACATATTTCAAAACCCTGCACCTATTGGTCTCCAGCTTGCATCGGCCATCACATTTCCACGGTGGTGGGCATTACAAAGGATTACAAAGGATTGTACTTAAAATCATTTTTACGGAGGTCTAATGAGTAGTGAGGATGCAACATAATTTTATTTATGACTCATCAATTCAGAAAGCCCACTTCATTTCAGCTATTTTTCAGAGCTACAGTCAGGCCTACAAGGAAAAACAAAATATCCAGTGCGTCGTTCTAGGCTATGCTCATTGAACATTAGGCAGAGATCAAATAATTCAAACACGCTTTTCATTAAAAACTGTGTCGGTGAATGAGAAATAAGTTTCTAAACAGCCTCTCCTCTCATTTGCTTTGTGCCAGAGAGATTACACATTTTCCAAATACACAGTCTGTAATCCATACATTCATGAATTAGGCATTTTTCTGTTTTGCTTGAGACAAACAAAATATTCATCCCAGTGGGATCATGCCCTGTTGGAGCACACACACATCATCATAATACATGTGCCACATAGACACACACATACAAACACACAAAAAGAAAGAGATAAGAGAATGTTCAAATAATTAAAAGAGGAAAAAAGCAGCACTCTAACTGTGAGAAGGGGCGGGGTATAAGTCTAACAGATAAATAAATAAACAAACCAGATTTCAATTTTGTAAGTGCCCGACGAATAGAGAAGGAAGACCATTTCACACAGATACCCTATTTGATAAAGTGTGATAAGGGCTTAGGGGGGGAAAATTGGCAGATTAAATTGAAATAAAAGCGATGGATGTTTTGCATTCTGAAAGCTATTAGTAGCGGTTCAATTGAATAGCAAGGAATTTTCTGTTCTATGCACAAATGAATCAGTGTGAGAGGCACTTCAAAAACAATGTCAAGAAAGGTCAGGAATGGATTTTCCTACAGCAGTAACTTTTGTTTAAGAAACAATAAAATGCTGCAGAGCTGAGAGTTGCAGAATCATGACCAAATGGTTATTCTTTACCCGGTTTGGGGAATATACTCCATGTCCTCTGGAACTATAGCCATGCAAAGAGAAGAATCTGCAAAGACGGCTACTGCCTGCCACTGTGGTGGTAAAACTGTGTCTAAATGGAACCTACATATGTAGGGGCAATATATGTCTGAATTCTAGTTGGGGGCTCCCACCCTCAATCCCCACTTATAAACTTACTGGAGGCATCTGGTGTTGGCAAGAGTCACTTAAATAACACAGACAGAGCTAAGGAAGGAAAGATCATGATAACACTTTACTGAGTTAACTGAACAAAAACAGTGCATCCTTTGAGGAGAAAGAAACAGAGAGGTTTTGTCTTTCTTAATTCGGGTCTAGTATATAGCAGGGAGACATTTAACCACATTACAGGAGAAAAACTCATTCAGAACTACATAGCCAACCAGAAATCCTACTGCCTCAGCAAAAATCATATCACCCTGACTAGTTTTTAAGCAGCACCTTCTCCACACACACCCTTGACTAGTTGACTTTAACACTAAGAGAATTAACCCATAACCTAAAAAATGAATAATCCCTGCTGTTGCACTTCTAATATCTGACCGGCCAGTGTGGAAAACAGGATTTGGGATGAGATGGAACATTTGTCTGATTCAATGTTTTTATGATGTCACCATATTCCACTGCTAAGACCCAACCATAGCTGTTCATCCTGAGGCTTGTCCTCCTCCCAGTGACGTTTTCTGTCAGGGATGAGGAAATCCACTCACCTGCATAGCTTCCTGTGGGTCTTTGTGGAGACAAGCATTAAAGGTAGCTCATAAAGTTTCTTTAATCCAGGCAACTCTGATGGCCCCACTTTAGAGGCAAAGGCACACATGACATCACTGAAGGCTACAAGTAATCCATAGGACATGTGTGGGAAATATGAGGCCTAAGGGCTGGATATGGCCATCCAGACCTCTTTATTTGGCCCTTGGGACACTTCCCTGCACTATACTCCCTCCCACACCACATCCCTGCTCCGGATCCCACTCAAATGTATTCACCTCCTCAAATGCTTCCTTGAACTGTGATAATGCCTCTTGCTTTCTTGAATGGAGAGATATGTGTCTGTGTTGGCTTAGCAACCTCTGATTTTTGCATGGCTGGTATGTAGCCCACTTTACAAAATCTCCACCCACTTTTTGCCTCTGGTCCCACTCATCACTGATATAAGGCTCCTGCAAGGTTCCGCATGAGGGAATGTGGCCCTTTGGATGAAAAAAGGCTTCTCACCCCCGGCATAGAGTCACAATGCCAGTCATCCAAATGGCCAAAGGACCATTAAAACACCTTTTTAAGACTTCAACCCTATACACAATGACCTAGGAATAAGTCCCTTTGAAATTGGAGGGGCTTACTTCTAAGCAGATGCAGAACTTGGAAGAAATTCGTTACAAGTAATGAATTATTTGTAATCCATTGCTTTTTAAAGGAACAAGTGGGTAATTCCTTTACATTTTGATTGTAATAGAATTAGGAGTAATTTTATTACTTTTGTGGAGGAATTGTAATGTTTCCAGCATTACTTTTGGGCATGACTTGGAGGGGGAAGCAGGGGAAGTCTTCTGCTCCTTTGATTTGTGGATGAAAATCATGTTGCCTCAACCTGGGCTTCTGTGCAGCGTCGCTCTTCCATCATGCTCTGTGGGTGGGTAGGAGGCAACAAGGGAGGAGGTGGAGAGTGAGACAGGGTGGTGTGGAGAAAACAATTGCTTAAAAAATGGATGGTGGTGGTGAAGAATGGAGTGGAGGGAAAAAGGAGCCGGAGGGCAAGAACATGGATAAAGGAGGAGGAGGCAGCAGCAGGATGGAGATAAAGAACTGTGGAGGTGAAAGATTACAACGTGTGTGTGTGAATACTGTGTTTGCACTTGGCACACAAAGTGGCCTCCACCACCCTCTCTGGATACTGTGTTGCATTTGCAGTATTTTAAATTTTTGCATCTCAGGGGAAAATGTTTGCTTGGATGAATGTCCCTTAGCTGGTGGCAGGGCAGGGTCCAGGAGAGAGATTATGCTTGCTGGCTGAGTGGGGGAGGGGGTTGCACTTGGTTTGACATGCAAAGATCTGAGGAGTGGCCTCTACCTCCTTCCCCACTTCCCTTACCAGAGGAGAGACCACCATTGCTATCTTATGGATAAAAATAATTATTCTACTACCTCTATATGTGTGTGTTTATTTTTAATGTTGTTTTAGGCTACTTAGATGTGCAGCAGCCAAGGCCAGCACCTTGTAGGCTTTTTATAAAAAAACTAATCGAAATGTAATTGTAGTGATTACTTTTGAGAAAAAGTAAGGTAGTCAGTTACTTTCAGAGCAATTGCAATGGTAATTACTACTTTTTGGGGTCATGTAATTGTAACCGTAATTTATTACTTTTCAAAAGTAATCTTCCAGGCTCTGAGCAGATGTACATAGGACTGCTGTGCAAATGTCCAAATTGCCAGTTCATTACAAATTTGACAAGCAATGTATGTGCATGTGTGTGTGTAAGTGCACACATGCTAGGGATGTTGGATATTCCAACAAAAATGGAATCCGGGTGAAAACTGCCAGTCTTCACTTATTTGGCCCATGTTTCCTTTGCACTGAAATGAATGGGGTGGACAATGTCATTATGTAGTGTATGTAATTAATTACATAAATTACACAAGTTAGGCAATTTTGCTGGAGTGGACAGTGAGACAAATAATGTCATTTTTAGTAGGAGATGATCTGCAGTGGAATGGAAACAGAGCTACATGCGAGTGCAGGGCAGAATGGAAAATGATACCTTCATATATCCCTAGTGTGCATGTATGTGTGTGCACTGGGTGCTAAATTCTTTCCAGAACAGGAGAAAATAAAGACTTGATTTTGCACAGTCCTCATCAAAGTCAACGATTTCAAACTTGGCATGGAATATCAAACATTGATCTGAGTTGCTCCCCATCTCAGATATGGCTGTGTTCATAGTCGGTTGTGCAGTCCTGTTCTGAGCATCCTGGAGACCACTGCAGGGAGGAATGGTCCTGCATGAAAGCCTTTGCTCTAAGTGGCTCCTCATTCCTCAATTCTTTTCAGTCTTTTCTCTTTCTTCCTCCTTTTTAACTAGACCCCCCAATCATCTTCTTCACTGTGTACCTTTCACTCATTGCCTGCTGCTGTTATCCTCTGATGTGCTACATCACAGTTGAAATCTGGATCCTGGAAGGGGCGTGATATGTCCTTCTTCCTATTAAGTAGACTCCCCACAATCTCTGGAGCTTAGCCTCTACTTGAAAGCTATTTTGATCTTCTTCTTCTTCTTCTTCTTCTTCTTCTTCTTCTTCTGCCGCTGCCGCTGCCGCTGCCACTGCCTCTGCCTCTGCCTCTGCTTCTCTCTCTCTCCTTCTGTTCTTTACTTTTCTTCTGTTCTCTTTCCCCCTCTCCTCCTGCACATTACTTCACTCCTTCCTCCTCTCCCTAGGTATGAGCAGATCCCCTCTTTTCTTAGCATTGTGACATTTCAATACACTTTGGGTTTTGCTCCTTTTGGATTGGAATGGTAAAAATGGATTACATCAGGAATGTGGCCACCCAGATGTTGTTGGACTCCAGTCCCCATCAACTCCAGCCAGCGTTGGCATCAACCCCAGCCAGCATTGGTCAAGGATGATGAGAGTTGCAGTCGAACAACACCTTGGATAAGTTACCCATATCTGGATGATCTGCATGCAACCTCATTCAACAATCCTGCGTAATAATAGCAAACTATTCAAGGATAGATTCTTATGTAGTTAAAATGACACAATCCATACACAAGAGGGAGATATAGGCAGACTTGGTGGAACTTGGTGGGGATGGGCTGAAACTCAAGGGCAGAGCATCTGTTGTGCATGCAGAAAGTCCTTGGCTTCGTCTCCAGGTAGGTCTGGAAAAGACTCCTGCCTTAAACCCTGGTGAGCTATACTTTGTTGCAGGTCATGACTATAATGGTAGTTCCCCATTGTTTGTGCTCCTGTGGGAAGACAAACAAACAAACAAATCGAATTTGAGTTTTGTAAATTAAAACTACTCACATGGGGGAAATGTTATTTTGTCAAAACACCAACACAAAAATTAAGTAGAAAAATAAAAATGTCTTTTTTCTAATCCTTTTATATGTTCATACAGGATTCCAAAAAGCATGTTCAGAAGAACCAAAGGCTCTGCCAAGCTGAGTTCGTGAAAACATCCAGTAGGGCTGTGCCCTGTATTCAGCCGAATCCCAAATCCTGAACCAAATTGGGTTGATTTGGGAAGCTTTACCTGAGTTGGGTAGTGACAACTGTAGGGGTGAAACTGTGCTGGGACAAACAAGGGGCAAGAGTTTCCACCTGCCTTGTTCCCTCACCCCTGCTCTTTCTGACATCTTTCTGGGGACTGCCCTTTACCAGGAAGATGTATGTATTTGGGTTTTAGTTGTTGCTTTTTCAAAATGTTAAGATTTTATTGTCTTAAATTTTGTAAATTTTATTGTTCTTTTCTTTTTTGTATTGTGTAATCGTGCATATTCTTTGTGAACTGTTTTGGGGGTCTTTTTGGCCAGAAGGCAGCACAGAAATAAACCATAACATGAATTGCCATGGCTTGGGTTGGGCCACCCAGAGCAATCTGGGGCTGTTAGGGGGTGGAATGTCGAACAGGAAGGCTACAGGGGTCTGCTTCATCAGCATGTTCCCCAGGGAAGCAGCTTGTGAAGTATGCATCCCACAGGACTGAATCTGTGTTAAGTGGAAGATTCAATCCTGTGTGGTGTAGATGCTCCTTCACAAATCCCTTCCCTGCAGAGAAGGCACTTGCAAAGGGGCACCCTGCAGTATCCTAACTCCCCTCCACCAGGCTTCCTCAAGGCCCATTCCCAAGGCTCCGTTGCCACAATAACTGCCCTGGTCTACTACCACCAGAGGTGGCAGGGCTTTATGAGGCTGGTGGTTCTGGAGGAGCAGGTTCCAGGCTAGGCAGAATCAAGTGGGGAACCACAGCAGCAAAGATAGGCCTGAGTGGTTGCCATAGCAACAGTGCCTCTGGAATGGTCCACAAGGAGGCCTGGTGGGGATGTATTTAAGGATGGGGAGTTGTGATTCAATCCCATGGGGAAGGCACTTGTGTAGAAGTGCCCTGCACCTGCCGGATTGAGCCCTCCTGCCCTCCAAGTCAGGATGGGGGAAGTGTCTCCTTCTTCCCCCTCCTAACCATATGTTTAATTAAGATTTTTTTAAAACCCTAATTAAACATTAATCCCATCTAGGGTTGCCAGGTTCAGGGCTTGAGACTGATCCTGTATCTTTAGGAGAAGAGAAAGTCAGCCAAGTGCAGGTGTTCTTGCAACACTATAATAGGAAAAACCACAAGGGAATTCTCCCTTCCCCCTGCACAACTTTTAAAGATACAGAAGACCGGGCCTGGCAACCAAGAGGTCTTCTGTATCTTTAAAAGTTGTGCAGGGGGAAGGGAGAATTCCACCTTGTGGTTTTTCCCATTACAGTGTAGCAAGAACACTTGCACTTGGCTGACTTTCTCTTCTCCCAAAGACACAGGATCAGTCTCAGGCCCTGAACCTGGCAACCCTAATCCCATCCCCCTAATTGATTTGGGGCTGGATTTGGGTCTATAAGTATTCCTACTCCTCTCTCCCTCTCTATTTCTTTATCCTACCAGCTGTCCGGGTACAAGTTATCACATGCAGGAAAGAGCAAGACCATGGAACAGTTAAGGAGCCAAATGTGTGTGTTTGGGAGATTGGGGAAGGGAGAGAGAATGAGTCCATTCATTCATAGTTGCATCTCAGCTCATTAGTCTCCTCTCCTTCACTCCACTTTCTGTGGTCTTCATTTTCTTTCCTCTCTTTTCTTTCCCCTGATTGCAAAAGAATCAGCTTTCTCTCTCTCCTCAAGTAACTGGTCCTTGATGTTTTACCAAGGCTTTGTATGATTGTTTTGGCATAGTCTCCCTTTTATGCAACTTCACATGAATTGCTAATACAAATCTCCCGCTGAGAGAAGCTTGGTCTGCTCTTGTACAAAATAGGTCTATGTTCGCAGGGGAGGATGTAGAAAGGTGTATTGGTTACACATATTCATATATGCATCTGGCACAACACAGAGTGTTGTTGGTAGTGGGGGAGAAAGAGGCGCGATGTTATTCAGTTCATTGCCCAAACTAGTTCTTCAAGGATAGGATAGACTTTGAGGTATCTCCCCGTTGTAGTGAGACCTGCCTGCACAGCTTGTGTTGTGAGCCATGCTGGAGGAGAGTGGATGGAAGCGGGGAAGGAGGACTTAGAGTGGGATGTTCAAGTCAGTGAATGGTGGAGCCGGGAGGGGGACTCAGAAGGTGCCCCAGCTCTGGACTTGCAACAGTTCAACCCCAGCAGCTCCAGGTACCCCTGTGGAGAGTCAACCTGACCAGCCGTTGTTTCCCATTCTGACACTTCCCCTCTCTCTGCACCTGCGTCACCAGCAGGCAGCCCTCCCTCAGAGGAGGAAGATGGGATGGTGATGAAGTCTCTGCCTTCTCTTCACGCCAGGAGGTGAATGCAGTGGAAAATTCAACAGGCACAGTTGAGACCGAGTCTCCGCTTGTGTGCTTGCTCCCAACAGTGACAGCCTTACTTAAGCCAAGGGGGTTGTTGTTGTTGCTGAGTCAATGTCTTAGTGCCGCAAAGTTGTATCTAGTTAGACCTAGAGAGATTTTGAGTTCTGAGTAAGCCGTAGGTAGATTCATGTAGCGCACTGAATTGAAACTGACTCTTACTACAATAAAAGAAAAAAAACCCACACAACTGTGTCTGAGTTCTTCGAGTTCAGGCAGGACAGCTTGAGAAAAACAAAGCACATATTTATGCAGCCAGAAAGTCGAGGCAGATACAATCCTTCACCAATTACATGTTTTTTTCTAGGGCAAGTGTGGGGGAACCTTTGGCCCTTCAGATGTTACTGAACTTACACCTCCCATCAGCCCCAGCAAGCATAGCCAATAGATAAGCATGATGGAAGTTGTAGTCGAGCAACATCTGGAAGGCCAAAGGTTTCCCACACCTGTTCTAGGGCTTTATGGCTTGGACATGGTCACCTACGTTGCTCTTGGATCAGAACTGGGTGGGTGAGTGGCTGCTCTATCAAGGGCAAGATAGCCAGAACCACCACTGACTTTAGTGAGGTGTGGCTGCTCTTAGATGCCTTATAAGAACTGTCATTTTAAGAACTTGTGCTTGAGCTTGCTTTTCCCACCTCCCTCCCATTCTTTTTCCTCATGTGCCATGGCTGTTTAGGGCAAGGTCAGCACTGATTTTTATAAGCCACTGATATCCTTTCTGAGTTAGTGCTTACCATTTCAGTACCCCATCAGAGCTGTCACTGTGAAACTCATTGCCACCACTCAGAGCTCCTCATGGGGGCCACTATGTATCTTCCCTGGAGTCTCACTGCCAAATGGCATAGCATCAATCTGATTGAGAGTGGGCTTCTGGAGCATGGTATCTGCTAGTTCTTGAAAGGCAGAGCGTGAAGGTCTTTGGGATTGCCTTGGGCCAAAGGGCCTTTACCAGCATGGCTCCTTTAAGAAGGCCCAAATCCACTTCTGTAGGGGTCAGGGCAGCCTCTCCTAAGCCAGGAGATGGGTGGAGCAGGGAGTGGCTGCTAATGCCTGAGCTGATAAAGGGCTCCTGGAGCTGCTGAGTATAAATAGCTCAGAGCTAGCAGTCAGAGGGGAGAAGGAACAGACACCTGAGGAGCTGCTGGTCCTGGCTCTCTTGGAGCTGCTTCCTTTACCAACTGGGAGGTACTTGGGGAGGAGTCTTCCCTGACACCCAAACCTTCTAGGGGCAAGAATGCCATGTGGGGGTAACCCTAGGGTATCCTGCTAGCTAGAGGATCCTCTTCCCAAGCCCAGCACCCCTGAGAAAGGGGCTACTGGAAGGTCACAGGAGTATGAAGTACAGCAGAGCCAAGCCCCACTCCATCAAGGACACTGGCCATAGGCAGAGCTCTGGGCTTCTACAGCGAGGACCCCAGTAAAGTGCAAGTACAGGCAGAAGGCCTTGAAAAGAACTTATTGTTGTGGACTTGTGGCAACTGTGTGTGTGTGTGGATTTAGACTCGTGATGTCCCGGAAAAGGGAGAGAGAGTCTGTAGCAAGGGCTAAAACCTCATTAAAGTCAATTTTACTGCAGTCCTGTTGAATGTGGTGGTAACTGGGACTCCCATTTGGGCCTAATCCCCAATGGAAAGCCTGGATCAAAGTGCCTTCAACATGCCCCCCCTCAAGAGTGGCTCACACAAGGCTAGGGAACTTTGGACTTGGAGGGTGAATGGAACTTTCTAGATCTCTCTATCAGGCCTAACTCTCCTCAGGCCACACCTCTGAATGAACCCACCAAACTGGGAGCAGACTAAACTCTGGCTGTAGCTAATAGCTATCTCCAGTGCTGTAACTAGGCAGCTGCAACAGGTGCACAGGCCCAGGGCCCAGGACGAAGGGGCCCCTGAAATGGAACTGACAAAAAAAATTGTCAAATATAATAATATTTTCAAATTTTAAATTTTGCTGCCGTGCTCTGCTGTGCGGTTCAGATGTTGGTGAACCGAGTGCGTCGAGTGGGCCCAGGCAGCCCATTGCGTTATTTAGCGGTTTAGCGATTGGCCATTGCGTCACTCAGTCCCTGGATGCCCTCCACACCTTCTGCTCACCATCATCTGAGTGAATGAATCACAGGACTGATCGACGCATCACGCCCGCGAGGGGAGCAAATGTTTATGTTTATGTCATGGTTTATGCCGCTTTTTACCCAATGACCACAGCTGAAAATATTGTTGATGCTATTTGTTAACTAGTCTGACTTTGACTTGTGGTTCAATAACGAACGAATTACTTTGTTTTCACGTTTATGTGTTATTGTGAAAACAGGTAGGTAAGCTTTATTAAATAATAAAAATCTCAAAAATATGTTCGTATATTTTAAGGTTAAGGTGGCGAATCATGTATTTGAATTTAGCGATATTACATTATTTTGCTACAATTCTATACCGGGGTAGATCTTTTAATTTATTAAATTTATATTGTACATAAATTAAATTAAATTAAAAATTAAATATGTATGTGATTGTGAAATGTAATTTATAAGGCATACAAAAACTTAGCTCATAATTATAGTTATTATTAAAGTAAAGATAACATCGAGTGCAAATAATTATAAATATAGGAACATATTTATATAGAAGATTATCATTGTAATACTTAAGCTCTTAAATTTTCAGAAGATTTGATGATTTTAAATTTTTTGAGATTTTTTATCGATTTAAATTTTTTGAGATTTTTACCGATACTCATTTCTAGTCCAAAAATGTCCAAGCAACTGTCGGGTGAACAAAAGAGAAAAATAAACAAGCGAAAATTAGAAGAATGCAAATCAATGTCGCAGCAATTCATTAAACGACTGAGAAAAGAAACACCAGAAGATGAAGGGCCTGCACAAGAAGCCAAATCTAGTACTGCTTCACAAGATGATAATACCGTACTACAATTGCACTCTACTATTTCAAAGGACAATGATACACTGGAAGGCAAGGAGATTGCGCAAGAGGACAAATCTACTACTGCTTCACAAGATACCGTACTACAATTGCACCCTAATATTTTAAGAGACGATGATACATCGGAGGAGAAGCCTGCACAGAGTACTGCTTCACAAGTCAATAATATCATACTAAATTTGTGCTCTACTGTTCCAAACGATGATGATATTCCAAAAGAAATACTGCTAAATTACAATTGTCACTTAAAATTGTCACTTAAAAAGTTTTTCTGATACAAGGTGGTCATCAAAAGCCAATGCAATAAAGTCGCTATGTTTACAATTATCCGAAGTAAAGAAAGGATTGGAAATGATTGCAAATGATTTATCAAATCCGGAAGCTGTATCAAATGCAAAAAGTTTGCTGTTACAAATTATAGATTTATCTGTACTCTTTCTGTGTGGCATAAAATTCTACAATGCATTGAGCGAACAAATAAAGCATTACAATGAAAAGATGTATCGATAGACCATGCAACAAAATTAATTGATGGACTACGTGGTACTTTACAAGGACTATGAGAAACAGGTTTCAAACAAAATTTCCTGGAAGCAAAAAATTTGGCTGAAACAATGGATATAGAGATTGGATTTCCTAATAAATGGAAGAGAAGAGTTAAGAAAATGGAAATAGATGAAGCACCGGATGAAGGAAGTAGCATGGCACCTGAAGAATTATTTAAAATGCAAATTTACAGCGTTTTTGACACTCTATTGTCTCAAATAGATTGGCGTTATGAGCAACTGAGAACTATCTGTGACGATTTTTGCTTTCTCTATGGCTCGTCTTTAGAATCGATGAGCGTTGCTGATTTACAAAAATCGGCTGCAGATCTCGCTATTAAGCATAGCAAAGATTTAAATATGCATGAGCTCACATGTGAAATTCAAAGCTTTAAGTTTGAAGCCTCGACACTAATACAAAACATTAAAACTGCAACTCCGCTTGATATTCTACAGGCTCTTCATGATTTTGGATTAATTGAGTCATATCTGAATACCAATGTTGCTCTCCGAATATTTCTCACCCTTTCCATTTCTACTGCTTTGTGTAAGAGAAGTTTTAGCAAGTTAAAATTAATTAAGAATTATTTAAGATTGACTATCGGACAAGAACGATTATCCAATCTTTCCATAATTTTGATTGAATATAATATCGTTAAAGATATTAATTATGATGATGTAATCAATGAATTTGCCAAAATGAAAGCCAGAAAAGTGCAATTAAAATAATTATTTTCATTTATAAATACATGTGAATGATCTTGTATATTTCTTGTGTACACAAAAATTATTTATAAACAATTGTTATATCGTATTTGTTTTATTATTATTCCCCCCCCCAAAATATTAAGGGGCCCAAAAATAAAACCTTGCACAAGGCACATGAAAAGCTAGTTACAGCACTGGCTATCTCTGAAGAGGACCCCAACCTGAAGAAAGTCCAAGTAGAAGGTAGTAAGGACTTGCTAGCATTCTGATACCTGGTGGGCTGGGTAACCAGAGGAACATATCAACAAAGACCTGATTACTACACTTGTCTCTTTCTTATTGGCAACTGGCATTGGTGTTTGGGCATATCCCTTATGAAACCCATGGAGCATGGACCAATTAATGTGTCCCTCCCCCAGGATGGGCACCCACCTACTAAAACAAGCACCAATATATTGCCATAGTCAGTTTATTTATATACTGCATTGGCCACTAATGCATCTGTGTTCAAAGCAATTCATATAAAAAGCAGTCTAAATACAGCAGTACAATCACAATAAACAGCATATTGCTACAATTACTAAAAAGAATTCCAACAATCAGCAGTTCGTTTAGGATACATCAAAATGTAAGTGAGCCTAAAGCTCGCCAATAAGTCAATGAAAAGTATTCAATAACTTAACATCTAAATGTAGCCGCAAAGCTGACAACATACTAACCTAGCAATGCCCTGAAGCTTTTATGCCTCAACCTGAAAATAAGTTTATTAACAAACCCTAATGCTCAGGTAATTAGAATATCCCCTTATAAATTCTTTTCTGTAAACTGTGACATGAATGCAACTGTCATAGCCATTTAATAAAGCACCGGCTCCTGTTTATTCTTTCAAATATGCAGTGTTAAAATAAAAGTTTCCCAGGCTGAGAGACACAACTTGAGAACAGTGTTAACCAGGCATGTTAGCAGACAATTTTACTGTAAACACCAAGATAACGCATTATGGGAGGTTAGATAGTCCTCTACTGTAGTAGCAGTGATAATTATTTGCAGCAGGAGGAGGAGGGATGCCTGCTTCAGACAGAGCCAGCACAAGTCCAGACAGGCATGATTTTATTCTATGAGTCCTTGCTAGGGCCTTCCACAACTCCAGTGTATACCAAGGCCACCATCTTCTGCACAAGGTCTGTGCTGAATCGTTCCCACGCTGTAAGTCACTGAACATCAACAAAAGTGAGCCATCTGCAAGGAGTGGGAAGAGGCTGTGTAGGAGATGCTTCTCAGCCTTCTGTGGCTAAGATCAAACATGTTAAGAGAGGGGGGCAATGTTTTCATCTTCAAATTGCATTAATGGCCTCTGCCTTAGAAGGCTGGTAAAACAAATGATCAGATACACAGGGAGGAAGATAAGCCTATGTATGGCTATTAGCCAAGAGAGCTAGCAAAAAAAGGGAAAAAGAAGCAATCTCCATGTTCAGGAGATCAATGGCTGCTAACCAGGATGGCTATGTTCTACTTCCACTGTTGGAGGCAGTATGCGTCTGAATACTAGCTGCTGGGAATGACAAGTGGAGAGAATGCTGTTGCAGTCAGATCCTGCTTTTGTGCTTTAGGTCACTCGCCTAAAATTAAAGGAAGTAGATGTCCCATCTTGCTTTATGCTGATGATGCAGCCTTGCTCTCCTTTTCAAAAGTTGGCCTAAAACGTTTGATTAGAATTTTTATGAAATATTGTTCAGAGAATGCATTAACAATCAATTTCTCAAAAACTAAAATTCTAGTCTTTGCAAAATCATCATTAACTCCGGAATGGAAAATCAATGGCCATGTAATTGAGTAAGTTAGAGCATATAAATATTTAGGCATCTTATTCCATTCCTCACTTTCCTGGGTGCCTCAGTGCGGCTGTTGCAACGGCCCGAACAGCGATGAAGAGCATTGTCCGATATTATTATAATAATGGGGGGCAATACATTCCAGCAGCATTACAGGTGTTCAGAGCTAAAATATTACCCCAACTTTTGTATGGTGCCCAGATTTGGATATATGCTTTCAACCCCAAAGTGGAGTCAGTGCTATCTATTTTTTTGCGTCGAATTTTTGGAGTTCAAAATTGTGTTCCTAACGCTGCCTTGAGAATGGAAGCGGGATCATACTCAGTCGAATGCTTAGCATGGTTATCTGCCTTTAATTTTTGGACCAAAATGCCCGACAGGTTATCTTTCATCTCTTAGGGAAGAAGGTCACCTATCCACTTGGATGAAATGCTTTTTGGACAAACTACCCTATTTAGGCCTTTCGATTGAATTTCTTTCTTCTATAGAGTTTAGTAAGGCCAGACAGATTATTAAGGATAGGCTTAAGGATATTGATAGACAATCTACAACACAGGCGGCAGCTAAAACATGTTCCCCTTCCCAGCATAATCTTGGTTTTCACTTTCCAAAATACGCCCCATACCTAGATGTCCTAACGAATCCTAAATTCCGTCTAGCCTTTACCAAGGCTCGTTTCAACTGCCTGGAGTCTGCACTCTTGGAGGGCAGATTCAAGGGCATGCCCTTAGCCCAACATTTCTATATATGCAGAAAAGGACACCTAGAAACACTTCACCATGTCCTGTTTGCCTGTCCACTTTATATTGAGGAAAGGGACTTATATATTGCACCCCTTATACAAAAACAATCCAATAGATCTCCAGAACAGTGGTTAACATGGCTTCTATCTGGCAAAAATAGCTCTTATTTGATTCCAGTCGCTAAGTTTTTTTATACAGCACAACGCAAACGTATGTTATCTAATCCTATATTGTAATGTCTATTGCTTTTTTATCTTGTATGTGACTGGCTGCAATTTTATTTTCTTGACGGGTCATTGACCGTAATAAACGTATTGATTGATTGATTGATTGACAAGTGGAGAGAATGCTGTTGCAGTCAGATCCTGCTTTTGTGCTTCCCATAGGCCACTGTGAGAACAGGATGCTAGACTAGATGGGCCACTAGCCTGAGCCAGCAGGCTCTTCTTAATTTCTTACCAGATGCTAGGGACCAAACAGCAGGGCTGGCTGTTAACAGGATACCTTGGATGTAAGTGTCTTGGGGGCACTGAATTTTGAAAAGAGTGTTGGCCTGTTTGGACCATTGGTCTGAGAAGAAAGCGTTCAAGTTCAGCACCTTCTGAAGAGCTGAGATGCTGCTCAGTATTAGACATAGGAGAAACTGAGCAATTTTATAATTAATCCAGGATTCTGCCACTTGGGTAGTCCCATTCCAGTTTAATGCCAATTGGAAATTTCAGTTCTGGAGTGTAGCTGGGAAATTTCTGAGGTATGCCATTTATTTGAAAACAGAACATGTATATATCAGGGATGTATGCTGACAACAGTTCAAACCCCAATTGGGTGCTTTGGCAAACAGCCCTTGGCCTGAAGTGCTTCATAGATTGCAGGATTCAGTCCAGGATCTGTCTGTGTCTGCTTCGTTCACCCATTCACTACTGAGAACTTTTAGAATGGCTATAACTTCTTTCCTTTTGACAGATATTGATGAAATTTGCAGACATAGTAGCCCCCTAAGAGCGGACAAATCCTTCCAAATTACAGGCAAATAGGTTCAGGGGCTTTTATGCTTGATACCTCTTTTTTTTTTGTAAAGGAAAGTTCTATAACTTCTTTATTTTGTGGTGGACTTTGACTAAATTTGCAGTCAAGACTTCACATCCTGAGAACGTAGATCCTGCCAAATGTCAGGAGGATAGTTGTAGCAGTTTTTATACAAGAGTAGCTGTTAATCGTTTTAGGGTGGGTAAAAAAAAGGCAAACATTTGATCTCCCCAGTGCATTTTGGGGAATTGATCTGAGAATTGCAGGTATAAAATTAATATACATGGGAGTAAAATCTGCTAAATTTCAGAAAAAAATAGGTCCAGGGTTTTCCGATCCCAGATGCTGATTTTTTGGGGGGCTGGAAAAAACCAAAAGGGATTTGCTTTCTGGATACTGTAAACAATAACTGGATACTGTGCGTCAGTCACAACAGAGCTCTCCACCTTCCCTCTCCCCACTCTAGTGTTTCCTCTTCAATCCTCCATCACCCTAGTCTGGCATTGTTATCTGCTTAGATACATTACTTGTACTTTCAGCACATGCTTATCTACAGTTTTTTTTAAATTATGTCTGGATCACCAAGGCATCATAAAACACTTCAGGGGTCTTGCTTTAACTCATGCTGCCTTGTTTGGGTCCCACTTCAGCTCTGATAAGTCTCAGATCCTTCTGAGATTCACTATTTCATTTCTTCAGCTCATGATTTGTGATTCTTCCGACTCCTGTGTGTGTGTGTGTGTGTGTGCATGCACAGAGGAGAAGCTCATTATAACACGGGTTGGAGGCAAAGGCAGTGCCTACATTATAAGACTTCTGCATTGTAATGACAGCTGTGTTCTATAAACAATACTTTACTTGGGGGACATTGTCATTCCTGTGGTATAGCCAAATCTGCAGTATGTGTGTGCGTGTGTATGTATGTAGCCACTGGGCATTCTTCAAAGGGTTGTGTGTGTGTCACACATGTGTGTTTGGTGAGGGGACCTTTGATGGACTCAGCTTTGTAATGAAAGCTTAAAGATATTTCTGAAAGAGTGGTTTATTCTGGTCCCCCTTTTTTAAAAATCACATAATGATCAAATTTGATAATTTTACCACTGCTTGATTTTGCAACTTAGAAAAAGAATTCTGGATACATATTAGGACATTTGGACGTCACATATTGATCTATGTATGTAAACGAGCCACTTGAAAATTGCTGTGTGTTTTGGCAGACCACTTCATAATTTTTCTGCCTGTTATAGCAATGATGTTGCCCTAGACGCTGTATGATTTTAAACTATATTTTATTCCTTATTTTACGTCTTATATCGTATGAATTCTATGGAATTCAAATTGTTATTCAATAAAATACAATATAAGAAAGAAAAGCAGGAACAGAAATACAATTGAAAATCAATAAGAATATCTCATGTGAGCATGCTGAGGACCACCTGAATGAATCTGGTGGACCACTGATGGTCCACAGACCACACTTTGGGAAACCCTGGTGTAAACGAAAATGGATGCAGAGATGTTGAAATGTCTTGTTAATGTGAGCTGACAGGGTTTTCCCCCTCTTCTTTTTCTCTTTTTCTTTTTTTCCTTTCCTTTTTTTCTTAATGAAATTATAATTAAAAAATCAAAAATAAAAATGAATTAGTAAAAACAACTGCTATTTTTTTGGGGGGGGAAGAGTTACTGTTCCTCCAAAAGTTTAGCAGTTTAGTGTCCACCCCCCTAAAAAAAATTCAAAATGCTTCTCCAGAATCCAACCAGGTTCCACTTCAACAGATTGTGATCCAGAATCTATTCTGGAAGTACAGAACCGCCAAATCCACATTGGAATCTAATTGAGGTGGATTCTGTTGCCATCCTTATTCACTACATCTAATGTCGTGGTTGCACACTTGCAATGCTGGGTTGCTTGCAGAAGAGGCTGCTGCAGCTCCTTGATAGTGTTGGTGGTAGGTGATGTCAACAAAGCTGGTGGGAACAACAAAATTGCTTCTACAAACACAATGGACAGGTGTCCTCTGGCAGGGACAATCCCACTCCTCTCTCATGCTTTCATCAAATGTGTGTGTGGGTCCATGTGTGTGGGTTCGTGTGTGCATTCTCTGTTCAGAATGGCAACTGGTCTCCAGGATATCAGGTCAAGGCCTTTCTACCTGAGATTCTTTAGCTGGAAAAGCCTTGTGTTTGTGAAGCAGGGGCTGGGGAAAACATTGCAGCCTGTTGGCCCATCCTGTCATGGGGAACCTTCCAGGCTTGCATTTCACTCATTCAGAAACACTCTGTGGGGGCTTGGTAAAGGATCAGTGCTAGGCGTAGGCAGGGGAAGGTGAGCTGGGAGTGGTTGTATCCTAGGGAGAGTCCCAAGAGCCAGCTGTAGAGAGTTGGCAGGCCTCAAGCAGCCTCCAGTCCTGAGGTTCCCAACTCCTGCTATAAAGTATGTGCTCAACCACCAAGCTATCTGCCCTTCCTCAAGATGGCCCCTCTTACAAGTATATTTCTCCACAACAGGGGTGGGGAACCTCATGCCTAGGGGCCAAATATTGCCCTCCAGATCTCTCTATCTGGCCCTTGGGGCTCTCTCCAAGACATACTCCCCCTCCTCAGTCACTCCTTCCTTCCCCAGGCCACATTCTTCACTAACCTTGCTTCACATGCCCGCCTGGGGTGTTTTTTTCTTTTTGTTTGGCCTGGCTGGAACGTGTCCTTTCACCCAATTTTGTGGAGCAAAACCCTACCCCTGGAACAGTTTTCATTGTGCAATTTACCCATACGTAGACCTACAGGGTAGCCTTTTTAGGACATTGTCACAAATTGTCACCTGTACAACATATCCAAATATCAGCCAGTTACCACTTGCTGTTTTCTTTCTGGAAACAAAAAAAAAAACCTCTGTCCCAGAAATGCATTGGGTTGTATTTACTATCCCAGCCAGTGTTAGCAGAATGGGGTAGTAAAAACACCCCATCGTTTTTTCATAGAAAAATGGTCTCGGACATGTCAACAAAGGGCAATATTCTACCTTCTCTGAACAAGTGTTTTCTGGTTCTTGGTGTTTGGGTTTAGCCAAGCACATTTTTATGACACCACAGACACAAATGTTATCTGGGGTCAAGATACCAGCCCACCATACATTGCAAATCTCATTGGTTTGAAAATACACTCCACAAACTGTTAGTGTGACCCCCCCACCCTCAATATTGGATCTCTGATAATGTCTCCTGTTTGTCAGGGTGGAGAATGGAGGGTGTGGAGCAAGTAGCTTGCTATACAGAGGTAACATTTACATTCATTGCTTTGCCTGCTTTGCCTCTGGCCATCCCCATCACTGGCATGTGGCCCACCAAAGACTGACCAGAATGGAATGTGGCCCCCAAACTGAAAAAGGTTTCCTGTCCCTGCTCAACAATAATTCCAAAGTCTGAGGAAGCTGGGAAAAGGTTAATGCTAATTCCTTTGAAACTTTGCCATTCTCTTTCTTTCAAACATACCCTTCCTGAATTTCTTTGATTTGTTGGGAGGGGATATGCAACAAATGGCTACTGCTCTGGATGGATATTTGAAGGCAGGATCCTACCTCAAGCTGATGGCTGCTCTATGAAGTTAGAGGAACTTAGCAGCATGAGCCTGGCATAACCAGCTGAACTCCATAGCAACCGTGGGATGATACCTCTGACAGCTCTAAACCTTCCCAAGCATTTTCTGTCAGACGTCCTGACATGCAAATGTTACGCAAGAGAGACATGAATCTGCCCCTGAGGAAGATTTGGCAGTTTACCAAGTGCACCAGCTAGCCAGCCAATAAAACTTGGTTACATTATTTTATTTATTAAAATATTGATAGACCTCTATTTTCATAAAAATACAGTAGGCCTTCACAAATCAGATTCAAAGTGAGGACAGGGACTATGAATGGACAAACATTTTTTGCTTTTGTTTAAAGTCACAATGCTGCCATTACGTTTCTTCAGCCCTGTTTGAAGCTCCATGCCCGTGCAAGTCTGCTCTATCCTTGTAGGTGGTGGTTCACCTTCAATCCACCCTGTGTTTCTAAAACCTTCCTGCCTATCACCTGATGCTCCCCTTTCCTTCCTTCCTTCCTTGAACTGTGGTTTGGCTGCTCTCACCTCCTGTTTAATGGATTCTCTGACAAGAGGTCAGAGCAGCCTAGACTATCTCTGAGCCTCGGGGGCAGCCTTTGGCATTTGGACATATTCTTAACATGGCAAGAAGCTACAGTGTTGAAGGTCTTGGCAGGGCTTTCATCAGACCAGGAGAAAAGCCAATCCCCCCCCCCATGGCACCAGAAATCAAATGCACAATTCAAGGAAGGAATGGGGGAGCAACAGGAAGGTTTTAAAAGAAAAGAGAGGCTCAGGGGTCAATCATTACCTACAAGGGTGGACCAGACTTGCATGGGCATGGGGCCTGACAGAAGGCTGAAGAAAAGGAATGGCAGCATTGAAACTTGGAACAGAAGGAAAAGTGTTAGCTCATTCAGAGTGAAAGCCCTCTCTGAATTGGATTTGTGAAATTATCATGTAATCAAGTGTTATTGGCTAGCTGGTGTCATTTTGTCACCATACTGATGTTAGGTCCAAACCCAACATGCGAGTCGTCCTGTCAACCCCAACTCGCTTACACCCGAGAAAAGTGCGGAGTTGAGTGCAAATGAACCCACTATCAGAGATCAAATAAACACAAGACTATTCCTTTGCAAAGGGGACCCAATACTCACAAGTCAAGACAGGTCAGCATGGGAACCTCGTTTAATGACAGCTCAGGGTATATATAGTTTCTCCCCGAAGTTTACAATATCGGGGTAACGTCATAAACACAAAGGAAGCAATTGCTTAGTTATTACAGCCTTAAGAAGTAGAAGGGGTAAAGGGGTACAGGGGAAGGGCATAAGCGGAAACATTGAGATTATCTCTTAGATTCCATGTCTGCATATTTCGCATGTCCTTGAGATAAGCACTTTGCATGAACTGACAAAGAGAAGGGTAAAGGGGTGGCCCGGCTGCAACCGGGTGCCCCATGTGTAGGAGACAGACATGAAAATTACTACGCTTGCATATCAAAGGGTTTCACAAGTCAAGGTCTGTGGGGCAGCGGAACAACTTATAACGTTTCTATGCAAGGCACATTTATAGCAATAAACAAGGTTGTAGGCATGGATGTGATAGGAGAAACACATAATAGTGAAGTTTCCAGCTCAAACCAGCTTTTATTCTCAGAGCCACTGGAATGTGGGTAAGGGTCAGGTCACCAGGAAATAAACCGGCATTTTATATCAAAAGTCATTCAAAGGCCACTTTGGTTCAGTTTCCCATGATGCCCAAGCTGTTTTATTACCAGGCACGTGTATTATAGTCCTGTAGGGAACTGGATCGCAAATTCTGACCCAACACTGACCACATGATCTCCACTTGTCTGGAACTGTACTGATCATCATCAGCAATCCCATTTTAAAAAAAATAAAAATATGCTGCAGCATCTCCAGAGAGGTAATAAATAATGCACAAACAATGGTAAATGAAATGAGCAGAGGTGAGATTTGGGGGATATTTCACTTTCCCCAAGCACCACTTCTGAGCAGATTTTTTTGCCTTGTGAACATTCAGGACGGTCCTAGGTATGACTGAGTAGGATTTCGGGGGGTGGGGATGAAAAAGCTTCTCTGCCCTTCTTGTCTAGCAGAAATGGAATAAATTTTAGAAAATAAGAATTTAAATGCAGATTTGCTTCTTTTACATAATGTATACAGGTTGCAAAATTAAACTCTGCTTGGCGGAGATTGAATATGGGCTATCATGCCAAACGTTCATGCTTGTTAGCACAACTTATTCAAAGTCCTGTTTACAGGTCAAAACCCATCATTGCTCTTTTGTATTCAAAAGGCTTAATGAAAGCCAACACATAGCCCTGGAGCATGGATTTAAGGTGTTCTATGCAGCCCACAAAGTTCTCTGTGCAACGTTTTCTGCTGTAGACTCTTGGCATTAACTTGCCCCTGTATCACAAGCTGTGGTAGGAACACAAATTTGTTTGCCTTGTTTAAAATTGCTGTCATAGCAATGCAGTGCAGACATCTGGCAACGTTTTTATCTCGTTTATGCTCAGCGACCAATGAAAACAGTGTGTTCTCTCTCTCTCTCTCTCTCTCTCTCTCTGTGTTTCTCTCCGTCCTGATAAGAATCCAATCATGGACGTTGATTGAACTGTTTTGAGCTTTTTGCTTGCATTTACACTCTTGGACCAACTTGAATTGTTTAATCTGCAGTTAGTTTAAGAGACACCCAGCTACCGTTTTGATTCATCAGGAGATCAAGCACTGTGGCTTGTTGTTGATTTCTTAATGAGTTTATACACACACACACACACACACACACACACACACACAGAGAAAGTTCTCTTGAGATTGCAGTACATAAATCATGTGTTGTGAAATCTCTTATTGCCTTTAGGCAATGTCATAGTTGGAGAGGGATCAATCTATTCATGGGCAGAAAGTCAAGGAATTACAAAAGGTTTGTAAAAAAAAAAAAGGATGCTTTGTTTAGGAAAAAACAAAACAAAAGAGAATTTTCTCTCAAGCATCCCATAATATGCTTTGTCTGCTTCAACTCCCCACCCCCCCAATAAGTACTAGGGATTTGCAAAACCTGTCCTTTGATTTACACCAAGGGCAGTGAATCACCAGCCCATGGGGCTGTTCCTCCCACCAAGCCTTTTGGAATGGCATGCTAGTTCCTGACCCAGTAGCAATGTGTGTGGTGGGTGCAGAGCTGCACAGCCACTCTTCTGACACCGCTTACAGGGTGGCCATGAAACGGAGGCCATGTGAGAGCACCAGTGGGAGCCATGGATTGGCTCCTCTGGGGTGCCCACACAGCCCTGACCTTGCCACCACCTTGCCCTCTCCCAGACCTATTAAGGCAGCAGTGTTGGGACAGCAGCTAGGAACTTTAGGAACATAGGAAGCTGCCTTATACCGAGTGAAACCAATGGCTTATTTAGCTCAGTATTACCTGCACTGGAGATTGAACGTGGGACCTTCTGCATGCAAGGCAGATCCTCCATCACTGAGTTATGGCCCTCCCCCCCACTGCACATGCCAGTACCACACAACTCACTGTGCCATCATTGCTGTTTAGCAAGAAATTGCCTCTCCCCTTCCCAGTGTCCCTTTTGCTGCCATTGGAGCATATGGAGTTTTATATTCTTTCTGAGCCAAGCAATTAACAAAACTTTAAGACGTCCCTTTCACAGCCCCCAGGAAACAAATAAACAAATGCCTGACTCCCTATTGCCACAGCAGTAGTGGATCTGGTAGGCTGGAAGGCAGGGAGACCAACACTAGGTGGAGTCAGCAACAATGACAGGCAGAGCCAACTAATTTTAATTACAACAGGGGCCCACTCATATGGCGGGTTAGGTTCCAAACCCCCACCGAAAAGCGAAAATAGCCATAAAGTGGAACATAGCCTTTTTTTGTGAATGCATATACTGTACTGTACTGTACTGTAGAAGCCTAATCTGTACACACATTGCTTACCTTACAACTGATGGCTGCTGAACTGGTGCAGATATTATACAGATATGTATAATAACCATTATATGCTTGTCACCACGAATATTATTATAATAATAACCATAATTCCCTAAGACATAATATGTATTATCACCATTAGACTCCTAACAACATGCCTATTCTTTACTACTAAATATTAATTATTAACAACTATTTATGTATAATAACCATTACATGTTCATCACCACGGATATGATTGTAATATATACCATAATTCTCTAAGATATACAATGTATAATAACCATTAATTATTCCCATCACGAATATTCTTGTAAGATATATAATGTATGTAACAAGACATAACAGCTAAACGTATTAAACAAGATCTCCCATGTGGCTAATGAACAGTATTATTAACACACCTTTACTTTAGATTGTTTTTGTATATCGTACATCATTGCTTCACAACATGACTATTCTTAAGTATTAAACAATCCACTATGACCATTTCGCTGGAAATCACCACAATCTGGTTAGCCAGGACCCCATCCCGCCTCTAGTCTGAGCCCATAAATTCGAAGCGTCTCTATCCTTAAACTTCTGAATACCTATGAAAGATAGCGTTTTGTGTCAGAATCTAACACACCCAGAGCAATAACCAATCCTTGAATGTTACGCACATCATCCCCAGTGTCACATCCATATCTATACGTTGCAACCCTCCTCACTTTTAAGAGGCCTCTGGTTGTTAGGTCAGGGACATAGATATCCTCATTCACCACTCCTCACTTTTTAAGAGGCCTCTGGTTACCGGATTCATTACCCATCTCCTCATACTCATAGCTACCCCGCGCGTCCTGGCGGCTGGTTCTCTTTTTTTCTCTCTGAGATCTCAGGTCCTCCCGCACGCAGGCGTGTGCAACGTCAAATGTCTACTAGACTGAGCCTGGTGGAGATGTCTTCCCATATCGTTTACTACCGGTATCCATGGTGCGGCTCAAGGCGCGTCCCTGGAGTATAGGTGTTATTAGATTAATGTTTGTTAGACATAATTTTGTGTAAAAAAACTTTAAATGAACACAAATATTTTAAAAATATTTTAACCAAACCCAAAACAAGCAAGACAGTCACTAAATTTACCATGCAACCTCCATTTTACAAACCCGCCTATCTGAATATCCACTGCCATGCACTCTGGGTGGGCTGTGCTAATACCTGGAGCTGCAAACTCCAAAAAGGGGGAAAGGAAAAAAAAGCCGCTTTGCGAGCTCCTGGCAGGCCGCAATGACAGACACCGCTGGGGGCGAGAGGGAGAGAAACCGCCCCCTCTGCAAGCTCCAAGTGGGCCACAGAAGCAAGCGTCGCTGATCAAACCCGCCTTGCGCTCCAGGCGGGCCACAGTAGTGGGCACCGCCGACCAGAAGCGCAAGGCGTGGGGAGGAATAAACAACAGTCCCCAACCCCAAACACGCTCTCTCACAACTCGGACTGAATCAAAATGGTGCCTGATGCCCTTCTTGGATGCCGTAATAGGGGAAAGCCGAAAAGCGAGGCACTGAAAAGCGGGGCCCTACTATAGTTATGGGACAACCCCATCCTCTTCCCTGCTAAATTCTACAAGGGGTAACACTGAGATTGAGGAAGAGGTGGAGGATGACAGGAAATGCCACACCCTGGACTAGAAGGCAAGCAGGCAGGGGCTGGTTCAGGGCAGATTGAGGTTGACTGGACAATGCCCCGTTTGCCCTTATATATCAGCCTTCACTGCGTCACACCGCTCACGAACAGTCTATAGACTTCAGCCATGTTATGTGACATTTTTTCTTCTAAGTCACCAATTGTTTAAAAACTCCCTTCATAAGGAAGAATCAACCCCTGATCTCTGGAGTCATCAGTATCTTCTCCAGTTTTACTGTATCAATTTTTTAAAAAATAAAGCAGTTTAATATGGACACAGTTCCATAATAATCCCATTTGCAAGCTGCTCCTGAAGATTCTTTATGTTTAATGTTGTCTCAAGGACCTTTTGGTGTTTACTCCAGTCACTGCTATTGGGGACTATAGCTCTTCCATCAGATCTTCCCTTTCAGTGAAATCTCATTAGCATCAGTTTGCTAAATTAAATGGAATTAAACTTGGAATCACAGCTGGTGCACAGAGCACCACAATCAAATTAGCTTTTTTTTTTTGTCTTAAACATAGCGAGTTGTAATGTTACTAGCTCTGCTAGCAGAGAAGAGAATATGTTTCATCCATGGGTGGGTGGGTGACATCCATGTGGCAGTGTTTTGAAAGGTGTATTCAGAATTGGCATGGAATTTGGAGAAGCTGAGCCGTGCAGGCAGCTGTTGAGTGGGAGCCAGGACTCAAGGGTAGAGGTGGAGGGACAAGCCAGGACTCAGAGCCAAAAATCTGAACCAGAAAGCAAGTTGAAAGCTAATACAGAATTTCCCAGGAAATGTATCTGTCTGAACTGGAAGCCTGTATAAACAGTGCACAGTCAACTGCCCGTCCCCCTTACCAGATCCAGGGCCTGGATCACCCCTGATGCAACCTGGGCTGACCCAGGAAACACCTTGCCGAGATTTGGCCCAAATCAAAAATTCAAAAACCCTAATTAAACATATGGTTGAGAGGGAGGTGGGAGAAGAAGAAGAAGACACTGCATCTCTGCCCCTGCTCCAGACTGAGAACAGGAGGGTTCAATCTTGTGGGAGTGCTACTTCAGAAGTTCTTTCCCTGCAGCCCACAATATTAAATCCTGCTGGGATCTACTTCCCAAATGCATTCCCTGCAGGTAACACAGTGGTGGAACAGATTCCTGCAGTCTTGCCTGCCCCCAATGGCCTGTTCCCTGAGAGCCCCAGATTACTCTGGGTGGCCTGACCTGACCTGGGGTGATCCAAGGCTGTCTCAACCTGAATCAGCCCAATTCAGTTCAGGATGTGATTGAATCCAGTGCACAGCCCTACTTTATATCCAGTTGTAAAGGAGAGCCAATGATCAATATGGGTGAGTGGAGCTGCTCCTGTACCTGGGATAACAGTACTGCCTAGTAAGATGTGCTAACATGTAATTCTTGTGGGTCAACACTTGGGGGCAGCTGTGTGCAGACTTATGGGCTCCTTGTACTAGCCCAGGAATGGAGTACCTGTGCTAGTCTGGGTCGCCAGCTGTTGATAAACTACCGATCCCATCATTTCTGACCACTGGCCATGGTGGCTAGGGCTGATGGGAGTTGGAGCCCAACAAAGTCTGGAGGGCCACAGGTTCCATATCCCTGGGTTAGTCCCGTCTTCCCCAACCTGATGCCCTCCAGATGTTTGGGTCTGATTAATGAGAAGAAAAATTCTGCTGGATCATACTAAGGGTCCATTAACTCCAGCCTCTTCTTTCCAAACAGCAGCCAGCTTGATGTTTCCAAAAAGCCAGCAAGCAGTTCATGAAGCTAACAAGTCCTCTACCAAATGCCTTACCTGTTATTATTACCTGTTAATAAGGGGGGGAGTTCTAAAATTGGAAGAATAATGTCAATTCTAGTGACTCCCATTAACCAACATCTTTAAAAGGACAATGATTTTTGTAAGACAGAAACTGGACAACAGGGACTGCCCCTCATAAATAAGTGACAGTTGAATTGTATACGATTAGACAAAGGCATGGAGGATTAGGCTAATAATGACAATTAGCCATGATGCCTACACTGTTGGAGACAGTATACTTTTGAATACCAGTTGCTGGGAATCACAATGGGGAAAGCACTCTTGTGCTGATCAGGTCCTGAACGTGGGCTTCCTGTAGGCATGTGGTTGGCCATTGTGAAAACAAGATGCTGGACTGGATTGGCCTTTGGCCTGATCCAGAAGGGCCTTTCTTATATTCTTATGTCCTGCCCCATCATCTTTTTTCTCTCTGTATATGAGGTTGGGTAGATGGGTGAGTTTGAGCCAAAGTATGCTTTGCTAAGCTTGAAGGTGCTCTGCTTGAAGGCATGAGGTATCTGGTTATCTGGTCTTCCAATCGAAGCTTCACCTTTCCCAGTTGGTGTAGCTTGATCCAGTTGTAAGACTTATTCAACATTTAATGCTGGAGCTTAATTCCTCCTGTGAATGCATAAGTATGCTTTAGCATAAGATCTTTGCATGGAGTTAGAAGGGAAGAGTGCCAAGCCATGCATTAGCTAGGCTCAGGGCATAGCGTAAAATACAGAGCAAGATGGGGGTAGAAAATATCTTCTGGGAAAACTAGCTCATTGTTTTTGGTTTTCAATGGGTGCGGGGTGGGATGATGAGAGTAGCTGTGGCTTTCACCATAGGCTAACTCACTTCTTTTTTGTCTGCTTTGATTTTACATTTTCTGTTAGGGCTATTCCTTTGCTACCTGTTACATTAGTGACATAATTAGCAATCACATTATGTTTTAAAAAACAAATAACAGGAGTTTGGCAGAGGAGTTTGGCAGGAGAGGTCAAAGGGGACATCTCTATTTTTTTTTCTTGTACGGCACATACCAGTGGGACTCTTCTATTTACCCTGAAGGAGGACTGGGCAAAGCACAGGTCATTCCAATACAAGTTGATAGAAAGAAACAAAAAACAGTAGAAACTATGGACAGTAAGGGCACTCCAGTGGTGGTGACCTGCAAGGTGCGTGCAATGTTTTTCCTGCCTGAGAACAACATGGTGTACACGTGCAACAAATGCAAGCTGCTGCTGGAAGAAAAAGTGAGGGGCCTGGAATGGCAGGTGGCCACACTGAAGTCTACAAGAGAAGACAATGAGTTCTTAGATAGGACACTGGAACAACAAGAGCAAAGAGATGTACAGTAGGTGGAAGAACAAGGTGGAGGAAACTCCATGGAAAAGGGTGACAGGAGTAGAAGAGCTGGAAAGACTCCCTTCATGGTGGAACTATGGAACAGCTTCCAGGCACTTGAGGATGAGAACTAGAGATAGTCTGCAGGGGAAGAATTACAGGAGACCCCATGTGAGAGGTGAGAGGTGAGAGGCTGAAGCTCAGTCAAACAGAGGCAAGGAAACAATGTCCCATGACAAGAAGAGAAGACTGCTAGTAGTGGGAGACTCCCTACTGCATGGGACTGAAACCCAAGTATGCTGACAAGATCCATGGACTCACTAGGTATGCTGTCTCCCTGGAGGATGGAGATGTGATGGAAGGGTTGCCATTACTCATAAAGCCGACTGAAAGCCGCTTTCTTATCCATGTGGGAAAGAATGATACTACCAAGTGGAATTACAAAGAAATCATGTCAGACGTTGAAGCTCTGGGAAGGAAACTCATGTTTTTTGGGGCCCAGACAGGTTTCTCATCCATCATTCTGCTACTTAGAAGAGGAGTAGAAAGGGAAAGAAAAATACTCCAAATGAATGACTGGCTCTGAAGGTGGTGCCAATGGGAGAACTTTGGATTCTGGAACCACAGGGTACACTTCCTGGAAGACGGACTGCTGGCAAGTGATGGGTTGTACCTCATAAGGACTGGGAAGAATGTATTTGGCCACAGTATAAAGAACTTCATCAGGAGAGCTTTAAACTGAATCCTAAGGGGAAGGGAGACATAAACTTGGCGGTAACGACTAACAAAGGCTTGTGCATGATAAAAGGAACTGAGGGAACATCTCTAATGGGATCCAATAATAGTCTTCATAAAAATGTAGAAAGGAAGCCAGGCCACAAATTACATGATCTTCAATGTCTGTATACTAATGCCCAGAGTATGGGAAACAAACAGGATGAACTTAAACTCTTTTTTTTTTTGTAATAATTTTTATTATTCAAATTTTCATAAAACAAATCAAACAACAAAAACAATACTACAAAAATAAAAAGAAAAACTTGACTTCCGATTTGTCACAGATCAGCTATAAGTATATAATATATATCAAACCTGTCCCCTAAAACATACAAAATTCACTTTTTTCCATAGTCTATCTTAATTAATCGTCAAATCCCATTATCATCATTTCATTTTTTTCTTTCAACAAAAAGTCCAAAAGAGGCTTCCATTCCTTAAGAAATGTCTCTGTCGTTTTTTCTCTGAGAAGGCATGTCAATTTGTCCATCTCTACTAAGTCCATTAATTTCAATAGCCATTCTTCCGTTGTTGGTATTGATTCCATTTTCCACTTTTGTGCATATAATAATCTTGCTGCCGTAATCATATATAATATTATTCTTCCATATTTCTTTTCCTTTTGTTTATCCATAAAACCCAATAAAAAAAGGAATGGATCTTGGGTCCTGCTTGTGGGCTTCCCCCAGGCACCTGGTTGGCCACTGTGAGAACAGGATGCTGGACTAGATGGGCCACTGGCCTGATCCAGCAGTCTCTTCTTATGTTCTTATGTTCTTATGTCTGTTAATTTCAGTGGCTCTACCCTGAGCCTGACTGATGTTAGGTACAACTCTCAGTTCAACAACACCAAACTTTTCTCACCTAAATGAGGCTGCTGAAATGAAGATGGCTAACCAGGAAGACAAGATTGCAGGGACAGCCTTGGCATATCCAGACAAAAGATAGATTGAGATCAAACTGCATCTATAGTGACTGTTGTATTGTGTTAATGTAACCAGGGTTGACAGCTGAAGATGCACATCAGACTACCCAACCACCCCGCCATCAGTGGGGAGACTGCCGCATCCAGTGTCTTGCTGCTCATGGTGGCTGGACCACAAACAGGGGGCAGAAGAATGAGGCCAGTTGTGCTGTGGCAGTGTGTCTGGCTTGGGACCAAAACTATCCTTGGCTGGCTCAGCCCTCTCACTTTCCCATACTCAGGATGTCCCCTTTTGAAGCTTTCTACTGGTGGTGAAACCACTTGCAGGCCACCCACCATCATTTTCAGTGGCTGGTGGGAAACTGGTTGAGTCGCTGAGTTGGGAGAGCTGGGCTGGAGGGGCACTTCCACCCAATCTAACAACCCCCTCCCCAGCCTGTTGTAAGGGGTTTTTGGATGCCCATTCTCCTATGGGAGTACTTGGATCATTCCAATTTTTCACCTTCATAGGGCCCAGTGAAAATGACTAGGCGTTGAGGAAAATTCCATTTGTTATATATTTTCACCTTCTGCATTTTACAAGGACTGTATAATTATTCACAAATAGGCAAAAAAACCCACAACCCAACCCAAACCCTTGTGGTTTAAGAACTTATCTAAGCCAACAGATTTTTTTTTATCAAACTTTAAAAAGCAGGGAAATTGGGCAACTATAGTGAATCCACCAGGAGAGCAGGAGACCTGACCTCCTCTCTGAGATATTGTACTGCCCTACAAATTTGTAAAAATGCAGTCACAATTTGGATTGGTCTTTCACAGTTCAATCCACTTCCTGTGTAGCTTGGAAGAATTTAGTAACATGCTTCTGAGCATATGGTGAGAGATGGCAACACCTGCAATCACGACTGCATCTCCAAAGATGAAGAGTTAGAAGGGAGGGGCAGGAGGGAGAGGAGGAAGAGATGGGAGGGGGAAGAAGGGGGAGGGGATAGGAGGGATGAGTATGGGAGGGGAGGTTTGATCATTTGCATGCTTATTGAGTTTAATGGGATTTACTGCCATGCAATCATGCTTAGGATAGGTGAAATTGACCATGGGGAAGGAGGAGGGAGGGGGAAGGAGGGTGAGGAAGAGTAGGGATAGGGAGGAAAGTGGAGGGGGAGGAGGGAAAGGGAGGGGAAGAGATTGGGTGGGCGGGCACTGGGCAGAAGGAAAGCCTCTTTCCTTTCCCAAAGGACAACATTGTGAAAAATAACATTGTTTTTCAGGGTTTTCCCCACCTTTTTATTCTACAGCAGGCATGTGAAGTCTCCCACCCAAACGTAAAGCAAAGCTGTTCCTGGCCACACCCACACCAGTCATTTATTCTACTTTAATCAGTCATGGCTTCCCCGAAAGAATTCTGGGAAGTGTCATTTGTGAAGGTCCTGAGAGTTGCTAGGAGATGCCCTGTTCCCCTCACAGAGCTACAATCCCCAGAAGAGGGGCTGTCTATTAAGCCATTCTGGCCACTGAAGATCTGTCAGGAGAATAGGAGTCTCCTAACAACTTTTAGCACCCTTTACAAATCATGCTTCCCAGGATTCTATGGGGGAAGCCATGACTATTTAAAGTGGAATAAATGCCTGGCATGGGTGTGGCCACCTGACTAGCCAAGCCAAATAGCTGTTAGTCTGGCTTTTAGAACACTGACAATTCTTTTTTTTATCATTAATTTTTATTCAAATTTTCAAAAACAAAACAAAACAAAACAAAAATACAAATTAAACAATAAAATAAAATGTTGACTTCCGATTTGTCGCAGATCAGTTATAGGTCTACAATATATAACAAACCTGTCTCTTAAATTATATTACAAAATCACTTTCCTCCAGTAGTTATCTTAATTAATCATCAAATCTCATAAACATCACCTTATTCTTTCCACAAAAAGTCAAAGAGAGGTTTCAACTCCTTGAGAAATATATCTATCAATTTTTCTCCAAATAAACATGTCAATTAATCCATTTTATCAAATCTGTTAGGTCCAATAATTTCAATAGCCATTCTTCCATTATCAATGCTAATTCCATCTTCCATCTTCCATCCTTGCACCCATAATAATCCTGTTAGGTCCAATAATTTCAGTAGCCATTCTTCCATTATCAGTGTCCCATAATAATCTTGCTGTCATAGCCATAGTCATATAATAAGAGTCTGATATGAATTTCCTTTATCACAAATATTTCCTTGCCATCAATTCTGAATGTGTTGCTGAAATATTGTTGTAAAGTCATATCTCTATTCTTCTTTTTTACGAAATGCACTGGCACATCTCTTGAAAGTTTTTCCATTGTCACATATCTGTAATTAATTCTATAGATTTTTTCTATGTCAAACTCCATCGCATCATTCCAGTCCAGAAATTTATCCAAGACAGTGATAACTTTATCTCTGATATCTTCATTAATTTCTTCGGAGACAACGCTGAATTCCAAACAGTAAACTTTATCTCTAATATCCATAAACTCCAAGTCTTTTTCCAGTTCCACATTTGTTCCAATCTCCAGGGCTTGCATCTTCCCTTTAATTTTTCTTTTTTCATCTTCTAATGCTTGACCATTTGTATCTCTGATCTCATCAACCTCCTCTCTCACAAAATCCCCTATTTGTTTAAGCTCCTGCTTCATTTTGCCAAATTCAATTTTCATCTCCTGTCTACCCTGTCTCAGGGTTTGTTTCATTATCTCAATCTCGTCCATTATTTTCTGAAACATAGTTACTTCCAGATTCTCAGTCACTTTCTTGATTGCTATTCTTAAAACCACCAGGAAAAAAAAACCACTTCTTATTCCAGCAACAAAGGGGTTAATATTCCAAGCCTGATGACATCATAGTGTAGCCAACACAGCCTGCCTTATCTCTTATATACTCAGGAATGCAAAACAAATTTAGTTCACAGCATCAAAACAGTTAGTGGCATCCAGAACAAGCAGATTCGTCAGAATGAAATAGACCAGAAAAAATAGTCCCAGACATATAATACTCAAAAGCTCATAAATCAGATTTATTATTATTATTTTTCTCCTCGGAATAGAAATCCCTCATCCGTTTGTATCTTTAAAATGTACAATTCCAGGCCAGCTTTTTGCAATAAAAAACAAAGATAAGCTATTATGATTCCTTTCCTCCTTAATTTCATGAATGAAAGAGAAGAGTTATAACTCACCCAGGGATTCTTTATAGCTGATTCATTGACAAATCTCTTTTTGTTGCAACAATTTAAGCCAGATGATAAAAATAGAAAGAAGGATGCTTGCCTGTTAAAATCCGTTTATCTTTAAAGAAAAGATAAACGTCTCGCTTAATCAGTTAGAGCTTGGTTGGAAGTCCGTCCAGCGTTGCTGGCTGAACCTTCTTTCATAAACTAATGAAATCCAGTCCCCCCAACAAACACAAGCTTTTGTGGTTAATCTCTAGGTTTCTCCCTGCCCGGGAGAAAGTCTTTACCAGTAAAAAAAAAACATTCTGACTGATTTTAAACTGAAAAATCTTCTTCTGAGACGAGAGCTCGTCTCAAAGGCAGGCACAGGCGAAGTCACCCTTCCCAGAAGTGTGAGAACACTGACAATTCTTACTGAGCATGCCTGCTCTATCATAGACTCCAATGTTAAATTTGTTAAATTAATTAAAAATCAGCCAGGCATTTTTTTTTTAACTTCTAAACTGCAGAAGATGATCAGAGTTTGGGGCAAGGATTACAAGCACTATGTGAACATGGCTTATTTTTAATTAATTTCAACAAATTATGAGATCACTGACAGAAAAAAGTCCAATGGGGTCTGGATTTGTTTTCTCTTGTTTTACACTTTGAACCTTCAGTTCTCTCTGAGTGTTTTGTGTATTGCGATGAAAACTTACAGGGTTGTTAAGCAAGCTTTTCTGAGTTCAGGACTATATGTTTTGTAAGGTTTTGTTGTGAAATGAGTTTATGAGAAGCAGCAGAATGGCATGGGGGTATTTTCAATGTAACCTTGCGGAATGTGAAAAATCCTTGCTGGCTATAGTATACCGCGGCTGTATAATCTGTTGTATTTCACACTGCTCCACATATTGTGATACAGTTCTTAGCTTAAAAGTTGAACCAAAGTGCATTAGGAAAAATATTTTAGGCTAGAATATGTTCAGAAATTTGTATATTGAAATGAAATATGTATTCAAAAATGACTTTTTATAGGGATTTAATTTTTTTACAGATTTCTCAACTGCTTTACAATGCCAAAGATATAAACTCTAAAAAGCAATGAAATCATGTCTACGGTTGTACACATCATCATCATTATCATCCAGAAACAGGAGGAACGGACTTATGAATTAACATGGACCAAAACCAGACTGACATATCCATCCCTAGGTGGAATTTCACTTTTTCTGCCTTAAGGGGTAAGGGAAAAGAATCCCATGGTGCGTAGGACTTAATGAAGTATGTGTACATTCCAGGCCTTTCTCCCTCCTGGATGGAACTTTTGGCACGTTTTCCAAGAGCATGCTCTGAAAGGCTTTTTTTTTTTAAAGGAACCAGCAATATCTGGATACAGTGGCATTAGACCTCTTCTGACAACTCCCCCCAAAAACATCAATATTGGTGCATAATTAATGCAAGGTCTTATCTAAGGCAGACTGGAGAGGGATGGAGTGTTTTCAAAAATCAATTTGCTCCCTGAATTACAAACGCTACAAATTGAACCTGACAAAGTAAGAGAGAGAGGGAGGGAGGGAGGGAGAGATCACATGGGGAGAAACGGGCAAAAAAGAGAGATATCTTAATGTATTGCCAAATGCCTTCTTTATCAGGCACAAGACAAGTAAGTTTGAAATTTCAACAGGGCAATGATCACTTCTGGTGGTGAAGAAGTTAGTTTATTAGCAAGCTGTTTACATTTAGGCTGTTTGCAAGCTATAAAACACTAAAATGAAACTAATAGCTAGCAGGTCTCTGCCACCTCCTCCCCCATCTTATGCTTCTCACTGGCTGGAAACCTCCCAACAGCACAACAAGGATTCTCTGGTCTGGGAGGGGTTACAGTTTTTGAGTCTTCCTGATATTGCTTCTTTATTCAAGCTGGTAACTGGATGTCATTTTGAGGCTTGGTCTGTCCTGATGTTATCTTGGGGCTTCTTCAGCCCCCTTGAGGCTTAATCTCCCTAATCTAGGGGTCCTATATTTATATCCAAAAGACCCTCTGGGGGAGGGGCACCTTATACCTATTAGATCATTATCCTCGTAGCATTCAGGTTGCTGGTTTTCTTCCTCAGATGATTCTTGTTGATCTCTCCTGACCCTGTATGTATAACATGGGCTTTTCTCTCCATAGACATAATTGCTTGTTTTGACTATCAAGAGGCTTGTTTACATAAGCAGGGTGAGAACATTCATAAACCAATTAAGTTCACTGTTGCTCTCCACCTTGAGAAAGCCATAAACAAGTCCACCTGGCCGAGCAGAAGGGTCAGGCAAGCTGGATTGTTTTGGTTAACTGAACAACTTTCCCAAATGCTGTTTCTGAACACAGACAGAATGAAGCATATCTCAACTTATTGTCAGACAGCTTGCATTTTGAGCTCTCCAGATCCCAATACATTGCAATTACAGTGTACAAAGCAATAGGTACCCCAATAAATCAGGGGTATGAGGTACAAATTATGGGACAGAGGCCATTCACATGCCATTCTACACCACCTCGATTTACATCTAGATTTCTTGCGGAGATATGTGGTGCTACACTCCACCCCTGGCATGTGACATCGCCATCTCCTCCTCATGCCTCATTCCCTCCCCCTCCATGGAAGGAGTTGGCACTTCTGTACACTTGCAGTATCTTAACATACAAACAGCAACTTATCACTAACAGAATTATAACAGCAATCAGAAATACAATTCAATTAGCATTTTCAGCTTTTACAACAGTAGAAGAACCTACAAGTATTCCTTTACACAATCTGCTCCTTTCTGTATTACATTCATACAATTGCCCTGGGTTCCCCACAATACATCAAAATACATTATACAGCTGAAATTGTTGCATCTCTTCCTTCTTGAATCAGCTGTAGCACTGTAGACAGCATGAGACTGGTGTCCTTGGCACAGTCTCTGATAGGCACCGCCACACAGGAACTCAGACAGGCATCAGGGCAACATTCAGTTCCACTTCATTTTAATAGCTCTTCATACAAGGATATGAAAGGAAAAACAAACTTCCATTAAAAATAAACAGCACAAATAGAAAATCATATGACTTCTGAATTCTTATTATTCTCTCCACCTCAGCTTCCCAGTATCCAATCATACTGGAACTGTGTTATTGGCTACTATCACCCAACAGGTAGCCGATGGCCCTTTGCCAAGGACCTCACCTGTTCTGTTTGGCTGATTTGGGTAAACCACCCGGACCTTTTGTTCAGGGACAAAGATTTGATCAGTGGATCCAAATCCTTTCTTCCCTCTACTTGTTGGGGGTCCTGGGCCAGTTATCTCCTGAATCACTGGCACTTTTAGCTTCTCACAGATTAGCTGTGCCACCCGCTGGCCAGCTTGCAGTACTACCTCCTTTGAACTGGTATTATCTAGAATAGTAGAGTCGGAAGGGGCCTATAAGGCCATCAAGTCCAACCCCCTGCTCAATGCAGGAATCCAAATCAAAGCATTCCCAACAGATGGTTGTCCAGCTGCCTCTTGAAGGCCTCCAGTGTCAGAGAGCCCACCACCTCTCTAGGTAATTGATTCCATTTTTGTACAGCTCTAACAGGAAGTTTTTCCTGATGTCCAGTCGAAATCTGGCTTCCTGCAACTTGAGCCCATTATTCCATGTCCTGCACTCTGGGATGATCAAGAAGAGATCCTGCCCCTCCTCTATGTGACAACCTTTCATGTACTTGAAGAGTGCTATCATATCTCCCCTCATTCTTTTCTTCCCCAGGCTAAACATGCCCAGTTCTTTCAGTCTCTCCTCATAGGGCTTTGTTTCCAGTCCCCTGATCATCCTTGTTGCCCTCCTCTGAACCTGTTCCAGTTTGTCTGCATCCTTCTTGAAGTGCGGAGACCAGAACTGGATGCAGTATTCAAGATGAGGCCTAACCAGTGCTGAATGGAGGGGAACTAATATTTCACGTGATTCGGAAACTATCCTTCTGTTAATGCAGCCTGATATTGCATTTGCCTTTTTTGCAGCCACATCACACTGTTGGCTCATATTCAGCTTGTGATCAATGACAGTTCCAAGATCCTTCTCACATGCCGTATTGCTGAGGCAAGTATCCCCCATCTTATAACTGTGCATTTGGTTTCTTTTTCCTTTGCAGTTATCCCTGTTAAATTTCGTTCTGTTGTTTTCAGCCCAATGCTCCAGCCTATCAAGAACCCTTTGAATTTTATTTCTGTCTTCCACAGTATTAGATGTGCCCCCCAATTTTGTATCATCTGCAAATTTGATAAGCATGCTCTGTACCTCCTCATCCAACTCGTTAATAAAAATGTTGAAGAGCACTTGGCCCAGGACCGAGCCCTGTGGTACCCCACTCGTTACTTCCCCCAGTTTGAGAAGGAACCATTGATAGGCACTCTTTGAGTACGATCCTGGAGCCAACTGTGGATTCACCTGTTAGTTGTTCCATCCAGCCCACATTTAGCTAGTTTGCTAATCAGAATATCATGGGGCACTTTGTCAAAAGCTTTGCTGAAGTCGAGATATATTATGTCCACAGCATTCCCATAGTCTACAAGGGAGGTTACCCAATCAAAAAAATGAGATAAGGTTAGTTTGGCAGGATTTGTTCTTTATAAATCCATTTTGTCTCCTAGTAATCACTGCATTGTTTTCAAGCTGCTTACAGATTGACTGCTTTATAATCTACTCCAGAGTTTTTCCAGGGAATCAGGGATTAATTTTAGGCTGACTGCTCTGTAGTTCCCTGGTTCCTCCTTTTTGCCCTTTTTGAAGATAGGGACAGCATTAGCTCTCCTCCAGTCATCCAGCACTTCACCAGCCCTCCACAATTTTGTAAAGATAATAGGCAGCAGTTCTGAGAGTTCTTCAGCCACTTCCTTCAATACTCTAGGATGCAGTTTATCGGGCCCTGCCGATTTGAACTCGTTCAAAGTGATTAGGTATTCTTGACTGTTTGCCTATCAATCTCAAGTTCCAATCCTGCCCCTTCTACTTCATGTTTCCCGGGGTAGGTCATAGCCCCTTTTTTGGGAGAAGACTGAGCCAAAGTAGGAATTGAGCCCTTCTGCCTTTTCTTTTGTCATCTATTGTCATTTTGCCATCCTGACTGAGTAGCTGTGCCACCATTTCCTTTCTCTGTCTTTTACTATGGACATACCTGAAGAAAGCTTTTTTGTTGCTTTTAGCATCCCTTGCTAACCTCAGATCATTCTCAGCGTTAGCCTTCCTGACATCATCCCTGCAATTCCATGATATCTGCCTGTACTCTTCCTTTGTGGCCTGGTCTTCTTTCCACTTCTTGTATGTGTCCTTTTTTGTTTTCAGGTCATCTCTAAGCTTTTTGTGAAGTCACATTGGCTTCTTCTGCTGTTTCCCCCCATTTTTCCTTGTTGGAATTGCTTGCCATTGTGCTTTTAGAATTTCCTTTTTTAGAAACTCCCACCCATCTCGGACTCCTTTTCTCATTAGGGTGTCTTGCCATGGAACCGTACTTACAATTGTTCTGAGTTTATTAAAATCAGCTTTCCTGAAATCCAGGGTGCGCAATTGGCTACTCTCAGCTTTTGTTTTTGTTAAAATCAAGAATTCAAGTATGGTGTGGTCACTTTCCCCCAGAGTTCCCGTAACTGCCACTTCATCCACCAAATCATCTCTGTTGGTTAGAATCAAGTCCAGGACAGCTGATCCTCTGGTTGCTTCCTCCACTTTCTGTAGGAGAAAGTTATCTCTAACACGTCAGAAATTTCTTGGAGTGGCCGTGTTTGGCAGAGTTTGTCTCCCAACAGAGATTGGGATAACTGAAGTCCCCCATTACTACTACATCATGCCTTCTTGAAACATTGGCAATTTGCTTTTCAAAAGTTACATTCTCGTCTTCTCCTTGATTGGGTGGTCGGTAGTAGACTCCAAACACCACATTCCTTTTATTACTTGCCCTATTAATTTTAATCCAGATACTCTTGGTGGAGCTACCAAGCTCATCTTCCTGAATTTCTGTGCAGGGATATATATTTTTAACATATAGCATGACTCCACCTTTTTATTCCTTCTGTTCTTTTTGAACAATTGTATCCTTCAATTGCTGTATCCCAGTCATGGGAATCATCCCACCAAGTTTCAGTTATACCTATCAAGTCATAATTACCCTCCTGTATTAAGAGTTCAAGTTTGTCCTGCTTGCTTCCCATGCTCTGCGCATTACTATACAGACATTGAAGACCATGTGATTTGTGGCTTGGCTTCCTTACTACATTTTTCTGAGGACTGTTACTGGGCCCTGTTAGAGCCGATCTCTGTGTTCCCATTACTGTGCACAAGCCTTCATCAGTCATTACCACCAAGTTTACGTCTCCCTCCCCCTTAGGATTCAGTTTAAAGCCCTCCTGATGAACTTCTCCATGCTGTGGCCAAACACATTCTTCCCATTCCTTGTGAGATGCAACCCATCACTTTCCAGCAGCCCATCTTCCGGGAAGCATAGCCCGTGGACTTTACCACTCCTTGGAAGTCCGCATCTACCACCCTTCCTAACACCTGTATTCCTTTAAGGGCTAGGACAGACCTTGGCATAATTCATCCATAGATTCCATGGGGCACTGTGATCCCTATGCCTAAGGGTATTGATACCTGCTGTCCAGCAAGTACCACCACCCTTTCTGGCATTGTGAGATCTGCTCCCACACTATCAGGTGTTGCCCAAAGGGGAAGTATTCCATATGGTTGGATCTTCCACACTCTCAGGTGTTCAACTGGTGTAGGTGCTGTTAAGCCAATCATGTGTTGTAAGGGTGTCAGACTCCTTCTCAGGGGATGACTATCAAGTTCCCTGTCAGCCTGTTCCACAGCAGTTCCTCCCTCAAATTGAGCCCTCTTACGTGTTTGCAGAATCTGGGCTAGATGGGGGATAAGCTGTTGCCAGAAGCCCATCAGCCCACCAGGCTCTGTGCTTCTACTTTGGCTGTTGGAGCCTGCAAGGTAGCAATTACATTGAGCACTTTTCCAGGTATATGTCCCATAGGTCCTGTTCAGACCACTCCTAGGAGTTGCACCCGCCGTGCAAGCCCCTTTAACAAATCCATTCCCATAATACCTCCTGGGACCTGTGCAATTAGGACAGTGGCCCAACTGAGGGACAATTGCCCTAATGTCACACACAAGCACACTTGGGTAGTGCACTGCTCTCCATCTCCACATGCATTGATGTATACTGTGGGGTCCTTATGTTTGTCTGGAGTGCCATGAATTAAAGTCATTTCTGCCCCTGTATCTAACAAAGCCATTACTTGCTGTGTGTGGGTACAGGTCTCCAGGGATAGCTGTCTTTATTAGCCTCATCTCTGGAGCCTTGCCACACCCCTAATCTAAGGGTTGGGGCATCTTCCATCTCCCTGTATCCATAGGCAGTGGGGGATACAATTGTTCTTTGGGTGTGGCTGTTTGGGGTAACACCCTGGTCTTGCTGCACCCCTTCCCTCACCCTCTTTGTATTAGCACACTTTCCTTTCCAAATCTGATACAGCTCAGCTGTGGGAAGGCCATCAATGTCAGCTTTTAACACCCCAGCCTCCAATAAATCTGCAAACATTTGTCTTCTGCTCACTCCATCCTTCTGAGGGGGCTGGGTATCTTGTGACTGCCCCCCACCAGCTGCTCTAGCCTGAGGCTTGTGTTCCTTCTCCCTTTCAATGTCTCCTAGCTGTCCAATCAGGACAACCACCTCCCCCACACTGGACCCTTGTGGAGGCCCCAGTAAAGCTAGCAGAGCTCCACACATGGGCTGGAGCCCCTTTCATCAGCTGGTCTCTCATGCCAGCAGTAAGCAGGTCAGCATCAGGTCCCTGGAACCCAACCTGATAAATTCCTGCCTGCATGGCCATAGCTCTCAATTGCTCTGTGGCCTCATCAATATTGCACTATGGAGACAACTGTTCTTCCCAATCCATTGGTGCAGGATACCTGGCCTACACTGCAAGGATGTACCACTCCAGTAGCGTGCCCATTGCCCCTGGAGTGGGGTTTCTAAGAAACTGGTTAATTAGAGTATCCTTTGATAATGCTCCCAATCTAGTTAACTTTTCTGCAGTCAGATGAATACTGCCAGTGCCCTGGTTCCATAATCTCACCAACCACTGACTCAACTTCTCTCCCTGGTGCTGTCTGGCAGACTTAGCGATCTCTGCCAGTTCTTGCTGGGTGAAATCCCTCACAGTTCTAGTCACCTGAGCAGCTTGAGGATTTCCAGGTGGCCCCTTAGACTTATTGGTCACTAAGGGCCTTACTTCTACTGAGTGTTTTCTTTCATCCACCCCCTGGTCTTCCTCAGACTCCTCTGATGAGGAGCCCCACATATCCCCATCCAGGTTTCAGGATTCCATTCCTGGGATGTGATTTAGCTTCTGCTTTTTTTTTAAAGGCTCAGGTATCTTCGATTAATGCAAAGTGCAACAACAACAGAGCTTCATTGCAAAATGCTCACTTTCAGGGAAATATTTGTTTGGATTCCAGTGTTATCTGTTGGAAGCTGAACCCCTTAGGGCAGGAGTGGGGAAGCTGTAGCTCTCCAGATGTTGTTGGAGTCCAACTCCCATAAGCCTCAGCTGTTATGGTCAAGGATGATGGGTGTTGTAGTCCAATACAGCTGGAGGGCCACAGGTTCTTCATTTACAGCCTAGGCCAGGGTTTGGAAATGATCTGGCCATCACCCTCTGTGGGCTAACTTTGACCAGTGGCCAGGCACATCCACCTGTGAATCACTTGATGACATTATGACATCAGCTGATTACTTCAAGGGGCTCCCTCTCAACACCCATCAGATCAGCTCTGAGAGGCTTTCCTTTGAAGGTACACTCTCAGCACCAATCAGTTGATGGACACTAAAAGGAACCCCCCTGTGAAGTCCATTTGCAGGTGGATGAGCTTCCTCTCAGTGCCCAACAGCTGATCAGTGCTAAGAGGAGTTCTTTGAAGTTCTGTTCTCAGCACCAGTCACATGATGGGCACTGATAGCATGCCTTCAGGATATTCCTTAGCACTCTTCCAGTACTTGAATGGTTGTCACACAGGATCTCTTCTCAATCATCCCAGAGTACAGGACACAGAATAATGGGCTTAAATTACAGGAAGTCAGATTTTGACTGAACATCAGGAAACACTTCTTAACAGAGTGATATGACCGTTATAGGCCCCTTCCAACTCTACTATTCTATTATTTTATGATTCAAAGGGGGACACTGATCCCAGCCAAAGGGTTGCATCCAATGCTTATCCTACTCAGAGCAGTGTTAGGATACCCCTATTCCCCTCACAGAGCTGCAATTCCCAGAGTTCACTGGAACTTAGCTCTGTGGGAAGAATAGGAGTTTCCTAACAGCCCTCAGCACAGATACTCTGTGGTGCAGAGTGGTAAGCAGCGGTAACGCAGCCGAAGCTCTGCTCAAGGCCGGAGTTCGATTCCAATGGAAGGAGGAAGTTGAATCTCCGGTAAAAGGGGTCGAGGTCCACTCAGCCTTCCATCCATCCGTGGTTGGTAAAATGAGTACCTGGCATATGCTGGGGGGTAAAGAAAGGCCGGGGAAGGAACTGGCAATCCCACCCCATATATACAGTCTGCCTAGTAAACATTGCAAGACGTCACCTTAAGAGTCGGAAATGACTCGCACTGTAAGTGCAGGGACACCTTTACTTTTTTTTAACAACCCTCAGCACCCTTATCAAACTACAGTTCCCAGGATTCTTTAGGGGAAGCTGTGACTGTTAAAGTGGTATCATAATGCTTTAAATGTATGGTGTGGATGTGTCCACAGATGAAGAATGGAGGAGGGTATGATCATGGAAAATCCTTCTGTGCAACACTTTCACATGCCCAGTATCTCATCCAAAGTGGGTTGTCTTGCATTGCTAGCATGCCAGTGATTGGTAGCTGGCACACCAAGTATAACTCCCCCCTTGCTCATTTTCATGGAAACTTCAATTCTCAATACACAGAGGAATGCAAAAAATAAAAGAAACTCACACACATAGATGCGGGAAGGATTGGAAGGCTTATTCCAAAAGCTTCTTTGATGCAGGGTGTAAGGGATGTTTGAGAAGTGCTGTGATTATATACATTAAATATTAATATCTATAAATGGACAATTTGCACAGAAGTCATCTTTCTGACTTTCATTACTGGAGATTTTACAGCCTTCCTGAATGTGGCACATCTGTGAAAGCCCATTATTTCTCCGGCACTACATTTGTTTTATGGAGCACCTCTGGGGCATGTGCACCCCCTCAAACATTTGCTCTAAACACCCACAGGTGTTTGTTTTTAAGGTTCCATTGCATCTCATTACGCAGGGAAGGTGAACAATTGGTGCTCGTCTCCATCTTGCTAGGGCATTTGTCTTTTTTCCTCTCCCTTTCTCAATTTATAGGAGATAAATTTTATCCAGAATTCTCTACAACAGGCATGGGAGACCTCAGGTCTGGGAGTCAAATGTGGCCCTCTAAGCCTCTCTATCTAGTTCTTGGGACTCTCCCATCAAAGTCACACCACTCACTCCCACAATCCTCCCAAGTCACAACCCTCAGTGGCACTGCTTTGCACCTTCCTTGAGTATTTTTGCCTGCCTGGAACTCTGAAAATGCCTCTTGCTTGCCTGATTGGAGGACAGAGAGGGGAGTCTGTTTTGAAATTCGCCTACAGTACAAAGATAACAATCACATTTGCTCATATGCCCATTTCTGCCTCTGGCTCCACCCACTGCTGGAAGTGGCCCCTAGAAGGTTGCCTAGAAAGGAATGTGGCCCTTGGGCTAAAAAAAATACCCCCAACCTATCAATACTGCAGGATATTTTTTCTACCTCTGAAAACCTACTGAGACCTCTTTCTTGTGTGCAGATAGTACCGTTGTGGCTACATAAGCAATGGCATTCACAATGTGTACATTAAAAATAGAGAGAATGGTGGGATCCCAGACAGAGTGAATCCATGAAAAGTTAATAGAATTGAATGGGGGAAATCTGATCATCCCTACTAATGGTTCTTTTGTTCCAGATTGGGAACAGGTATTCTGGTCACACATGGCAAAAGTATAGCTAAGCCAGCAAATGTTCAGGACCTTGGACAGCTCACAGGGCTACATGAATGATCAGGCTACATTGATACTGGAAAGCCAGTGTGGTGTAGTGGTTAAGCTGTTGGACTATGACCTGGGAGACCAGGGTTCAAATCCCCACATAGCCATGGAGCTCACTGGGTGACCTTGGGCCAGTCACTGCCTCTCAGCCTCATGAAAACCCTATTCATAGGGTTGCCATAAGTCAGAACCGACTTGAAGGCAGTACATTTACATTTTACATTGATACCAGAATCACTGGCAAACAGAGAGCTGGAATGTTGTTCCAGCGCTGGTTTGAAGTCAACTGAAAGTTTAAGTCATCCTGTAGAGACAGTTGCATGTGACCCCTGGCTCCTTGGAGGGAGCATGCTGAGGAGTTAAGCCATGCTCTCCTTCATCCCTTGGGCTTGATGAAGTAATAGAGGAGGCCCACAGGTGCTCAGGGCTGTTCTGGAGAGTAATAATCAGAATCAGAGGATGGAAGCACAGCTACCATCTCTGGACCAGTGGATGGAGGCCTCATTGCCACCTGGCGTTCTGTTGTGAGGGCTGACCTCAGCAGAGATGAGGTGAGGGGACCTTGAACAGCTCCATTCAGGGCTCAGGCAGAAAACTACATGAGAGGAGAGCTCAGATGTTGCTTCAGCAGCAGTTGGCCAAGCCTTAAGTAGGAGCTCCAGTTCTGTCTCTGTAATTAGCTCAGCCTTCACTGAGATGAGGCTCTTCATTTAAAGATGCCCAGCCTGCTTTAATAGTTGTTGACTCTGACAGAGAGGGGAGACTCTTGTTGAACTATGGCTTCTCAGTCAGTTGAGGGCAACACAATGTCACTGGGCTGGAGAGATGATGGCACTACAGGCTTTTCTTTTAGAAGTATTTCCAGATGGTTAGGTGCTTCTGGTACTGGCCCTGAGACCGATTATTTCTCCCTTTCTGAATCCCTGGAGTCATCCTCTGAAAAAAAAACACAGAGTTGGGTTTCAGGGCCATGACATTGGGATACTTTCCTCACAGCCTTCCATGATGGTTCAGAAATTCTGTTGTATCAACCCTTGGACCCTTTCTGTGATAAGAATAAGATTAGGCTCCTGGACCATGATCTTGTTGTTGCTGCTGCTGCTGTTGCTTTGTTTTGTGAAATGGTATGCTTGTTTCCTCTGCAGAAGTGTGGCGTGGGTTATTTCTTTCTTAGAAGTTACTTGCTCTGCAAACAGAGCAATCTGTGATGTGTCTCCTCCTCCGTAATGCTCCTTAAAATAAACCCAATGATACTCAGTGGGCCTTATTCCTGAGTATACAGGTATAGGATTGCACTATTCCGCATACTGTGATCTAAAGTGCATGGGATGATGGATGAGGCACCAGTGGACAGATTATCTTCTCTTTAAGCAAGTGGTGTGGAAAATCTTTCATCCCTGGTAATGGTTTGTTCTTTACAGGTTGGTACCAGGCTACTGGAAGTATTACCTCCTCCATATGTACCTATTTGGACCTTGAATTTATCTTTGGAGACCCTTCAGGGGTCCAGCCAAGTGATATGCAATAGATGGCTGCCAAGGAGATTGACTTTTTGTTGGTGGCACCCCAGCTTTGGAGTTATCTCCCCAGAAACTGTTGCCTGTTCCCACTTTTGAAACATTTCAAGAACATAGGAAACTTCCTTATACCACATCAGATCATTAGACCATCTATCTGTGTTGTATACCATGACTGGCAGCAGCTCTCCACAGTCTCAGATGGAGGTCTCTGCCAATGCTACCTGGAGAATCTAGGACCTTCTATGTGCAAAGCATGTGCTCTGACACTAAGCCACAGCCCCTCACCATTGTATTAGGGAGGCTAGGGGATTAGTTTGTGAGTAGGTTCTTTGGGAAGAAAAAGAATTAGGAAAAATAATAAGTCTGAAGTACAGTGAAGCCAGCCAGCCTTCTGCTTCTGTCTTAACAGATTTAAAAAAAAGCTCTGGGGATTGGAGAAGATTAATGTATAATGGAATGAGACTTCCCATTCTGTTGAACAAGGAATGTTTTCTTTTCAAACAGTTTGAGGTTTCTTGTGTTGAGTGCCTGGAAGGTTATAGGTAAGGAGTGGTGGAACCATTTCAGGGAATGGGAACCTCAAAGCAAAGAAAGAAGGTGGGAGATTGATAGGGAATATATATTTATTGTTGCTTCTCCCAAGAGGTCAGAGAGCCTTATCCATACTTTTGAGCCTCACAATAACTCTGTGGGGTAGGTTATGCTGAGAGACAGTGGGTAGCCAAAGGTCATTGATGGGAGGGAAGGGGGGAGAATTCTTTTAGTTCCCATTGTAATGCGGATTCTCAAAATGCACACTTCCCAAACCAACACATGAGCCAAAACACAGTTCTTTGAAATTCACACTTCTCTCGAATTTTGTGATGCAGTTGTCCAATTATAGAGTGTATACAAAAATGTGTATATTAGTGAAAATAACTTACAAAAATATATTCTGTTTGAGGGGGATTGCTGGGCAAAACTATGTTTAAAAATATGTGTATTAGGAGAGATGTGCATGAAAATGCATACACATTTTAATATGTTTTATTAGTTTTCAAAATATGTAACTATAAATAACAAAATATACTGTTACATAAATAACAAGAAATCGAGTACATATATGTAAAAGATACTCATGATTACAGGAAGAGATGTCAACCATTTATCAGATTGGTACAGAGCCATTTTGATGTATCTTATGAGAGAAGCATGAAGAAGTCATAGAGGAAATTAACATATTAGTTCCTGATTACTGCCCCCTGACATATCCTCACCATAATTGTACTTGAGATGAAGGTGGTTGCAATAATTGATCATCCCAGTTTACATAGGACAGAAAAGGACACCATTTAATAAATAAATATATAGCTTCAAATTTATCTTTCTTGGCTTGCCCATAAATAATCCTGTGCCGGTATACAAGGCGCTCCGAAAAAACCAGGTCCCAAATTTTGTCCAACCACCCCTTCATAGAAAAACCTGTAGTTTTCCAGTGGAAGGCTAGTTCTTGTCTTGCAGAAGCAAGAAGGAGTGCAACTAACTCCCAGTGTGTCAGTGGAGGTCTATCTCAGCCTTTCCCAACCAGTGTGCCTCCAGATGTTGTTGGACCACAATCCCCATCTTTCCTGACCATTGGCAATGCTGGCTGAGGCTGATGGGAGTTGTGGTCCAACAACATCTGGAGTCACACTGGTTGGGAAAGGCTGGTCTATCTGAAAGATCAAACATGAAGAGAGCCAATGAAGGTTCTGGCACTACTGTTTGCCTGATGATGTCAGAAATTTTACTGAACACATTAATCCAACATTCGTTGGCAAAGCTGCATTCACACCATAAATGGATGAATGAACCAACTTCCCCACATCCTCTCCAACATTCTCCAGAGATGGTTGGGTTAATCCTGTGTAACTTCAATGGCATCCAATGCCATCTGTGAATTATTTTGAATGACCCTTCTTGAATTTTAGCTGATATCGCTTTAAATGGGGCTTTCCCCCATACAGAGTTCCATTTTTCATCAGATATTACACAACCCAGATCTAGTTGCTAGCTCTGTTTAACTCCCATGGAGTCTCCTGTCAGTTCTCTATTAAAGCCTGATAAATTCTAGAAATTATTCCTTCGTAGCCTTCTCCCTCTTTTATACATAAATGTTTGCACCATGTAAGATCTCTGAGTGTGTCCTCTTGCGCTAAGAGAGCATAAGCAAAGGACCTAACCTGAATAAGCTGAAGCCAAGAGGACTTTAACCCTCCAACTTTCGCCCATATCTCGCCTTCTGATAATGGCTGCCCATTCTTATCTAGGTCATGAATTCGAAAGATTCCCTTCGATTCCCAATCTTTATACTGTAGAAATTTATCCTCATGTCTAAATTTAAAATGCATCAATATAGGGAGAAGAGGGGACTGTAATGGGGCTAGCTTTTTTGCCCATTTACTCCAAGCTGTCATAGTAGCCCTTAGGAATGGGTTTTCTATTGCTTCCAGCACCTTTTTATTCAGCAATTGGAAACGTAAAGCCCTCCATTTTAAAGGGAAGTGTCCTAATTCTATATCTACCCATGCAATCGAATCTGTACCTCTGATTATATGGATCGATTGTTTATGATGACATGCATGGTAATAGGATTGAAAATGTGGGAACCCTAGCCCACCCCTCAATTTATGCCTATATAATGCACTCCTGGTAATGCGACTTCTCCTTCCTCCATGTATAAACTTCTCAATGACACCTTGCCACTTTTTAAACCACTTTTCAGATGGAACAATTGGTAATGTTTGAAACATGAACAAAATATTTGGTAATATTGACATTTTTACTGCTGCACATTTCCCGAACCATGATAAAGAAAGGTGATCCCAGGACCTAAGATTGCCAACCACCTCCTTAAGTGACCAGCTTTATGTTCCTTTTTTGGAGATGCCACCAGTCCTTTAAGATAATTATCCTAAATATCTGAAACCCCCATGACACAACTCCAGCCCAGAGCTCTTCTGCAGCTTCAGTTGATCCTTTAGAGGACAATTGACGCAAAGAAGTTTTGACTTGGACCAATTAATTTCTAGTCCTGATGCCTTCCCAAATTCTGCAAAAAATGCTTTGAATAGAATATATTGCCCGCTGAGCATTTGCTACTGATAGAAGAATATCATCAGCAAATAAATTGGTAATGTTTTGCTTTCCCCTAACTACTAGTCCTTCAGTCAGTGGAGTAGAATGTAACTGTGTTTCCAACACCTCAATAATGAGGACAAAAAGCAAGAGGGATAGTGGGCACCCCTGCTTGGTGCCTCTCTGGAGTTTAATAAGAGGGGAGTTTGTCCCATTTACTCTTATCCTCGCTAAGGTGGGAGAGTATAAATGGTCTAGAAGCTGTTCAAATCTCTTGCCAAATTTCATATGTGTCACCAGTTTCTTTAAGAAAACCCATTTCACCCTATTGAATGCCTTGAAGGCATCTAGAGAAAACAAAGCAACTTTTTAATGCTCCACATTAGCTGTATATATACTGTTTAAAACTCTTCTAATAGAATCTGCAATCTGTCTCCGGGGTATGGAGATTGATCTGCATTAACTAGCATGCCTACGAACATGTTTAAGTGCTGGACTAAAACAAAGGTGAACAACTTAGCATCATTATTTATAAGTGATATTGGACAGTACATTGCATAGGATCCTTGCCTGGTTTCAACAACACCACAATCTGAGATTCCCTCCAGGAATCTGGGATATCTAGTCCATTTAGAATAGCATTGAACGACTGCTTTAGGTGGGGGAGCAGTTGTCCTTCGAAGATCTTATAGAATTCCCCACTAAAGCCATCTATTCTGGGAGATTTCCCATGTTTCTGCCTAGTGATTGCGTCTTTAATTTCTTGCTCAGAAATTTCTTCTGTCAACATGGCACTCTGATCTTGTGGAAGTTTACGTTTAGTTAGGTACACATCTATATACTTGGGGTCTGGGTTATCAGAAGAATACAAATTTTCGTAAAATTTAGCAAATGCTTGTGAAATACCCACAGAATTATGACAATTTCCCCCTCCCTATTACTGATTCTGCTTATCACATTGCAAATGTTTTCTTTTTAATTGCATTAGCTAGTAACTTTGAGCCCTTATTACTAAATTCATAGTATCTGCTCCGCACATAAGCTTCTGTATTTTCTCCACATCTAAGGACTGCAGCTCAGTTTGTTTACCAGATAACAGCCAATAAATTGTTGAGCTTCCAGTCCTTTTATATTCCATGCTTAGTTGCTCTATGTCAGATAATAGCACTTCCCTTGCAGCCTTTTTATATTTATTTAGGCGACTCATTTCCCCAATCCATAAGCCTCTAAGAACTGCCTTCATTGCATCCTAAACTACTCTGCCTTCCACCCCGGGAGTGATATTATCCTGAAAATATGATGATATATTTTCTTTCAGTGAATCACATATCTTCTTATGTGCTAAGAGTTGGACTGGGAAATGCCATTGGAATGAATGGCATTGAGGATCAGTTCTTTCTAGTGAAACAGAAATATGGGAGTGGTCAGATACCGTTATTGTCCCTGTGCGTGATTCTCTTATTTTGCTCCAAACTTCTTTATCTACCAGGATGAAATCTATATGAAAATATGTTTTAAATCTCAAAGAATGGAAAATATAATCTCTTTCCATTGGATGATGTTCCCTCCAAACATCTGTCAAGTCATATTCTTTTATAAGTTCCTTCAGTTTTGAAGGACCAATAGAGCCTTGCAAATTATTCCTGATCCTGTCTAATTTAGGATCCATTACCTCATTTAAATCTCCCCCAACAATTAAATTACTCTTTTTAAAACTGAGATCACATGATAAACATCCTATTTAGAAAGTCACTTGATCCTGAGTTTGGAATATAAACAAACAAATGCAAAGAACTTCCCATGCAGGGACTCTTGAACAAATGCATATCACCCCCCTTCATCAGTAATCATGTCCTCAATGGCAAATCGACATTTACTTGTGAAAAGTACAGCCACACCCAATATTGGCCCCACTGCCCTCTTTTGCTAATGGGTCTCTTGCAGCAGAATAACATCCGTGTTCTCTCATTTGAGCACCATTTCAATTCGCGGTCTTTTAATAACTGTCCCCAACCCATTGACGTTCAGAGAGATAATTTTAATCCTGTCACTTGCCATGTTGGTACCTTGTGAAAACGCTTTGTTGCTTCATATTTCTTTGCACGATATCCCCCTGATTTGTTAACATCTGTACTCTGTAACTGTGAACTAAAAATGAACATATAAACAACAGATAACAAACATTGAACCTAGAACACTCTCTCATGCCATGTTTCCTGAACTTGGAATCCTCAGCCATGGGGCTGGTATAGGACGGCATATGAGGACTTGGAATGGTCCTCTGGTGACGTTAGCAGGTATCCCCCCCTTTTCTTGGGATATGCAAATAGCTGATGTCAGATCTATAGCTATGGCAAGTTTAAAACAAGTGAATACCGTTACTTAAGGGTAATAGTGTGAAGTCATTGTTGATTTTCCACCAGCCCTGGTGTTTTCTTATCACGTTTCTCTTTTCTCGTCCAGGATTGATTCCCCTCCATCTGATGTGTGCCTTCATCTTCAGGTCTCTGATCAGGTAAGTGGATCCCAAGTTGAGTGAGAATTTTTTTCAGCTTGCTCCATGAAGTGAGCAGTTAGCAACTTGCTCCTGTGGGTAACAACAATTTTAAAGGGGGAGCCCCATCAATAAGAGATTCCTGCTTCTCGCGGTGATGTTGTGACTTGAAATGTTCAAACCGAGCTATAACGTCTCTTGTATGAGCATCTGAGGGGGGCCTAGATCCAAGGTCTCTATATGCCCTTTGTATTTCATCAGTTGATAAGGTGAAGCCCAGTTGCATGGAATTTATCCATGTAGCTAAAAATCCTGACATATCCGCTCCTTCTGCTCCTTCAGGAATGCCCCTCCATCTAATATTCTGACAATGATTTCTGTTTTCTTGCTCTGTCAGGCGATAATCCAGATCCATACTTGCCATTTTTAACTCTCTGACTGGAGATCCAGACTTAAATGCATAGCTTCATTAGCGGTCTTAGCTATATCATCTAGTTTTGAGGAAAAGACAGAAATTTTAGATTCCAGTGATTCCAAAGCTTTTGCCCAGTCTTGAGACAGTACTTTACATAATTTGTCAATGTATTCATTGGATTCAAAAGCAGGCAGACCGTCACTTGTCAGTTTCCCATTTTTTACAGCCTTTCCTTCATTGCGAGCCTTTCTATTTCACTGTTTTCTTTTGACAGCTCCTCGATAATCGATTGGATTCCAGGTTCTTCCTGAAGCCATGGAAATTTAGCCTGAGACCACAATGGGCTTGTATTCATTCCCCTTAAGTTTACCTTATGCAGTTTCAAAAAAGGATTGTTTTATCTTGCCATTCAACTCTTATTCTAAGCCTGATTCAGGGGAGCTAAAGGACTATGCATCCATCTTGTCTGCCGGCAAGCCAGTGCATACACATTTTTATGTTTTTTAAATAAAAAATGCAACGGGCAAACCAAACTTCGGATTGGAAAATGAGAAATGGAGACAATCAAAAATTGCCAGATTTGTACATCTACTCACTAGTAAATTCCATGGAGTTCAATGAGCTTACTCCCAAGTAAGTAGGTATAGAATTGCAGCCTGGGTGAGCTTGAGATGGAATAAAAATTTGTACTGAAGTCTTCCCAGCCCTAGCACAACAATCTCCCCAATAATCTACAGTGTCTCTAGTTGAATGATCTTTACAGCCTGTTGCCTGTACTCATTTATTCTGCAACAACCTCTTTTCCATTGATTTAAAAAGCCAATATGGTGGCTGTTCTTTGGATGGAATATATCATGCATTGGTGGAGAATCTGTGGCCCTCTAGATTTGCTGAACTACATCACTTATCATCCCTGGCCATTGTACATGCTGGCTTGGGCAGATGGGAGTTGGAGCCCAATAACATCTGAAGGGCCACAGGTTACTACTTCCTAATATTGGGAGAATGTTCCCACCAACACTGGGGCACATTTGCCTCCACCCCCTCCTTTCAAAAGAAGACTTGGGTGGTTTGTACCAAGGAGAGGAGGGAGGTTACATGGAGCCAGCTGGCCAATCGGGGCGGGGGTGGGAGAAGGCTTAAAAGCCAGCTCTCCCTCTTTGCTTGTTTGCAGCACTCACCCTCCTGCCCTTTCAGTATGGGCTTGTCTAGTTGCTGTTTAGGAGTGGAGTAGGAATTTTTTTGGGGAAGATGCATTTAGTCTCCCCTTTGGTTTGGTTAGGCAAAGGCCTCACCTGCCTGGAAGGTTTGAATTTGGATAATTTGGTTGATTTGGCCTACATGTTCTCAAAACAGTTGTTATATTTTAATAAATATAACATTATTCCAATGAATGTGTCCTGAGTCTTCTTGTGTGTGGGCAAAACATAGGGCTTATCCACATGGGAGCCTAACTTCGTACTAAAGAAGCTACTTTTACCATCGCAATAGCTTCTAAAGGTCACATTTCTTGCTCAATGGTAGCTTCCAAACCGTTGTTTTCCTTTCACACAAGTAGGTTCCTCTGGACAGGTTTAGTATTGCTGTTTTCTTGTGGCCCTGCCTCCAATTTTACATGTTGACTCCCTCTGGAGTATTAATATTGCTAATGGAGAAGGGAGGTTTTTTTTGTTAGTTTCATTGTTTCTCATCAATTGCACGCCAAGCCTGGAGAGCGTTGGGGTGCAATTGACATAAAATCATATGAAACTGATTAGAGGGGCAAGTGAGTGAAAAGCAAAGTAGGCAGCAGTTGTGGCAGCTTTTGCGGGTGGCAGAGAGAGAGGGAGCGGGCGATGGGGTATAAGAGAGCCCACCCACAAAAAAACATCAAAGCAAAGCACCTACACAGAGGAGTGCAGCGAAGCTGAGACAGTTCTTCCTTTCCTTTTCGCATTATAATTGGATTGAGTTGATATGGATTTAAAGGGGAAAACTGCATTATAGCTTCTGCTTGCCTGCAACGTTATGTGAATTATGCAAATTACAAAGGGATGCAAGGAGCACCACACACACACTAAATCACTGTGTGGATGAGCCCATAATTGCTCTATGCTGTATTATAAGGATGTAAGAAGAGCCTGCTGGATCAGGCTAGTGGTCTATCTAGTCCAGCACTCTCACATAGCCAACCAGATGCCGGGTTCAAGGTCATTGCATTAATTTATAAAGCCCTAAACAACTTAGGTCCAGGGTATTTTAGGGACCTCCTGAATCCTGATATCTGAGCTCAATCACAGAGATCATTTGCTGTGGTTGTCCCCTGAGTTGGTGAGGCTCATTTAACATTGACGTTAAATTGAGCCTTCATTGTCATTGGCCCAGTTTTCTGGAATGCTCTGCCAACAGGGATTCAGCAGGCACCTTCTGTTTTAACTTTTAAGTGCCTGCTGAAAACTTTTCTGTTCTGCCAGGCTTCTGCAGGCAATTAAGAACACTTTTTTTCACAATTTACCTTTGTTTTTATTATATTTTAAGGTTTTTATTCTATGGTGGTTGTAGTTTTTAACATGCTGTAAATCACTTTGATTTTTTTTAATGAAATAGTGGTATACAAATATTTTTATAAATAAAATTAATAAATAAAATAAGCCTGCAAGCAGGACCTAAGTGGAAGAGCACTCTCCCCACTTGTAGTTCACAATGTTTGATATTTGAAAGTATATTGCCTCTGACCATGGAGGCAGAGCATAGCCAGCATGGCTAGCAGCCATTAACACTGCTATCCTCCATGAATGTGTCTAATCCTCTTTCAAAGCACCATCTCAGCACCATCACCAGCAGCACCTATCACAGCAAGCGAAAGAGGCCTGGGGCCGATGAAGAGAGAGCTGGACATCAGGGAAACTGAGGCCAGGGCTTAGGAAGAGATTCCTCCCTCCCCATTGTAGCACCTGGGCTGAAACGTCTTTTTTGTTCCATTTTTGTATCATCTATGTATGTCAGTGTTAATATGTATGTTTCTATCATGGAGATTGGTTTCATTTATTTTTGTCTGACCAACCAGGATGCTCCCTGTGAGGTTATGAATGTCAGGTGTGCTGGTGGCTGAACCAGGCTCTCTGCAGGTTGAGAGCCTGTTGGAAGGGGTGGGCTTTAGCACCCTAGGTGAGCTGGTGGGGGGGAGAGGGTGTCTGTATTGCCCCAGGTTAGAGATGGGGTGAAATGAGTGCAGTTTCATTCTTTTCTGTTGCTATTGAATTGTTTTATTCAATGCACTTGTTTTCCTGTACTTGATTATTGCTCAGTTGGACATTTAAGTGTTTTAGTGAAGTGAGAAGTTAATGGACGAAGTAATGTGGTTGGTTGAAAGGACAGTGTGAATGTGGAATGATTGTGTATGGGGAAGGGGTGGTGTATGATTAGATTAGTTTTGTCTAGTGTGAATGTGAATGATTCTGGAGATTTTATTATGGTGTGTGTTTGTTACTGTAATGAGATTTTTATGATGACATATATTGTAATTATGTTATATTTTCTTATATCTTGGTATACTTTGATAGTTTTTATATGATTTGCTTTTGTGGTTCTTAGTTGTTTTACGTGTGTACATTGTTCAGAGATAGCTAATGTTTAATTACGCTATTTAAAATGTGGAACTCAAAATAATAGAAATAGTAGTACTGGTTGGTTTTGAATGTAGATTTGTGTTGCATCTCTTACCAGAGCTTGGAAAAGTCACTTTTTTTGAACTACATGGACACTGGATTGGGCTGATGGGAGTTGTAGTTCAAAAAAGTAACGTTTCCAAGCTCTGTCTCTTACTGATTTCCTTTGCTGAGGTATGTAAACTACATAGAGATTTCTGTTGAAATAGAAGCAGTATATAAACTTTAAGTATGTTTGATTTACTTTGCAATTTTAGTGAAGTTTCCTATAGTAAATTATTTTCTTTTGCTTCTGTTTCTGTGAATATGTGAAGCAGAGTAACACTTTGCAAAATATACACTAAAAAAACTCCCAAAATGATTGTGGAATAATAGTACTGACTATTCTGCAGAATAGTCTCCAGTGGACATCAGGAGTGTCTGTTTGCACAAGTTAAAACAGTGGGAGGTGAAATATAGTCCAGTAAAATTCTAGGTGTGCTCTATATTTAATTGACCATGCCCACCTTTCCTTAAATGAAGTGGTTTAAACATAGCAGGCAGAAAACATGCATCTTGGGCAGGCCAAGTTTTTTTCCCAACAGCTGGAGTCATTGCTCAAGTAGCAACATATTGTAATCAGTCTGATTTTACATCAAACTGCAGTTTCAGATTCCCCTGTTAATGAGCCCAAAATAGAAATAGAACATAACCTCCAATTTGAAACACAAAAGGCTTCACCATCATATGACATTGACCAATAAAAAGGCTTTGAAATTAATAAAAATAAGTTTGACACAGGTTTCTAGGATGAATAATGAGGGAAATAAAATTTTCTAGATTACCTTCTCTGTATAAACAATAGTAATATAGGAAAGAAGCAAAGCAAGAAGAATACCAACAAACATACAAAAATGTAATTCTCTATCTTTGGAGATGGCAGATGTTGCCACCATTCACCATATGCTCAGAGGCACATGTTACCAGATTCTTCCAAGCTACACAGGAAGTGGATTGAACTGTGAAAGACCAACCCAAATTGTGTTTGCATTTTGACAAACGTGTAGGGCAGTCCAATATCTCAGAGAGGAGGTCAGGTCTCCTGTTCCCCTGATGCATTTACTATAGCTGCCCAACTTCCCTGCTTTTTAAAGTTTGATAGAGATATCTGTTGGCTATACGTACATTCTTAAACCACAAGATTTTTTGCCTATTAGTGAATTTAAATTTTAGTAACTATATGGCAAGGGTAGGAAAACCAGTAGCCCCTCAGATGTTGTAGGACTACAAGTCTCATCATCCCTGACCATTGTTGATTGATTCCAACTTCAGCCCCAACCACCAATGGACAATGGACAACAACATCTGGAGGGTCACATGTTTCCTACTCCTCACTTGGGAGAGATCTGATTCTTGAAGAATGACAACTTTAGTTGCACTAACAATGGTTACCAAGGCCAAAAAAGGACAACATCTGGACAGAAAATTGGGACTTTCTCTCTAGCAAATCAAGCTAGTTGGCGCATATAAGTTTTCTGAAAACCATGGTCTTCTCTATCTTCACCAGGTGAACCTACGAAGTGGACCCTCCCAGCCCCACCTTGTTCCTTTCTGATCAGCTCTGCACAGAACAAAACTTATAATTTGCACAAATTTGCAATAAAAAGGAAACTCATTTCCAGCTATCTCTACAGTGCAAATCTCTCTGGGGGAGGATGAAGGCAAGACCTGGTTGGTGTAAAGCACAACAAGTTTGCTCCAAGAGTTCAGGGACTGGATTATAATGAAAATGTTAAAACTTTTATGCCATGGTTATCAGTAATCTCATGTCAATGCTTTCTGAGTGGGGGAGGAATATGGGGGGGGCAACTTCATCTGGTTCCAGGGAAGCTTTTGATTTGATAGTGTTTACCTTTATTATTAGTTATGGGTCATATGAAGAACCCTGCTGCATCAATCTAAAGACCTAACAATTCCAGCATTACATTTGTCGCACACAGTGGTGCTGGTGGCTCCAGGTCAGAGGGGCAATGGAATCTGGTCTGAGTTTTAGTCTGGACTTTCAAGAAACTGTCCAAGGGGCTTTCATGCCATGGGTTCCAGTTTTATGAGTGAGGGAGAAAACATTGCCCTATCCATTTTCTCCACACTGTGCATCCAACATGACCAATGTGCGGTGTTCTTCCATGCCCAAAGAGAAGTGTGTGACATGGATGTTTTCAAGGTTTAGCAACTTGTCATGGGTGTTGTGATTTTAAAGCTGGCTAGTCAATCTCACATGTGCTGTGAGCTCTCCTCTCTGTGATTGTACTTCAACTCAATGTTGTATTTTTTTTAAAAAAAATTGAACTGCATAGAAAGAATATTTGAGATTCTTGTCCACATTTTTCTGTGTTTGCATTTGTCCCTGGTATGTCGCTAAAACCTGCACTCAGGTCTTGCTTGCAGGCTTCCCATTGGGGCATCAGGTTGGACACTGTGAGAACAGGATGCTGGATTACATGGGCCTTTGACCTGTTCCACCACAGCTCTTCTTATCCCCCCCCCAAAATGTATTGAACAAACAGAAAACAAAGGAAACAAGAAAGACATTGTGTGTTAAGCTGCAAATAAAATTAGTCAGATCCTTTAACACACTATTGACATCAACTGATGGGTGGCATACAAGGCATCCTGGCCCCAGCAGGGAACAAGACTGCAGAGCGAAGGCAGAAGGATTTAATCCCTGCTCACCAGCTGATGGAGATTAAATCATTGTGCAAAAGTGCCCTTTGAAGCAGCTGTTGTGTGTGAGCTCCTTCCAAGATACTTTTTGCAAAAGCTTTAAGTCAGCCCCTGCACTCTTGTTTGCTCAAACAGAAGTGTGAAGGCTGTCTTACAGTCTTTTTGGAGTCTCTATTGTCTGTGTGATTGGGCACTTAAAGGGGGAGGGAGACAGACTTGCAAAAGCAGTCTCTAGGTCTCCCCATGCTTTCCTTTTAATTCTCTGTTATTGGGGAAGTAAAGGGGGACGGGAGAAGCTTGGAAGAGGCTTTTCCTTCCCCTTTTTGTCCCCAATTGTGGGGAACCAAAAGGGACTTTGAAATGTGGGTGCCCCTGCCTGCCTGCCAATCATGATATCATAATGACACCATGTAATTGATGGCTGGGTGGCTGCATCAACCTGTCAAATGTGGCCCGTTAGGCACATACTTGTAAGGATCTGGGCTGTGGATCCAGGACTGTTCCCCCACTCCTCTTTAGCAAAGCAATAATAATAATAATGAAAGTAGTCTGGTGCAAGCCCAATGCAATTTAGTAGGTCTCTATTTCCTCTGCTTCCTTTAGGTCACATTCCCAGGACTAAGATAGAAGTATCCCTCCAGCAAGCCCCCAAGCTGTATAGTCTGAAAATATCAGACAGCACAACAACCAGACTCATCCCTGTGTTTCAAAGGGGGCATGACTCTATTCCAAACAAGGAAGAGACTCAAGAATCTTGTTTCATATTGTATAAAATTTGTTTGGAGCTTTGCAAGACTAGACATGGTGACATGTCAGCCTCTCTGCCACTGTTTCCTTCCATACATTGCAATGCCACAAGTATTGTGGTACTCCAGGATCTTCCAATTCTGTGCAGTCTTATGATTTTGCAGCTGTAGCTATTCTCATTTTCAAACTAGAGCTGATGCATTAGGAATTTCCTACTGCTCTGTGTTTTGGAAATTTGCAAATTTTGTACAGAGTAGTGTGCAGCTTTCAATTCCTTGAGCTATTCCATGTGTCCCTGTGATGTTCCTGTAGGTTAAGCATCTGTAAATATGGTAAGTGCGGGTCTATTCGGTGATGTATGGTAATTGACTGAGAGAGAAAGGGGGAGTACATGGGTGAGAAGCTGAAGTATGCTGGATGATGATTGGCTGAGTGGCTGGCTAGCTGAAGGTATAAATGGAGGTTTGTGAGTGATGAGGGGGGAGAAGTTGAGTTGGTTGGAGTGAGGTCATTTGGTGAGGGTTGGTTGGCAGAGTTCTGAGGGAGGTTTGGATTATATTTGGCTGCTATTTAGAAAGTATATAAATGAACAGAAACATAAAGAGTGACACTAAATGAAACCATACACTTGTTAAACAATCCTAAGTAATCTTGTTATTTCCTGGTATTATTGAATAAATACTTATTTGGTTTACCGAAGGCCTGATCCTTGTCTGGGGAATATAAATACCAGAAGGGAGGGCAAGGTAATTACTAAGGCTGAACAGAAACAGTATCTAATGGTGGCAGCGGTGAAGGGAGATATTGTAACAAAGACAAGTATCCAGAGCAACCCAGAGTTGTATGCTTTATAGAGACAGATACAAGGGGGTTGGGAACAGCATAAACACTCAGTCACAAAGTAACCAGCTATAGAGAGACTCAGGCAAAGTCTCTGGGAGTATTGGTTACAGGACGTGACTGGTGGTGTTGCCTAGCAGTGGGATCTAGTGTGATCTGTGCTAGAGCGGAGTGGAGAAACATAAAAACAGTTATCCTGACTGGCGGTGTCCCTGGTGGTGTCTAGGGAAAGGCAGTAGCCACAAGGAGGTGGGAACCTGCCAGGGAGAGCCAGGGAAGGACATCACATGTGGTGGCTGTAGCAGTGGGATACGAACAAAAGAGGATACGAACAAAAAGAGAGTCCCTAAACAGTGGTGGGACTGTAAAGGAATAACAAATAAAGATTACTTGAGTGTGTGGCAAAGAGTGAATGGCAAAGAGTGAGTGAGCTCCAAGAAACATGGCTGAGTTCATAAAGATGAAAAAAGAGGAGCTGGTGGGAAAATGTATAGTGTACCATTTACCTCATGAGGGTAAAGGGGTGGATGAATTGGCATTAATAACATATATGACAATCCAAACCAAAGAACCTGCAAGAGAAGAAACCCCAGAAGGGTGCTTAAGTAATCCTGCTTATGTGGAGCATTTAAGGGAGAAGTTAAAATTGGAGACTAAAAATTGAGAAAGGAGACTGAGGAAAAAGATAAGGATAGAGAGGTTGCAATGGTGAAAGAGAGAATGGAGGCAGAAAGATTTAAAATGGAGGTGGAGGAAAAGGAAAAGCATCGAATGATGGAGATGGAAAGGTTGAGAATGGATACTGAGATACAAGTGGAAAGATTAAAATTGGATAGAGAGAAATTTCACTCTGGGGAGACTAGGAAAGAGAGAGATGGAGCAAAAATAAAAATTACTCCAAAGGACTTTGCTGTCTATGAGCCTGGTTAAGATCCTCAAATTTACCTCACAACGTTTGAAAAGGCAGCTCAGATGTGGGGGCTACCTGAATACATGCAGTATTTATCAAATCTGATTAAAGGGGAATTGGCTGAAATGTATCAGTATTTCCCCTCAGACAGGCCAGTAACATATGCTGAATTCAAAGAAGCAGTGTTTAAAAGATTTAGACTGGGGCCTGATTATTTTAGAAAGCTTTTCAGAAACTGCCAGATACAGACAGGGAGGTCTTTTGTGGAGCTGGGGGCAAAACTGATGGACGTATTTGAGAAATGGCTGACAAGTGCAAAAGGTCAGTCTGTGGAAGAGGTGAAAAACCTCATGATATTGGATCAGTTGTACCATCAATTGCCGCCCGAAATTAGGTTGCTGGTGAAAGATCGTTCCCCTAAATCTGTAACAGAAGCAGCGGAGCTGGCAGATCATTTTGCCTCAAACCAAACTGGGTGGATGGCAAAACCACAAAGATATTTTAAATTGAGACCAAATAACAACGGCAGAAAAGATGTGGCACCACAGAGAGTAAACCCTCAAATAAAATCAGAAGGGCACAAGACACTTCAGTTTGGGTCTGTGTTCCCTAAAACAGAGGATAAAATCTGTTACTGATGTGGGAAGCCAGGCCATCTGCGTTTTCAATGTGAGAGTGTAAACCCCCTCAGTAATCCGGTTCAAGGAAGGACAGTAAAGAGTGAACTGAGAGAGGGAGAACTGAAAAAGGTACAGTTCTGTCAAATAAGCTGGTCAAAGGTCCAAGATTTGGACTCAAGCTTGAGAGAAGTGTGTGTGCAAGGGGCAAAATATTGGGCTTTGCTAGATACTGGTGCTGCTCAGACCTTACTGAGGCCAGATTTAATAAGATCTGAAGAAATGTTACCTCAGGAAAAGCTGGTAATCCAAGGACTGAGAGGCGAACCAGAAATCATTCCCATGGCCCTAATAAAACTAAAATGGAGGGGAAAGGAGGAGACGTACAAAGTGGGTATCAGTGCTCAGCAAGAAGAACCTGTGATTCTGGGCAGAGATATTATGGGGGCAGGAGGAAAAATTTATGTGGTGACCAGACAACAACTTGGCAAAGCAGCAGAAGCCATTTTATCAGAGGCTGAAGAAAACAGGGTGGAACCTGTGATCGAGCCTGAGGTTGCCATAACAACTGCTAGAGTGCCTAGAGTGAAAGAAACATTGTTACAAATGGGGTCTGACACAGAGACACAGCAGTTCAGAGAGGAGCTGAAAAATGATAGCAGTTTGAATATAATAAAGGAAAAAGCCCTCCAAAACAGAATTCCCTTTACAGAGACTCTGAGGGATCAAACTGTGTGGGAGAATGGTGTGCTGTACAGGCTATGGTTGCCTAATGAACGGAAGAATCACTGTGAACTAGTGAAACAATTGGTGGTACCTAGCAAATTTAGAGCCAGATTTCTAGAGGTAGCCCATGATGTCCCATGTTGAGGGCATCTTGGAATAAAGAAGACCAAGAAAAGATTGGCTGCACACTATTATTGGTCCAATATTTCTAAAGACGTCAAACAATATTGTTTATCTTGCAACATATGCCAAAAGGTGGGGAAAAGTGGAGTAAAGACAAAAGCACCATTGAAGCCCCTTCCTATAATAGGACAACCCTTCTATAGAGTGGGAATAGATTTGGTGGGTCCTTTTTCCAAACCCACAAGGCATGACAAGAAATACCTATTGGTGGTGGTGGATTTTGCCACCAGATATCCAGACGCTGAAGCACTAAGATCCGTGGAAGCCCCTGTAGTGGCAAAGGCTTTATTAAAAATCTTTATGAGACTGGGTTTTCCTCATGAAGTTTTAATGGATCAAGGAAGTGTATTCATGGGAGAAGTGATGCAATGTATGTGGAGGTGTTGTGGATTGAAACATTTAAAAACAACTACTTACCATCCAGCAGCTAATGGGTTAACTGAGAGATTTAGTGGGGTTCTGAAGGGCATGATAAGAAGTTATGTTCAAGATCACTCACAATGAATGGTGCCAAAAGGCTTTTGACCAACTGAAGCAAGCTCTGTGTCAGGGTCCGATATTGATAGCTCCAGACTTTGAACAACCATTTATAGTGGCAACAGATGCATCTGATTTGGCTCTTGGAGTTGTGCTGATGCAAGAGCGAGAGGGCATCAAGCACCCCACTGCCTACTTAAGTCACAAACTGTCATCAAGGGAAAGAAACTACTCTTCGGTCCAGAAGGAGTGCCTGGCAGTCGTGTGGGGCCTGGGAAAGCTGAGACCCTATGTATGGGGAAGGAAGTGCACTGTCATCATGGATCATCTCGCGTTGTTGTGGCTGGACACTATGAAAAATAGCAACACTATGCTGCAAAAGTGGTCCTGGGCACTGCAGGAGTACCAGATAGACTTTGTTTACATCAAGGGAAAGGACAACATGTTGGCAGATGGACTTTCGAGGCAGATGGTGGATACTACAATCAAATGAGCAAGATGTAACATATGAAGGACACTTTACCTCAAAGTGATGGACATTTGTATATAAACACGATGTATTAGTCCTGGGTACAGGAGAAATACTCTGCTGTTATTTAAGGGGGGGAGGAAATGTGATGTTCCTGTAGGTTAAGCATCTATAAATATGGTAAGTGCGGGTCTGGACTGTGATTTGAGAGAACTGCCACTAGATGTCACTGTGGCGCAAGTTAATGAGGACATAGGTGTGAGCCAGCCAGAAACACAGGAAAAATGTGTCATTTTAAATCCTGTGGAGGGGGGGGAGGAATTCCCGCTGCTGTCTGCTAGCTCTCCGGAGTTTAAACAGGCTTTCAAGGATGATGAAAGCTTGAAGCCTTGCAGAGAAGCAACAGAGAATAGCCCCCTGACTTGTCAAAGACTGTAAAGCTGAGATTTTACTGGAAGGATGATCTGTTGTACCGTGAGCATGTGCCTCAAGGCAATTCAATTGAATGAAAACCTGTTACACAGTTGGTGGTGCCTAAGGCCTATAGAGCTGATGTGCTTAAGCTAGCCCATGATGTTGTGACTGCTGGTCACCTGGGAGTCAAGCGCACATTGTTCAGTGCCACCAGGCACTTCTACTGGCCTTTCATCCTGAAATCTATTAAGGAGTACACCAGATCCTGTGACACACGTCAACGAGTTGGATATCCTAGAGACCACCCCAAGGCACCTCTACAAGTGTCTCAGATTGTGACAGAACCCTTTGCTAAGATTGGGATTGATGTGCTGGGGCCTTTCCCGCATTATTAAATTGGATGAAAATTTATTCTGACATGCATTGATTATGAAACAAGATTTGTGGAAGCAATCCGTCTGTCTTCCATCACTGCACCTAGTATCGCAGAGGCCCTCTTGGAACTATTTTCATGTTGGGGATGCCCTAAGACTATTTTGTCCGTTCAAGAACCTGGATTTGTTGCCAGTTAAAAGGAAACTTTGACTGGCTTAAATGTTCTCCAAGGTATAGGAGAACCGATCAGATTCTCCACAAGACTTCGTTGAGCTGTCGGCGGCTGGAATTGATCAGGAAATTCCTGAGATAAGAAGGCATGCCGATCGGCTGAAGACGGAGTCAGGACTTCCATGCAAGCTGTACTGGGATAAAGCGAAGCATTTTTTTTTCCTTCAAAAAAACGTCCTTAACCAGCGAGCCTACTTCTGTCTAAATCTTATCATTTGGCTTAAATTACTACAATAAAAGGGATTTGTTTACGAATCAGCAACTGAGAAACCTGGGTGAGTCATACTTTTTCTCTTTTAAATATAATTAAGGAAGAAAGAAAATGTAAACAACTTATATACTTTTTTTACGACAAAAAGCTGGCCTGAATTTGGAGCTTTAAAGTTTAAAAATGGATGAGAGGTAATTATTATTTGATGGAAATATATTTTGGACTATTTTTCTCCTTGGACTATTTTTTTTTGGACGAATCTGCTGTTCGTATATGTTACTAATCGCTTGGTGTTGGCTGTACTGGGAACCAGGATTGTTTTGCATTCTTGGACGTAGATAAGAACTGTGTTGTGCTGGCTGGACTATAATAACAGGCCTGGAATATTAACTCTTTTGTTGGTGGAGGAAAAAAAAAGAAATAGACTGCCTCTAGGTTTTGGAACAGTGGTTAATATCAGAAATTAAAGGCTTCTTTTGAAAATGACAACTAAAAAAGCAACTAGGGCCCAGGAGCGAAGAGGTTCTATTGACCCACAGGAAGGGGCTATACCCCCAGATATGTTTCAAAAAATAATGGAAGGGATTAATGCTATAAAACAGGAAATGAAAACTGAATTGATAGATATAAAAGACTATATTAAAACACAAGTGGATGAGATTAAAGGGACAATTGGGCAAATAAAGGAGGATGCAAAAAATACTAAAGAAAAGGTACAAATCTTGGAGAATAGAACAGATATATTAAATCTGGAATTAGAAAAAAACTTGGACTATTTGGCTGTGACTGAAATGAGAAATAAAGAGCATTGTTTGAGATTCCGTGCAATCCCTGAGGAAATAGGTGAAGACATCAGAGATAAAATTGTTAATGCTTTAGTAAAATTTCTGGATTTGAATGAAGATCGGATGGAATTTGAAATAGACAAAGTTTATAGAATTAATTCCAGATATGCAACAATGAAAAAAATTCCAAGAGATGTGCTTGTTCATTTTATAAAAAAGACGACCAGAGATATGGTATTACAGCAACACTTTAAAAATACCTTTAAAATTGATGGTAAGGAAATACTGGTGATGAAAGAAATTCCTATTAGACTTTTACGTAAGAGAAAAGAATATGCTTTCCTTACAGAAAAACTTAAGCAATGCAAAATTCAATTTAGATGGGATGTTCCAGAAGGAGTGATCTTTACATTCAGACAACAGAAATATAGATTGAATACTGTTCAAAAAGCAAGGGACTTCTTGAGAAAAGCTTCAAAACATATGGAAGAAGATAAACTCAAAGATATGGATATAATTCCTGGGAAACAAAGTCAACAAGGATACGCAGAGGAGGGGAAGGAAGATGATGGATTAAAAGGAGCATCAAGCACATTTTAAAATACACGCTTAAAGATGGATTACAAATATCTAACTTGGAATATAAATGGAGCCAACACGGCGCAGAAGAGAAAGAAAGTGTTTCATTATTTGAAAAAATTAAAATTGGATATAATTTGTTTACAAGAAACTCATATTAAGAAGAAAGATTCCAAATATTTGATTTGTAAAAATTTGGGTGAAGAATTTATTTCAGCTGGACCAAAAAAAAAAAATGGAGTTGTTCTTTACATTAACCCACAATTGCTTCCTAAATTGGTATTACTGGATGATAGTGGTAGATTTGTGGGGGTTGAAATTACTTTACAGGGTACAAACATTTTGATAGTGGGTATTTATGCTCCCAATGAAGATAAAACAAGGTTTTACACAGGACTTATGGAAAAATTGTCAGAGTTTTCATATGATCATTGGTGCGTCATGGGTGATTGGAATGGGGTAATCTCACCAAAAATTGATAGGCTTTCTGAAAAAAATATCAAAGAGACACAGGGTAAATTACCGAAGATTTGCTTTGAACTGATGGAACATTTAGAATTGGTGGATACCTGGAGATATATAAATGATAACGCAAAGGAATTTACTTATTTTTCAGAAAGACACAAAACATTCTCGAGGATTGATATGATTTGGATGTCTAAAATTTTAGCGAAGGATATTTTTAAAATGGATATATTACCAAAAACTTTTTCGGACCACAATCCTGTGATATTAACTTTAAAAAAAAAAATCTTGGATTTAGATGGAGACTAAATGAATCTTTACTTCAGAATGACAAAGTAGTAGAAGAATGTAAGAAGAAATTAAAAGAGTTTTTTGAACATAATTTACATAAAGGAACAAGTGAAAATATCATTTGGGATACAAGTAAGGCATTTATGAGGGGATATTTTATTAAATGTAACTCTGAATTAAAAAAAAAGAAACAACAGAAAATGCAATTAATTTTGGAAGAAATAAAACAAAAAGAGGAAGAATTGAAAAAGAATCCAACTAAAGTTTCTATTGTAAATCAAATTAAAATGTTACAGAAACAAGTGTCAATGTTGACAGTTAGAGAAATTGAAAGGAAACTAAATTTTGCTAAACAAAGGACTTTTGAATTTGCAAATAAACCTGGGAAATGGTTAGCATATAAATTAAGAAAAGAACGTCAAAAAATATTATTTTAAAGATACAAGAAGGAGATGAGACGCTGACAGATAATGTAAAAATCAAAAAGATTTTTCATCAATATTATTCAACATTGTACAAGTGTCAGGAAATTCCATCTGAAAAAATAGAAGAGTATATATCTAAACAGAATTTGCCTAAAATTACAGATTTTCAGAGACAAGCTATTAATGGCCCTATTACGTCAAGAGAGATATCTGAAGCTATAAATAAAATTAAATTAGGAAAGGCGCCAGGACCAGATGGGTTATCTGCAATGTATTATAAATGTTTGGAGGAAGAACTCTTGCTACCTTTACAGTCTACAATGAATTCTATTCTGCAAGAGGGAAAGATACCGGATAGTTGGAAAAATGCTAATATAACATTAATACCTAAAGAGGAGCAAGATTTAACTAAAACAAAAAATTATCGGCCAATATCTCTATTGAATAATGACTATAAAATTTTTACAATGATCTTGGCAGAAAGATTGAAAATAATATTGCAACAATTTATTCAGGAAGATCAATCAGGGTTTTTACCTAAAAGACAATTACGTGACAACGTCAGGAATGTCTTGAATGTGTTGGAATATTTAGAACAACGAAATGATAAACAAGCAGCTTTGATTTTTTTAGATGCTGAAAAAGCATTTGATAATTTGAATTGGAAATTTATGTTTCAGGTTTTGGAGCAAATGGATTTTGGAGACAATTTTATAAAATGGATTAGATCGATTTATACATCTCAGAATGCCCAGATAATTGTTAACGGAGATTTAACGGATTCATGTGAAATACAAAAGGGTACAAGACAGGGATGTCCATTATCTCCCCTTTTATTTATTCTGGTCTTAGAAGTGCTGCTTAGAGATATAAGGCAAGATAAAAGGATTTCGGGATTAAAGATAAAAAAAGAAGAATATAAATTGAGAGCATTTGCTGATGATTTGATAATTGTGCTAGAAAACCCTTTGGAAGGAATTCATATATTGATGGACAAATTAAAAGAATTTGGACCGTTAGCAGGATTTAAGATCAACAATCAAAAAACAAAGATGTTGGTGAAAAATTTAACTTTAAGGGAACAGAAAGAGTTAATGGACAAGACAGATTTTACAATAGAGAAAAAGTTGAAATATTTAGGTATCATTATGACAAATAAAAACTCGAAGTTGTTTCATAATAATTATGAAAAATTATGGACAGAGATTAAGAAAGATTTGCTAAAATGGGATAAACTACAACTGTCATTAATGGGTAGAATATCTGTGATAAAAATGAATGTATTACCGAGAATGATGTTTTTGTTTCAAACAATACCTGTAATATCCTCTGATTTACCTTTTAAACAATGGCAAAAAGATATCTCTAAATTTGTATGGCAAGGAAAAAAACCAAGAGTTAAATTTAAACTACTACAAGATGCCAAAGAAAGAGGAGGACTGGGATTACCAAATCTGAGACTTTATTTTGCTGCCTGCTGTTTAGTCTGGATAAAGGAATGGATTTTATTGAGGAATAAAAGACTATTGGATTTGGAGGGTCATAATTTGAAGTGGGGATGGCATGGATATCTATGGTATGACAAAGTAAAAGTAAATGTAGACTTTAACAATCATTTTATAAGACGTCCTCTGTTAAAAATATGGAATAGATACAAACCAAGGTTTTATTCGAAAATACCATTATGTGTCTCAAGTCAAGAAGCGTTTTATAGAAGAGAAATGACTGGAAAAGAGAAATGGTTAACTTATCAAGAACTATTAGAAAATGTACATGGAGAATATACAATGAAAGAGAGAGAACAACTGACAAAGGAAGGATATAGTTTTCAATGGTTTGCCTATTTACAATTGTTAGAAAGATATAAAATGGACAAGAAAATGTATGGGTTTGAAATAAGTAAATCTGATTTTGAAATAGGATTGTGTACAAATGTTGAAAATATAATTGCGAAAATGTATAAACTCTTATTGAAAATGGATATGGAGGAAGAACAAGTAAAAGAGTGTATGGTAAAGTGGGCAAAAAATTTTGGTCATAACATACAAATGGATCAATGGGAAAATATGTGGAAAAAAGGTTTGAAATTTACACTATGCTATAATCTTAAAGAAAATTTTTATAAAATGATGTACCGTTGGTACATGACTCCAGAAAAGTTGTCAAAAATGTATAGTAATGTTTCTAATGTTTGTTGGAAATGTAAACAACAAGAAGGATCATTTTATCATATGTGGTGGTTATGTAAAAAGGCAAAATCATTTTGGGCACAGATAGGTAGGAAGATGCAAAAAATTCTAAAGATAAATATTCAGTCAAAACCAGAATTTTTTTTATTGGGTTTTATGGATAAACAAATAGAAAAGAAATATGGAAGAATAATATTATATATGATTACGGCAGCAAGATTATTATATGCACAAAAGTGGAAAATGGAATCAATACCAACAATGGAAGAATGGCTATTGAAATTAATGGATTTAGTAGAAATGGACAAATTGACATGGTTACTTAGAGAAAAATCGACAGATACATTTCTTAAGGAATGGAAGCCTCTCTTAGACTTTTTGTTGAAAGATCAAAATAAAATGATGATACTGGGATTTGACGATTAATTAAGACAGCCTACGGAGAAAAGGGACTCTGTATGTATACATTAAGGGACAGGTTTGACGTATATTATATACTTATAGCTGATCTGCGACAAATCGGAAGTCAACTATTTTATTTTCATTTTTTGTTGATGTATTGTTATGTTTTTTTGACTTTGTTTTGTTTGTCTTTTGAAAAATTTGAATAAAAATTATTAAAAAAAAAAAAAAGAACCTGGATTTGTTGCTAAGTTAACCCAGAAACTGTGGGAGCTTGCTGGAATTGAACAGCTCACTTTGGTGGCTGCTGCCCATCAGACCAATGGGTTATGTGAAAGGGTTAATTTATCCATCAATAGAATGCTGAAAGCATATGTTTTGGAGCACCCTACTGATTGGGATGTGTCTTTGACTTTTTTGATGTTTGCTTATAGAGCTAAACCTTCTGCCAGTCTGGGCTATAGTCCTAATCAGCTAGTTTTTGGAAGAGATTTGGTTGGACCTTTGTCATTGCTGAGAACTGGATGGGAAGGGAAGCTGGACTCTGTCCCTGTTCCCGTTGTTACATACATGCAAAAGCTGCAGAATATTTTTAGGGATGTCTTGGCAGCTGCTCATGAAAATCTGGGTGAGTCTCAACAACAAGAGAAGACCAATTATGATGTCCATACTAAGGCAAGACAGTTTGCTGTTGGCTCAGAAGTCTTGGTGCTGAAGGCCCAAGTTGACAATAAGGCATCTGTTGCCTGGTAGGGCCCACTTGTTGTCAAAGCTCAACTGAATGACACTAATTACCTGTTGGCCTACCCTGACTCAACTAGAAAACCCAAGGTTTATCATGTTAACATGATGAAACAATATTTTTCTAGAAAACGTATGGTTTTTGCTTGTACCAATGTGCAAGAGAATACAGAGGGTTTTTTGGACTTGTTTGCTGAAAGTCAAAAGGAGGGGGGAATTGCAGAGGCTTCCCTGCCTGAGAACCTCTCTTATGAACAGCGTACTCAATTGTTCCAAGTTCTGACTGAATTTCAAGCTATGTTTTCTAGCAAACCTGGGAAAACCAAGTTAGCCACTCATTCTGTCATTACTGGAGACCATCCACCTCTCCATTTTCCACCATACCGAGTTACTGGACCACGTGCTGAGGTTGTGGAAAGGGAGATCCAGGCTATGTTGGAGATGGGAGTCATTGAACCGTCTACCAGTCCTTGGTCTTCTCCTATTGTTCTTGTGTCAAATAAAGAGGCTAACAAGGTTCGTTTTTGTGTTGATTACAGAAAATTAAACCAGATCACTCAAGTGGATCCGTATCCTCTGCTTAGAATGGATCACTTAATAGAGAGACTGGGAGCAGTTAAGTACATCACTACTTCAGACTCAACCAAGGGGTATTGGCAAGTACCTCTATAGATGAAGATGCTGCATTGAAGTCTGCTTTTGTTACCACATGGGACTGTTCCAGTTCAAAGTATTACCTTTTGGACTTAGGAATGGTCCTAGTTTGTTCATGAGACTCATTAACTCTGTGTTGAATGGGTTGGGATAATTTGCCTGTGCTTACCTGGATGATATCACCATTTTTAGTTTGGATTGGGACTCACATGTTAATCATTTGAGCATTGTTTTTCAGAGACTTCAGGATGCTGGACTGACCATCAAGGCTCAGAAATGTCAATTTGGGCTGGGGGAGGTTGTTTATCTTGGCCACAGGGTGGGGCAGAATTGTGTGAAGCCCCTGGAGGCGAAGATTGAAGTAATACAGAATTGGCCTGTTCCTTGCACTAAGAAACAGGTTCAATCTTTTTTGGGGTTGGCAGGTTACTACAGAAAATTTGCACCTCATTTTAGCAGCATTGCTACACCTCTAACTGACCTGTGTAAAAAGTTCCTGCCTATGCATGTAAAATGGACTGACAAGTGTCAGCAGGCCTTTGATGCCTTAAAAACTTTGTTGGTGCAACACCCCATTTTGAAAGCTCCTGATTTTTCCATTCCTTTTGTAGTTGAGACAGATTCTTCGAATTATGGGCTTGGAGCTGCTTTGCTTCAAAGAGATGCTGATGGAGATTTGCACCCCATTGCATATCTCAGTAAAAAGCTGATTCAGAGAGAGTAGAATTTGGCTACAATTGAAAAAGAGTGTCTTGCTTTGGTTTGGGCTCTTGACAAGTTACACCCTTACCTGTGGGGACACCATTTTCATTTACAGACCGACCATTCACCCTTGTGTTGGTTGGCTAAGATGAAAAATTCCAACCAGAAACTTCTGAGATGGAGTTTAGCACTTCAAGATTTCGATTTCTCAATCACACACATAAAGGGACGAGATAACGTGGTCGCAGATGCATTATCTCATGCTCCCATTCCAGATGATTAATTTTTTGGTTCTGATGACTTATGTCTTGTTTTGACGCTGATTTTACATTTTGAGATTTTAACATGGTTGTTTAGACTTTGACCTGATTTTATGGCTTATGGCCTTCTTTTAGGATTTTGGACCAGCTTTTGCACTGCCCATTTTTATTACTATCTCTTTATTTTTGAAATAAAGTCTTTTTCCTTTTTGTTTATTCTTGTGGGTATTTTAGGGGTCCTTTTTTCCTCTTAGGTATTGTTGTTCCTAATTTTTCTTTTGCTTATTTTTTGGAACTCATTTTAGTATGGCATAAATTGGGAAGTAGCGCACCTGCTTGGAGCATTTATGAAATATTTCCCTTTTATTGCAATGTTTATATGATGTAATGTTTATGGTTATTTTGTGCTTTTTTCCTTTGTCTGGTGTCAGCGATGAAGCAGAACTGTTTGAGTTCTGATGTCATCTCCAAGAAAAAGGGGCATGTCATGAAAATGTAAATTTCTGTAAATTTGTTAACCTGGTTTCTTTGTATCATGGCTCAGTTACAGGGAATTGTGGGAGTACATCTTGGAAGGAGACAGGCCACTGTGAGAGGAAAATTTTAAGTTTCGTTTCCAGCTGTAAGCAGTTGGGAGGCCTGAACAGAAACACCTGTTTATCTCTGCTAATCGCTGGGAGTCTGGTGCTCAAGGTTGTGCAGGCCTGAGAAAGTTGAGATCAGAGGTGGGAGGGGGGCCTGCAAGGTGCAAAAAAGTGAAGAAGCTTCGGGAAGATGATTGCATCAGAATGCCCCTGATAGGTTAATTCATCCTGGACCATTGGGTGCCTTTTTTCCTTAAGTATAGGGTCTGAGACCCATAGCCTTTGTTCCCCTGGGATTCCATCTTGATGGGTGGTTACCTATGTGGGGTTCCATTGCTTCTTACCTGATGCTATTCTCTCTGAAGAGAGATGAGACTTACCGTCAACTACCTCTAAGTAAGTAGACAGGCTAGATAGTTTGTTATTTTCTGTTGTGTGTTGAACTATCTTATGTTATACCTGAACCCCTGGTTGGGTGTGTGGTTTGAAGGAATTGTCTTGCTGCTATATATTAATGTGCACTTCTATTTTTAATAAAGCTACTTCTTATTAACCTGGTGTATTCATTGAGGGGGAAAGTTGGTTCTGAATCCAGCACCTTGAACACTGACCATAAACTACCAAGAAGTTAAACAGGAGTGCATTTTTGTGTAACCAGAGGATTCTGGACAAGGAGTGTTTGTTTGGCTGTTGTCTATTTGAACCTTGGTTTACCTATTTCTGGGCTCTGAGTTCCTCTAGCTCAGAGCTGAACCAGTGAAGGGGTGGTGGCAGCCTATCTTCTACCTTGCAGGGTTGGTGTTGGTTGGCACAGCCTTGGCAAGGGGGATTTGGTGATTAGGTTCCAGATCAATTGCCCAAAGGGTGGGAATTGGATCTGAAGCATGCAAGCCATGGCTCTTGGGGGATAGATTTCATGACAGGCCCAGGACCGAGCCCTGTGGTACCCCACTCGTTACCTCCTCCCAATTTGAGAAGGAACCATTGATAAGCACTCTTTCAGTAGGATTCTACAGCCAACTGTGGATCTACTTGATAGTTGTTCCATCCAGCCCACATTTAGCTAGCTTGCCAATCAGAATATCATGGGGCATTTTGTCAAAAGCTTTACTGAAGTTGAGATATATTATGTCCACAGCATTCCCACAGTCTACAATGGAGGTTACCTGATCAAAAAACAAGATATGATTAGTATGGCAGGATTTGTTCTTGATAAATCCGTGTTGGCTTTTAGTAATCACTTCATTGTTTTCAAGGTTACAGATTGACTGTTTTATAATCTGCTCCAGAATTTTCCCAGGGATTGATATCAGGCTGACTGTAGTTCCCAGGTTCCTCTTTTTGCCCTTTTTGAAGGTAGGGACAACATTAGTCCTCCTCCAATCATCTGGCCATCCACCATCCACCATGGTTTTTGCAAAGATAATAGTGATTGATTGATTGATTGATTGATTGCATCTGTATACTGGCCCATAGCTGAAGCTCTCTGGGTGGTTTATAACAATTAAAAACATTAAAAACAAATATAGTGGTTTAATAATAATAAATAATAATAATAAATTTAATTTATATGTCGCCTATCTGGCCAATGACCACTCTAGGTGACGTACATGAAGAATTAAAATACAATACAATAAAATACAATAATAAAAATAAAACAATACAGCAGCAGTAATAATAATGCAGGGTAGAAGGCATTTGATCCTAACAGTTAACCCTCCCCGGAAGTCCCAAAGGCCTGTTGAAAGAGCCAGGTCTTTAAGGCTTTACGAAATGTATTTAGGGAAGAGGCATGCCGTAGATCTTGTGGGAGGGAGTTCCAAAGAGTGGGGGCCGCCACTGAGAATGCCCTCACTCTAGTTCACGCCAATTTAGCTGTTTTTGTCAGCGGGATTGAGAGAAGGCCCTGTGTGGCTGATCGTCTTGGGCGGCATAATTGGTGGCGTTGCAGGCGTTCCTTTAGATAAACTGGGCCGAAACCGTATAGGGATTTAAAGGTTAATACCAACACCTTGAATTGGGCCCGGAAAACAACAGGAAGCCAGTGTAGATCGAACAACACAGGTGTGATGTGATCCCGGCGGTTACTATTCGTAAGTAATCAAGCCACCGCATTTTGTATAAGTTGTAGTTTCCAGACCGTTTTCAAGGGTAACCCCATGTAGAGCGCATTACAGTAATCTAGTCGAGAGGTGACCAGGGCATGTACTACTAGTGGGAGTTGATGATCAGGAAGGTAGGGTTGCAGCCTTCGTATGAGGTGTAGTTGATACCAGGCTGCCCGGCTCACTGCCGAAATCTGAGCCTCCATGGACAGCCTGGAATCAAGTACAACCCCAAGGCTACGGACCTGGTCCTTCAAGGGTAGACTTACCCCGTTGAACTTCAGGTCAATGTCTCCCAACCTTCTCTTATCCCCCATGAGCAGCACCTCTGTCTTATCGGGGTTCAACTTCAGCCTGTTCCTTCCCATCCATCCACTCATGGATTCAAGGCACTTGGACAAGGTCTCCACAGCCAACTCTGGTGAAGATTTAAATGAGAGATAGAGCTGAGTGTCATCTGCATATTGGTGACACTGCAGCCCAAATCTCCTGATGATTGTCCCCAGCGGCTTTATATAAATGTTAAATAGCATGGGAGAGAAGATAGAGCCCTGTGGCACACCACAATTGAGAGGCCAAGGGTCTGAAACCTCCTCCCCCAATGCTACCTGTTGGTACCTATCGGAAAGAAAGGAACGGAACCACTGCAGTACAGTACCTCCAATTCCCAATCCCTCCAGGCGATGTAAAAGGATACTGTGGTTGACAGTATCAAAAGCCACTGAGAGATCGAGGAGGACAAGAAAGGTGAATTCTCCCCTATCTAATGCCCTCCTCATATCATCTACCAGAGCGACCAAGGCTGTTTCAGTTCCGTGACCAGTCCTGAAACCCGATTGGTATGGATCCAAATAATCCGTTTCATCCAAGTGTGCTGACAACTGGTTGGCCACCACTCGCTCAATGACCTTGCCCAAGAATGGAAGATTCGAAATTGGGTGAAAGTTATTAAAAACTTGGGGATCCAAGGAGGACTTCTTCAAGATGGGCTTTACAATTGCCTCCTTGAAAGCTGATGGCATCACACCCTCTTTCAAGGATGCGTTTACCACAATTTTAATCCCTGTGCCCAATTTCTCTTTGAAGCTCATAAGGAGCCACGATGGGCAAGGATCATTCAGGCAAGTGGTAGGCTTCACAGTTGAGAGTACCTTGTCCACATCCTCAGAAGGGAGAAGCTGAAACCGATCCCAATTTACCGGCTTGCAACTGGCCAACTCTGGTTCACTTACTGTGTCCACAGCGTACGGGATCGAGCTCCGTAAGATTTTATCGGCGAAGTGCTTTGCCAATATGTCACAGGAGGCCTTTGACTGTTCCAAGGGGTCGTGGGCAACTGGACCGACCAGTCCTCGAACCACCTGGAAGAGCCTCCTGGGACAGCACTCCGCAGATGCAATAGAGGCAGCAAAGAACGGTTTCTTTCCTGCCTTTATTGCCACTTGGTAGGCAGCTACTGCTGCTCTAACCTGTGTCCGGACATCTTCGGAGTGGGATTTCCGCCATCGGCGTTCCAGTCATCTCACTTCCTGTCTCAGCGAACGCAACCGTGGTGTATACCACGGTGCTAACTGAGTTCTATTCAGGGGGAGAGGATGTTTCGGAGCCACCTGGTCTAATGCCCTGGTGATCCCATAATTCCACTCCCTCACCAGGGTTTCGACCGGGCGGCCTTCAGCAGGTTCCAATTCCCCAAGCGCAGTTAGGAATCCTTTTGGATCCATCTGACGCCTGGGGCGGACCATTCTAATAGGTCCTTCACCCCTGTGGAGTGGGTGTGGCATTGAGAAGTCTATGTTTACCAGGTAGTGATCTGACCATGACACAGGGGTGGAATAAACCACTCCCAACTTCAGAGCACTTCTCTCCTCTTCCAGGACAAACACAAGGTCGAGAGCATGACCGGCTACATGGGTGGGTCCCCTATTACTAAGGCGCAGTTCCCAGGAAGCCATGGTTTCCAGGAAATCCCAAGGGGCTCCAGTGAGAGTGGTCTCGGCATGCACGTTGAAGTCACCCAGCACTATCAAGTCTGGGGACAATGCCCGTACAGCCGAGACCACCTCCAGCACCTCGGCCAGGGAGTCTGCTGTGCAGCGGGGTGGGCGGTACACTAGCAGGATCCCTAAACTGCCCTTCGGGCCCAACCTCCAGTACATGCAATCAACACATTGAGTCCTATGGAGAGGGAGTCTGGCAAAAACCAAAGACTCTCGATAGATGACTGCCACACCCCCTCCCCGCCTGCCCACCCTCGGCTGCTGTGCATAACGGAAACCTGGTGGACACATGGCCTCGAGAATGGGAGCAGAGGCCTCGTCCAGCCAAGTTTCTGTAATACATGCCAGGTCTGCATGCTCATCCAAGATCATATCATGGATGAGCGAAGTTTTTTGTGCCACAGACCTGGCATTACACAACAACAGTCTAAGGTCGGCAGGAACCTTACGTCCCCCAGTTTTCGTCTGGTTCTGGACAGACCCGGAACAGGGGATGGGTATAACACATCTATCCCCTGTTCCCCTATTCTGGCGTGGTCTGCCAGCAGCACCCTTCCAGCGCCTGCCGCCCAATATTCCAATAACTTGGGCCCCCACCTCCCTCCCTGACTTGCACATGTCTCTATCCCTATCTATCAATCAACAGGCCACCCACCCTAAAGCAATATTGGTCCGGAGACCCGCCTCTGTACGCTGTAACAATTATAATTAATTAAATTAATTAAATTACATTAAATAAAATTAAACAATCAATATAGTAACATACCAATTCCACATTCATATATTCATTCACCCCAGTATCACATTCATACATTCAGACATTTACATATTCATATACACTCCATCCCATCCCAACCAGCACAGCCACCTCCACACTACACAACCAGCGGCAATCCAACCACTTTAGCGATGCAAGGTCCAGGCAAGCAGGGGGGCGGCAGTGGTGATGAAAAATAGGCCGCAGAGAAGACCCCCAGAGGTAACATGGCCCGCAGCGGCAACAGCTGTAAGGTAGGGCCATAACAACGGTTTAATAAGTCCTTCAGTCATTTCTTCAATACTCTAAGATGAAGTTCATCGTGGCCTGGAGATTTGAACTCATTGAAAGTGATTAGGTATTACTTGACTGTTTGTCTATCAATCTCAAGCTGCAGTCCTGCCCTTTATGTTTGCCAGGAGGGTCAAAGGCCCTTTTTTGGGAGAAGACTGAGCCAAAGTAGGAATTGAGCACTTCTGCCTTTTCTTGTCATCTGTTACCATTTTGCCATCCTCATTGAGTAACTGTATCACAATTTCTTTTTTCTGTCTTTTACTATGGGTGTACTTGGAGGAAGCTTTTTTGTTGCTTTTAACATCCCTCTCTAACATTTGTTCATTCTCAGCTTTAGCCTTTCTGACACCATCCCTGCAATTCTGTGCCACCGCCTGTACTCTTCCTATGTGGCCTGGCCTTCCTACCACTTCCTGCATGTGTCCTTTTTTGTTTTCAGGTCATCTCTAAGCTTTCTGTGAAGCCATTGGCTTCTTCTGCTGTCTTCCCCCTTTTTTCCTTAACAGAATTGTTTGTCATTGTGCCTTTAGAATTTCCTTTTTTAGAAAGTCACACCCATCTTGCATTCCTTTTCTCATTAGAGTTGCTTGCTATGAAACCCTACTTACCATTGTTCTGAGTTTATTAAGATTGGCTTTCCTGAAGTCCAGGGTGCGCGTATGGCTACTCTCAGCTTTTGCTTCCTTTAAAATCAGGAACTCAAGAATAACATGGTCACTTTCCCTCAGAGTTCCTGTAAGTGCCACTTCATTCACTGAGTCATCTCTTTTGGTTAGAATCAAGTCAAGAATAGGTGATCCTCTAGTTGCTTCCTTCACTTTCTGTAGGAGAAAGTTACCTCCAGAACAGGTGAGGAATTTCTTAGAGGGGCTGTGTTTGGCAGAATTTGTCTCCCAACAGATATCTGGGTACTTGAAGTATCCGCCTCCCTTTCTATTCATTCTATTCCTTCTGAACAAGTTATATCCTTCAATTACTGTATTCCAATCATGGGAGTCATCCCACCAAGTTTCAGTTATACCTATCAAGTCAGTGTTGGACTACAACCTGGGAGACCAGGGTTCAAATCCCCACACAGCCATGAAACTCACTGGGTGACCTTGGGCCAATCACTGCCTCTCAGCTTCAGAGGGAGGCAATGGTAAACTACCTCTGAATATCACTTACCATGAAAACCCTATTTATAGGGTCGCCATAAGTCGGAATCGACTTGGAGTCCATTTTTTAAAGAGTTTTAGTTCATCCTGTTTGTTTCCCATACTCTGGGCATTAGTATACAGACATTGAAGATCATGTGATTTATGGCCTGGCTTCCTTCCTACATTTTTATGAAGACTATTATTGGATCCCATTAGAGATGTTCCCTCAGTTCCTTTTACCATGCACAAGCCTTTATTAGTCGCTACTGCCAAGTTTATGTCTCCCTTCCCCTTAGGATTCAGTTTAAAGCTCTCCTGATGAAGTTCTTTATACTGTGGCCAAATACATTCTTCCCAGTCCTTATGAGATACAACCCATCACTTGCCAGCAGTCCGTCTTCCAGGAAGTGTACCCTGTTGTTCCAGAATCCAAATCTCTCCCATCGGCACCACCTTCATAGCCAGTCATTCATTTGGAGTATTTTTCTTTCCCTTTCTATTCCTCTTCTAAGTAGCAGAATGATGGATGAGAAAACTATCTGGGCTCCAAAAAACATGGGTTTCCTTCCCAGAGCTAAAAAGTCTGACATGATTTCTTTGTAGTTCCGCTTGGTAGTATCATTCTTTCCCACATGGATAAGAAAGGGGCTTTCAGTCGACTTTATGAGTGATGGCAACCCTTCCATCACATCTCTAATCCATCCTCCAGGGAGACAGCATGTCCATGGATCTTGTCAGCATACTTGGGTTTCAGTCCCATGCAGTAGGGAGTCTCCCATTACTAGTAGTCTTCTCTTCTTGTCGTGGGGCATTGTTTCTTTGCCTCTGTTTGACTGAGCTTCAGCCTCTCACCTCTCACCTCTCACATGGGGTCTCCTGTAATTCTTCCCCTGCAGACTATCTCTAGTTCTCATCCTCAAGTGCCTGGAAGCTGTTCCATAGTTCCACCATGAAGGGAGTCTTTCCAGCTCTTCTACTCCTGTCACCCTTTTCCATGGAGTTTCCTCCACTAGGTTGTTGTCCTCCACAACAGTCTCCTCTTCTCCTTCAATATGCTGTTGTTCTTCCACCTGTTGTGCATCTCTGCTTCTGTTGTTCCAGTGTTCTATCTGGATTTGGAAACTATACTTCTGTTAATTCAGCCCATAGGGTAGCTTTGTATGTAGTAATTTTTTGACCCCAAACAGTGCTGACTAGCAAGTTTTTTTAATAATAATAATAATAATAATCAAATGACTGAGGAAATACAATAATTTTAAGGCTAGACAAATGTGCATTTCTGACAATTTGCATTTATGTTAACTTGAGTGAGAGCTGGTCCATTAGGACTAATGGGTCACTGGTCCATCAGCCTCAGTCTGCTCCCAACCAGCCCCCCCCACCTTCTTAATTGCAACCAGTTCAGGGAATGGTACTGGCTGTCAGCTGCCTCCTCTTTAATCCCTGTAGAACTCAATATTGTGTTTTAAATTGTTTTTAAAATATGTTTTTAAATTGTGTATTTGTTTTAATGTTTTTGATTGCTGTAAACCGCCCAGAGAGCTTCGGCTATGGGGCGGTATACAAGTGCAATAAATAAATAAATAGGGAGAAGGATAGGGACAAAACTAGAATTGGTTGGCTCCACTTCCCATTGGCTCTGGCGCCACCTACTGTTGACTTCCCTGCCTTCCACTCTACTAGTCTCAATGGGTTCTAGCCACTGCTGCTTAACTTCATCCAAGATTAATTGTCTGGTTTGCATATATTTACGTATATATTCAGGCCCCATCTGAATGAGAAAGCAGTATCATACCACTTTAAACAGCTGTGGCTTCCCTCAAAGAATCTCAGTATCTATAGTTTTGAGAGTTGTTTCGGACACTCCAATTTCCCTCAGAGAGCTATAGTTCCCAGCATTTCCTGGGAAGAGGGATTGATTGTTAAACCACACTGAAAACCATAACTGTTATAAGTGGTATAATACTGTTTTCAGTATGCAGTGCAGATGGGGCCTCATATTGTAACACCCATTGCTTATAAACAATAACTGACTGATTTATGCTATCTCAAGAAATGTGCAGTCATTAGAAACTCACAGCCCCAGCAGACTTTCAGAGGCATCTTTAATTGTAAGCCAGGGTTCTGAGTATTGTGCAGTACATAGCCTATCATAAGGGCATTTTAAAAGGAATTGTTACTGGGTGTCCATTTTTATTTTCATTCAAATAGCTTTCACATGGAAACCTCTCTACCATGTATAAGCCTTGACATTTGAACTGAGGTGAAAGTGGTTCAAACTAAAACCACAACCAGGGAGTGAATATTGCCTTGCTAATGCATTGACACAAGTTACTAGCCTAGCAAAATTCTTACTAGCCTGCCTACCCACCAGTAAATACTTATTAACAACTTGGATGAGGAGGTACAAAGCATGCTTATCAAATCTGCAGATGATACAAAATTGGGGGGCATAGCTAATACCATGGAAGACAGAAACAAAATTCAAAGGGACCTCGATAGGCTGGAGCATTGGGCTGAAAACAACAGAATGAAATTCAACAGGGATAAATGTAAAGTTCTACACTTAGGAAAAATAAACCAAATGCACAGTTATAAGATGGGAGATATTTGGCTCAGCAATACAACATGTGAGAAGGATCTTGGAATTGTCGTTGATCACAAGCTGAATATGAGCCAACAGTGTGATGTGGCTGCAAAAAAGGCAAATGCTATATTAGTCTGCATTAACAGAAGTATAGTTTCCAAATCACGTGAAGTACTAGTTCCCCTCTATTCAGCACTGGTTAGGCCTCATCTTGAATACTGCATCCAGTTCTGGTCTCCGCACTTCAAGAAGGATGCAGACAAACTGGAACAGGTTCGTAGCTTGGGAGTTCTTTTCGATCCTTCCCTGTCTCTTGAGGCCCAGGTGGCCTCGGTGGCACGGAATGCTTTTTACCATCTTCAATTGGTATCCCAGCTACGTCCCTATCTGGACAGTGACGTCCTCGCTTCAGTTGTTCATGCTCTGGTAACTTCTAGATTGGACTACTGCAATGTGCTCTACGTGGGGCTGCCCTTGAAGACTGTTCGGAAATTACAGCTAGTCCAGAATGCAGCGGCCAGATTGTTGACGCGGACCAGAAGGTCCGCTCATATAACACCTGTTCTGGCCCGTCTTCACTGGCTTCCTAGTTGTTTCCGGGCTAGATTCAAAGTGCTGGTTTTGACCTATAAAGCCCTACACGGCATGGGACCGCAATACCTGGTGGAACGCCTCTCCCAATATGAACCTACCCGTACACTACGCTCAACATCTAAGGCCCTCCTCCGAGTACCACCCCATCAAGAGGCTCGGAGGGTGATGACTAGAACCAGGGCCTTTTCAGTAGTGGCCCCCGAACTGTGGAACAGTCTCCCTGATGAGGTGTGCCTGGCGCCGACGCTACTATCTTTTCGGCGCCAGGTGAAAACCTTTCTATACTCCCAGGCATTTTAAAGTGTATTTTAAACAGCATTTCCGTATTTTGGATGTTGTCTGGTTCGTTATTGTTTGTTTGTTTTGTTTTTTGATTTATTGTATTTATTGTATTTATATATTGTGCTTGTTTTTATCTTTTTGTACACCGCCCAGAGAGCCTTCGGGCTTAGGGCGGTATATAAATTAAACTAACTAAATAAATAAATAAATAAACAGGTTCAGAGGAGGGCAACAAAGATGATCAGGGGACTGGAAACAAAGCCCTATGAGGAGAGACTGAAAGAACTGGGCCTGTTTAGCCTGGAGAAGAGAAGACTGAGGGGAGATATGATAGCCCTCTTCAAATACATGAAAGGTTGTCACACAGAGGAGGGCCGGGATCTCTTCTCGATCGTCCCAGAGTGCAGGACATGGAATAATGGGCTCAAGTTGCAGGAAGCCAGATTTCGACTGGACATCAGGAAAAACTTCCTAACTGTTAGAGCCATACGACAATGGAACCAATGACCTAGAGAGGTAGTGGGCTCTCCGACACTGGAGGCATTCAAGAGGCAGCTGGACAGCCATCTGTCGGGAATGCTTTGATTTGGATTCCTACATTGAGCAGGGGGTTGGACTCGATGGCCTTGTAGGCCCCTTCCAACTCTACTATTCTATGATTCTATGAATTAAAAAGCAAATTAAAATTAAAAACTGCTGCTTATGAGCTACACCCTACTGCAGCAGAATTCTTATGAAAAAAAGAATGAAGATACAGAGATCACAATGTCCAGGAAGGGAAATTTTGTTAAGTCTTTCAGAAAGATGGTTTGTAATAACCCCAACTTTCCTTATCAGCAGCTGTGCGTGGGAAGCCGAATGGCCTTAACTTACAAGCGGTTATTGGCAGTGAAAGGAGCATTATCCATCTTAAACAGGACATTAACAACATTATCAAGGTAAAACCAAAACCAAGAAAATGATTCTACTTTGAAGAACAATGCCACATAGATGTGTCTCTCTTTGCATCTGTAGTTTGGCGACAGCAATAAAGAAATGTAAAACAAGATCATCATCCCTCCCTGTTGGATTGCTGTTGTTTGATTTGCACTATATCCTGCAGGATTGGGTCCCAGGAACCTTAGCCAGCCGTGGTTTATTTTTTCCATCTACCCTTTGGAGGGATATGTTGACTGCGGACTGAGGGACGTGTGGAGACCTTTTTGCCTACAGGAAGAGGAACATTGTTGTTGCTTAGAGAAAGAGAGCAGCTGTGGCTGCTACTTTGGTTCTTACATACAGCATTTGTTCCAGCTGCCCAGGGAGTGAGAGCTATTATTGCTGTTTGCTCCTGTCTTCTTTTGATTGTCATCATTGCTGCGCTTCTCATTGAACTGCTTGTACTGGGAAGATCTGCTGCTGGGCATAATGAAGATGGCGGCGTAAGAGCTCGCTACGGCTGGAGCTCCGCCACCATATGTTTCTTTTAACACCTTTTAATCACCTTTTAGCGTTATTTTTGAGATCAGGAACGCCTCCCCTCCGTTTTATAACTTGCAATAAGTTTGGCTGTATTTTAATTTGTTTGTTTGTTTGTCTGTCTGTTGTTGTGTGAATGAGATTGAGTGAATGTGTGTTTGTGTTTATGTTGTTTAAGTGTTTTGCTGTATTAGATTTATTTTAAGATGTGCCTGGGAGAACATGCCTTGGGCCTCGCAGGGAGATTTTCGGGGGCCCCAATTAACGTTGTGACGGGTAATGGGAGGTATGGCGTTGGGAGGAGAACGTGCCAGGTAAGGGAACTCATCCCAGACAAGTTGTGTCTGTGTCTTGTTCCGGTTCTCCTCCTATCTACAGGACTGTTGGTTGTACTGTCAGCCAGCTCTCGGATCTCCAGGTGCTGCTTTTAAATGCTAGGTCGGTCGTTAATAAACCCCCCCTTATCCACGATTTGATTGTGGAGAAGGGTGCCGACCTTGTGTGTATTACCGAAACCTGGGTGGGTGAGCAGGGAGGAGTTGCTCTTTCCCAGCTTTGCCCACCTGGGTATTCAGTGCAGCACTGTGGTAGATCTGAGGGCCGGGGAGGCGGGGTTGCTGTGGTCTATCGGAGTTCTTTCTCTCTCACTAAGCACCCTGTCCAGACGGCGACTGGTTTGGAGTGTCTTCATCTTGTGCTGGGCCAAGGAGACAGATTGGGAATACTATTGGTGTACCGCCCACCTTGCTGCCCAATGGCTTCCCTAGCTGAGCTGATGGAGATAGTCTCAGAGGTATTGTTGAGATCCCCCAGACTTGTGGTACTGGGGGATGTCAACATTCATGCCGAGGCTGTCTTGTTCGGGGCAGCTCAGGACTTCATGGCCTCCATGACAACCATGGGGCTGTCTCAAGTTGCTACTGGCCCAACGCATGTATCAGGACATACTCTTGATTTGATCTTCGCCACTGGTCATGGAGATGGTGATCTGAGGGTGGGGTATTTTTCATCTACTCCATTGTCATGGACAGATCACCGCTTGCTGAGCTTTAGACTCAAAGCAACCCTTTCCCTCTGCAGAGGTGGGGGACCTATTAAGTTGGTCCGCTCCCGGAGGCTTATGTATCCTGTTGCTTTCCAGAGCGCTCTGGGAGTTTTTCCGGCTGATAGCACTGGCGCTCCTGTCGAGGCCATGGTCGATCTGTGGAATGCGGAGATGACCCGGGCCATTGACATGATCGCTCCCGCACACCCCCTTCGGTGCAGAACTCAAACAGCACCGTGGTATACCCCGGAGCTGAGAGTGATGAAGCAAGAGAGAAGGAGGCTAGAGTGCAGGTGGAGGCGAACTCCTGACGGATGTAGTCATTCTTTGGTGAGTGCTTCCACTAAGTTGTATGTAAAAGCGGTTAGGGCGGCAAAAAAGTCATATTTTGCTGCCACCATTAGATCATCTCTTTGCCGCCCAGCGGAGCTTTTTAGGGTGGTACGAGGGCTTTTACATTCTGGCCCTCCTGATACTAAGGAAACATCGGAAGCTCGCTGCAACAAATTTGCGGAGCACTTCCAGGATAAGATTGCTTGCATCCGTCGGGACTTAGACTCTGATGTTATGACAGATGACTCCATTGAAGTGTCCAGAGCGCGGTCTTGTCCTTCATTGTTGGATGAGTTTCAGTTGGTGCAGCTTGAGGAAGTGGACAAGGTGCTTGGAATGGTGCGGGCGACCACGTCTGCCCTTGATCCTTGCTCATCTTGGCTGGTGAAGGCCAGCAGGGCTGTAACCACCGGCTGGGCCAAAGAGGTGATAAACGCCTCCTTGAGAGAGGGAGTAGTCCCTGGTAGTCTCAAGGAGGTAGTAGTGAGACCTCTTCTAAAGAAACTTCTTTGGACCCAGATATTTTGAACAACTATAGACCGGTGGCGAATGTCCCTTTTTTGGGCAAGGTCCTGGAGCGGGTGGTCGCCGGCCAGCTCCAGGCGCTCTTGGATGAAACCGATTATCTGGATCCGTTTCAATCCAGTTTTAGGCCTGGTTTTGGCACTGAAACAGCCTTGGTCGCCCTGTATGATGACCTTTGTCGGGAGAGGGACAGGGGGAGTGTGACCCTGTTGATTCTCCTTGATCTCTCAGCGGCGTTTGATACCATCGACCATGCTATCCTTCTGGGGAGGCTCGCGGAGTTGGGAGTTGGGGGCACTGCTTGGCAGTGGCTCTGCTCCTACTTAGCGGATCGTCGCCAGAAGGTAGTGCTTGGGGAACATTAGTCGACACCCTGGACTCTCCATTGTGGAGTCCCTCAGGGGTCGGTCTTGTCCCCCATGCTCTTTAACATCTACATGCAGCCTCTGGGTGCGGTCATCAGGAGTTTTGCAGTGCGTTGCCATCAGTACGCTGATGACACGCAACTCTACTTCTCCTTTTCACCTTCTTCAGGTGAGGCTGTTGATGTGCTGAACCGTTGCCTGACCGTGATAATGGACTGGATGAGAGCTAAAAAACTGAAACTTAGTCCAGACAAGACTGAGACACTGTTGGTGAGCTCTTTACCTGCCCAGATGGTGGATGTTCATCCTGTTCTAGATGGGGTTACACTCCCCTTGAAGGAACAGGTTCGTAGCTTGGGGGTCCTTTTTGACCCTTCCTTGTCGCTTGAGGCTCAAGTGGCCTCGGTGGCACGGAATGCGTTTTACCATCTTCGCTTAGTAGCCCAACTACGCCCCTATCTGGACAGTGATGATCTCGCCTCAGTTGTTCACGCTCTGGTAACCTCTAGACTGGACTACTGTAATGCGCTCTACATAGGGCTGCCCTTGAAGACCGTTCGGAAACTTCAGCTAGTGCAAAATGCGGCAGCCAGGTTGTTAACGAGGACCCGCTGGTCTGCGCATATAACACCTGTCCTGGCCTGCCTGCACTGGCTGCCTATTTGTTTCCGAGCCAGATTCAAGGTGCTGGTTTTGACCTATAAAGCCTTACACGGTGTGGGACCACAATACCTTGTGGAACGACTCTCCCGCTATGAACTTACCCGTTCACTTCGTTCAATATCGAAGGCCCTCCTCCGGGTACCAACTCATCAGGATGCCCGGAGGATTGTTATTAGATCTAGGGCCTTTTCTGTGGTGGCCCCTGAACTGTGGAACAGCCTACCTGTGGAAATACGCCTGGCGCCTTCGGTACTTTCTTTTAGGCGCCAGGTTAAGACCTGGCTATACTCCCAGGCATTTTAATGTTCAATGTGTTTCATTTAATTTTTTTTTCGTTTAACTTGTTGCTGATTTTATTGTAATTTTATTGTAATATTGTATTTTAATCTTGTTTTGTTCACCGCCCAGAGAGCTATTCGCTATGGGCGGTTTAAAAATGAAATAAATAAATAAATAAATAAGATATTGTGTAATGTGCCGCTATGTTCTACCATTTCTATTCTGTTTTCACTAAAATTTCATACTTCTAGTCAGTGTTTCAAGGGGCTTCCAATCTGAATTTGTGTTCTTGGTTCACTTATTAAATTTTAAGTGTCCATTTGTGTCCACTGGGTGTCCAAAAGGTAGGACTGGGTGTCTATTTGGACACACAACTATTTAAAAATGCCTTCCTATCACAGATGCTGTATCAATGTCCATCAGTGAAAGAAGACATTTTGGGTCTGACTTAGTCTGCTTTTTATTATTTAACATATCTCCTCAATTCTAAATCAAACCAATTATTCTGAGGCCATCCACTACTAATCCTGGACATGATTGACAATGGTTTTTTTTTTTTTAAAGCTGTGTCCATCCTAGTTGCATGCTGTGGCAATAAAGACAAAAATGTCACCAATATAGCAAAAGATTATTTCAAGATCTCTCAGCTGCTGAGAGGAGAACATGTTGGGAAAAGTTTGTTTGCACAACTGAGAAAATGTCAACCAAGTTGAGAGCTACCTTGAATAGTCCACTTTCACCCTGTGGGATTTCTTAAAAAATAACTCATGCAATCATTTCTGATTAACATGAAGTAGATAACAGATTGAGTCCTACAATAACATTGGGTGGGGGTCATTGGGTGGCTGGAGCCCATTGCAACCGGTGGGGCAAGGAGCCCAACAGTAGACAGAGACAGAGCCAATGACAAGCTGAGCCAACTCATTCAAGTTTTGTCCCCATCCTCCACCTCTCTGCTGAATTCTACAAGGGCAGCACTGAGACTAAGGAGGAGGAAGTGGACAGGCATTGACACCCTCTGGTCTGGTTATAAGTAGGAAGGCAGGCGGGTGGGGACTGGCTGAGGGCAGACTGAGGTTGGTTGGACAGAGCACCACTATCCCCAATGGACCAGTACCATTGGTTCAGGTAAAAGCCATCCACACCTCATTTGTCAATCTTACAAGGTGGTCTAAGGACTGCTATTTATCTCCCCCCCCTTTTCTTTTTGCTTTACAGCTTCCATGCAGTTTAAGACTGGAGGAAGCTCCCTTATACTGTGTCAGACTACCAAAGTATTGCTGACACTGACTGTTGATTTCCAGAATTTATGACAGGGATATCTCCCAGCCTTACCTATGGAAAATGTAACCTTAATTTTTTAGGAGGAATGAAGCAGGATAAAACACATCCCCAGAATAGTAAAGGAATTGAATAATGGGGTGGGGGGATCTGCTCATCCCTACTTACAAGCATATTATGGACCAGAAACTTGAAACAAGGTTTCAAACTGCATCTACACATGGACTTCAAGGGGAACAGTTGACTGGTGATTAGAGTGAGCCTCTTTGAAATCACAGTGATGTCAGGTGATAGCCTGCGTGGGGGTGGATGGTGAGATAAGGATCCAGCCCACTGGCCAGGTACATTTCCCCACCCTTCTTCTGTTCCAGGATCTATTTTTCTGCATTTTCTTGGAAAGGGATTCAAAGAAAAGTGGGATAATAGTGGGCTTGTAAGGTCAGTCCCCTAGCCAGTATTTTATAGGTAACTGCTTAGTAGAATAATATTTTAAAATACCCTTAATAGTCACGACACAAATCTGAACCCCAAAGGGTCGTGTCTGAAGAATAACCTTATTTGCTTGATTGCTTCTGTTTAGTTAATTCTGCCTAATTACTATTTTCTTCCTATTAGATCCTAATTATATACAGTATTTTCATTATAAAGTGTAATGTTTCCCAGAGAACCATGTCAATTGCACAGGTGATATTACCACAGGTCTCATTTACTCCATTAAACTAGGAATCAGCAGCATTGCATCTGATTAAAAACTCTGGACAGAGTTTGGCATCCAGATATGTCTTCTTCCCACAATGCATGTAAGAGTAATTGCTGTGTGTGTGCGCGCGCGCATGTGTGTGCGCGTGTGCGCGTGCACGAGTGTGCATATGCATCTCTCTCTCTCTATGTGTGTGTGTGTGTGTGTGTGTGTGTTTATGGATGCAATTTCTAAATTCTGTTATGTCTTACTTAGGGTTGCATCCAACTAAGTTTTACTCAGAGTAGCCCAGTTGGGTTGCATCCAATCTTAGTTCTTCAAAGACCTCTTGGAGGCTGGGCCTGGCAACCAAGAGGTCTTTTGTATTTTTAAAAGTTGTGCAGGCAGAAGGGAGAATTCCACCTAGTGGTTTTTCCCATTACAGTGTTGCAAGAACACCTGCACTTGGCTGACTTTCTCTTCTGCTAAAGATACAGGATAAGTCTCAGGCCCTGAGCCTGGCAACCCTAATTATGTCCACAGCATTCCCATAGTCTAGCAGGGAGCTTACCCAATCAAAAAATGAGATAAGTTTAGTCTGATAGGATTTATTCTTAATAAATCCATGTTGGCTTCTAGTAAACACTGCATTATTTACAGACTGGCCGCTTTATAGTCTGCTCCAGAATTTTGCCACTAAAGCATTTATGTATTATGGCCCAGGAAACTGGGTGGCCTTCCTGACTTGTGAGTTTAATTTCTCTTTCACCTTTCTTCCTTGCTTCTGGTGCCTGTAATAAGCAATGGCCAATGATTCTAAATAAAAGACCCAGTTTAAAGTATATAGATGTCGGTTGTCCTTATTACAACATAGAAACCTAATCTGTATCACATCTGGAACCTTCCTTGTATAGCTTTCACAATATGCTGAAGGCACACCTCATTTTGCTAGCTGTTGACACCTGAAATAATAATAATTAATTTATTTTAGTCATTGACCAGCAGAAACACCTGAAATTCATTTGTTTGCATTTAAAGCTGAATCTATCAAATTCACACTTTCCAAAGCAACATAAGAACGAAACACAGCTATCCTTCAAAATCCACATTTTGCAATGCAGTTCTCCAACCAAACCATGTTTACAAAAATGCAGATATTAAGGGAAAGTGTGCATAAAAATGAATATATTAGTGAAAATAACATACCAAAATGCATTATATTAGGAGAAATCACTTGTAAGACTTTGTACACTAGTCAAAACAGCATAAAATATGCTTATTAGGAAAAAATTGACACTAAAATGTCAAAGAATTTTCATGTGGATTTTTTCGAAAGAAAATGTGCAAATCTCTGTAGAAATATGGAGAACTGAATATAAGTTTGGGAAAATGAGAAACGGAGAGAACTATCATTGGCAGATACTTCATCTCTACTAGTAGCCATTGATAGCCTTATCCTCCATGAATTTGTCTGAACCGTCTTGAAAACCATCCAAGTTGGTGGCCATTACTATACCTTGTGACAGTGAATTCTATAGATGAGCAATGCACATGTGAAGAAGTCATTCCTTTTCTTTCTGCTGAATCTCTCAACATTCAGCTTCATTGGATGACCTAGAGTTCTAGTGTTATGAACCTTTAGGATGTTCTAATGTTATGAGAGTAGGAGGGGAAAAACTGTCTTTCTTATCTACTTTCTTCACACCATACATAATTTGTTAAACTGTCATTTTGTTTATGGTTTTGTGCAGCTTTGCAAACCGCGTTGCTTTAACAGAAAAGTGGACTAGCATGTTTTAAAGAAATAAAATTAACCTGACCTTTTCCTACAATTTCCACCCCCCTGGATTTCCTTCAGTATATCCATTAATTCATTCAATTCCATTTACGAAGTGCTTCCCATAAAATATCTTGAAATGATTTCACAGTAAAAAAAAACTAACAATAAAAAATGGAACCATTACACACACACACTCAATTAAAACAACTTCATATGTAAAAACAATTTCAAATCCAATACAGATACAGACTGGGATAAAGCTCTCCACTTAAAAGGCTTGTGGAACAAGGAAGGTCTTCAACAGGAGCCAAAAAGACAACACAGGAAATCTGTGTTTGATATGTAATGAGAAGGAGTTCCACATGGTAGGTGCCACCACACTAAAGGCCCAATTCTTCCTACATTGGATAGAATAGGTCTGCTATGGAGAGGGACTCCTGCAGAGCCCAGTCATCAGTTGGGTATTTAAGGGGTGAGATGATCTTTTAGCTATTCTGGTCCCAAGCTGCATAGGGCTATGTACACTAGAACCAACACTCTGAACTTAGCTTGGTAGCTCTCATAGAATCATGGAATAGTAGAGTTGGAAGGGGCCTATAAGGCCATCAAGTCCACCCCCCTGCACAATGCAGGAATCCAAATCAAAGCATTCCCAACAGATGGCTGTCCAGCTGCCTCTTGAATGCCTCCAATGACGGAGAGCCCACTACCTCTCTAGGTAATTGGTTCCATTGCTGTAACAGTTAGGAAGTTTCTCCTGATCCCTAGTCGAAATCTGGCTTCCTGCAACTTGAGCCCATTATTCCGTGTCCTGCACTCTGGGACGATCTGCTGCCATCTTCTGTTTCTTTGGCTCAAGAGGTGATAATTTTCCCTATTTGATTTAAAAAACAAACCTGTGAGCACTCTCATCCTCTAAATACATATCCTCCATGTTGCATATTCTAATTCATTCCCTCTGCCTGTGATTTAATGCTGTAGCTAATGCTTTTGATGTCAGCCTGAGAGTTCAAAAATTGATAGCTGACCTTCCACTGACACAATTTGCTTCTGGAAGGAGGGACACTGCACATGGCATATTGGTGGAGGTGATGGGGTGGGATTCCTTGCTTTCTGACCTACCTTTTACCCAGGAAACAAGAGGGGGGGAAGGGATATAATATTTGCCTGGTTCCCAGGCAAATAAGAAGCCAAATTTCTATTTTATGCTCAATTGAATGATTCGCTTACATTATCTGAGGAGCAGCAGTGAAATAACACCCTTTGGCATGGAGGCTACGAGGACAAGAGAATTAGTTCAGCCTGTGGGGTGCAGGCCCTTTACCCTGGGTAGGAATGGGGAAAAATTTGACTCAGTTTACATTAAAGGCAAATCTACCTAATTTGCATTTCCTGAAACAAGCCATGAACTGAAACACAGCCATCCTTCAAAATTTGCACTTCTCTGAATTTGCTTTGCAATTGGCCAGCATGTACAAAAATGCATATCCTAGGGGGAAATGTGGATAAAATTGAGTGAAGATGGCATAAAAGTGCATTATATATAGGAAAATAGTGTTGCAAACCTGTGCATGTTTGGCAAAATTATATACAAAGGTGTATATTTGGAGAAATTAGCACTAAAATGCTGCTGGATTTTTCATGGGGACTTGTTTGTCATAAGGAATTCACAAACTGATATAGAAATGTGGAGAACTAAAGAGCGAAGAAATGAGAATGCCTCTCCCACTCTTTCGTGGGGGTGAATTTACCACACATTCCTTTTGGAAGAAGACTTGAGTCGGTCTCTCCCAGAGTGAGGGAACCTTGGAGACCTCATGGGCTCAAGTGCCCAACAGGAAGGGGAAAAGCAGGCTGCTATTTAAGCTAACTCTGCCCCCTCCATTTCTTTCTTCTGTTTTGCAGCACCTTTCCTCCCTCTACAAGGTGAGTTCCTTTGTTGTTGTTGTTATGTGCCTCCAAGTCGACTACGACTTACGGCGACCCTATGAATCAGTGTCCTCCACGAGCATCTGTCATGAACCACCCTGTTCAGATCTTGTAAGTTCAGGTCTGTGGCTTCCTTTATGGAATCAATCCATCTCTTGTTTGGCCTTCCTCTTTTTCTACTCCCTTCTGTTTTTCACAGCATTATTATCTTTTCTAATGAATCATGTCTTCTCATTATGTGTCCAAAGTATGATAACCTCAGTTTCATCATTTTAGCTTCTAGTGATAGTTTTGGTTTAATTTGTTCTAACACCCAATTATTGGTCTTTTTTGTGGTCCATTGAATGCGCAAAGCCTCTCCTCCAGCACCACATTTCAAATGAATTGATTTTTCTCTTATCAGCCTTTTTCACTGTCCAACTTTCACATCCATACATAGAGATCGGAAATACCATGGTCTGAATGATCCTGACTTCAGTGTTCAGTGATACATCTTTACATTTGAGGACCTTTTCTAGTTCTCTCACAGCTGCCCTCCCCAGTCCTAGCCTTCTTCTGGTTTCTTGACTATTATCTCCATTTTGGTTAATGATTGTGCCAAGGTATTGATAATCCTTGACAAGTTCAATGTCCGCATTGCCAGCTTTAAAGTTGCATAAATCTTCTGTTGTCATTACTTTAGTCTTTTTGACATTCAGCTGTAGTCCTGCTTTTGTGCTTTCTTCTTTAACTTTCATCAGCATTCGTTTCAAATCATTACTGGTTTCTGCAAGTAGTATGGTGTCGTCTGCATATGTTAAATTATTGATACTTCTCCCTCCAATTTTCACACCTCCTTCATCTTGGTCCAATCCTGCTTTCAATGTGATATGTTCTGCATACAGATTAAATAAATAGGGTGATAAAATACACCCCTGTCTCACACCCTTTCCAATTGGGAACCAATCGGTTTCTCCATATTCTGTTCTTACAGTAGCCTCTTGTCCAGAGTATAGGTTGCGCATCAGGACAATCAGATGCTGTGGCACCCCCATTTCTTTTAAAGCATTCCATAGTTTTTCATGATCTACACAGTCAAAGGCTTTGCTGTAATCTATAAAGCACAGGGTGATTTTCTTCTGAAATTCCTTGGTCTGTTCCATTATCCAATATATGTTTGCGATATGATCTCTGGTACCTCTTCCCTTTCTAAATCCAGCTTGGACATCTGGCATTTCTTGCTCCATATATGGCAAGAGCCTTTGTTGTAGTATCTTGAGCATTACTTTACTTGCATGGGATATTAAGGCAATAGTTCGATAATTACTGCATTCCCTGGGATACCCTTTCTTTGGAATTGGGATGTATATGGAACGCTTCCAGTCTGTGAGCCATTGTTTAGTTTTCCATATTTCTTGACAGATTTTACTCAAAATTTGGACTGATTCAATCTCAGTAGCTTGTAGAAACTCTATTGGTATGCCATCTATTCCTGGTGATTTGTTTCTTCCAAGTATTTTAAGAGCAGCTTTCACCTCACATTCTAAAATTTCTGGTTCTTCATCATATGGTTCCTCTCTGAATGAATCTGCCATCCTGGCATCTCTTTTATAGAGTTCTTCAGTGTATTGCTTCTATCTTCCTTTTATTTCATCTTGATCAGTCATTGTGTTCCCCTGTTGATTATTCAACATCCCTACTCTTGGTTTAAATTTCCCTTTCATTTCTCTAATCTTTTGGAATAGGGCTCTTGTTCTACCCTTTTTGTTGTCCTCTTCTATTTCTATACAGTAACTATTGCAATAGTTCTCTTTGTCCCTATGTACTAGTCGTTGTATAGTTGCATTTAGGGTTCTGACCGTGTTTCTATCTCCTTTTGCTTTTGCTTCTGTCTTTAACCATTTGAAGAGTTTCTTCAGTCATCCATTGGGGTCTTTCTCTCTTTTTAGCTCGAGGTATTGCCTTTTTGCATTCTTCTCTGATAACGTCTCTGACTTCATTCCATCGTTCTTCTGGTTCTCTGTCAACTAAGTTTAAAGCCTCAAACCTGTTTCTTATTTGATCTTTATATGCTTCTGGGATGTTATTTAAATTGTATTTTGGCATTATGATTGCTTTGTTGGTCTTCTTTAGCTTTACTCTGATTTTCGATACGACCAGTTCATGATCTGTACCGCAGTCTGTTCCTGGTCTTGTTTTTGCAGAAAGTATGGAACTTCTCCACCTTCTGCTACCAATTATATAATCAATTTGATTCCTATATTGGCCATTTGGTGATGTCCACGTGTACAGTCGTCTTTTCGGTTGTTCAAAAAATGTGTTCGCAAGAAACAAATTATTGGCTTCACAGAATTCAATAAGTCTTTCTCCTGCTTTGTTTCTTTCTTCTAGGCCCCATTTCCCCACAATTCCTATGTATGCAGGCATTGCTCTGCTCACATGGCACATACTGGTGCCTCTGTTGCTGCACAGAGGCATTTGTTGGAGTGTGGAGTGTGCAGGAGCCAGATGGAATGGTGAGCAAGGGATGATGTGGTGTTGACACCGTATGCCACACAACTTGCCCTGTGTTTCCTACATGCAGCTGTCAGGGTCTGTCTCTCTGAGTCTATGAAAAGGTCCTATAAAAGTGTGTGTAACTTATGGTCCTCTAGTTGTTGGATTGCAACTCCCCTCAGCCCCAGCCAGCATGGCTAATGGTCAGGAATGATGGGAGTTGAAGTCCAATAAAATCTGGAGGGCCACAGGTTCCCCACCCCTTTCTAGAACAACCACTTCATTTCTGCTCTCTTCTTTCTAGGTTGCATGTCCTTTATTCAAAAAATAAGGCATACTTCATAGTGAAATCCTAAAGTCCTCGATGAAGGTGGCTGATGGAAAGGTGAATGACCTTAATGCTTCTCTGTGGGCTTTGCCTATATTACTAAAGAGCTCTAAATAAATATTTACTCTTCCTGCACTACAGTTTCCTAATACAATTAAAAAGGAAGAAGTTCTGATCCTTGCTAGCTGAGTTTGCAGTATAACCTTCCTTAAATGAGGTGAATAGATCCCTTAGGAAGGGGAAAGATTGAAAATTAAAGAATCTGTTTGCAGCCAAGCAAGCTACTGATGAGTGGCAAACTAGAATCTCACAAGGCTGAGAACTGCATCCCTCTGAGGCCTAATTTCCACATTAACCCATGGTGCAGCTGCTGTTACAAAACCAGTTCCATGCAGTCCCAGGTCACATCAGCAGTGGATCAAAGCTGTGGGTCCAAGCTCCACTCACTCTGATCACATGTTGCTTTTGATGTTGGTGTAGGAAGTATCCACATGCTGATGATGCTCATGAAGAAAGTATCCACATGCTGAAGGAGGTTTGAGCAATTGGTTCCCTGATAGCTGGATAGACAACTGGGCAGAAGATATCATCTATGGAGCATGATGGAGGTCAAGAACTCTGCATCCATGTGGAGCAGCAGGTTGCATTTGATGAGACAACCCCACTTCTTCTCATTATTACTCTGGTCCATGGTAAATATGCCCCTGCAGAATGTGGTGTGTGTGTGTATATGAGAGCTCTCTGATTTTCTAAAGTGCATTCAACAAATGTGGTGTTTTCCCACCATATAAGCATCTCACCAGCTCTTGGAGGTTGCAGCTAATGCACAACATTTATTCTCACTGCATGCTGAGAAGCAGCTACAGATGGGGCAAAGCATGGGCCCCTTGGCCAGGCTTTATGGCAGTCTGGCTGTGATAGGCACAGACCCGTTCTGGTGAGTAAGCACCTTGAGTCAGGGTGGTTTCACTGCCAGGGAGGCAAAAGGGAGACATTGTCTCCAAAGATTCCTGCCACTTGATGGTGTCCCCATTATCTAGATAGTGTCTATTATCAGCTTTGCTGCAGATCATTCTTATTGGATTAATATAGTGACCGATTACTTGGGATGGGTGAATCTGTCAATTTCATTTATCTCAGTTTCTTATTTCTCCAGTCTTAAGTTCAGTTCTCCATATTTCTGCATCAGTTGCAATTCCTTGTTAAAAAAGGGCTCATGAAAATTCATGAGCATTGTCATATGCACTTCTCTGATATGCACATTTTCGTACGCAATTTTTCTGAATATATACATTTCTGCAAGCACTCTTCTCTAATACAATCTATCTGTCTACACATTTTCTCCTAGTATAAACTTTTTGGTACAGATTTTTTTGACTGGAGAACTTCATCACAAAATTCAAAGAAGTGCAAATTTCGAAGGATTGCTGTGTTTTTATAGTGTTCTGGGAGGTGTGAATTAGGTAGGTTCACATTACAGTCTGAACCAAACTGAATTATACCCCTAATCTTACCTTTTATCTAAGATAGCAAAAAAGACAAATAATTGGGTGTTTGAACAAATTAAACCAGAACTATCACTAGAAGCTAAAATGATGAAGCTGAGGTTATCATACTTTGGACACATCATGAGAAGACCTGATTCACTAGAAAAGACAATAATGCTGTGAAAAACAGCAGGGAGAAGAAAAAGAGGAAGGCCAAACAAGAGATGGATTGATTCCATAAAGGAAGCCACAGACCTGAACTTACAAGATCTGAACAGGGAGGTTCACGACAGATGCTATTGGAGGTCACTGATTCATAGGGTCGCCATAAGTTGCAGTCGACTTGGAGACACATAACAACAACAAGATAGCGGCTCATGTCATCATTACAGGAAAACCATGTGTGTGTTTGTGTGCATTGTGGTGGGAAGCACACAATATTTTCAGCGAAGTAGTAGTGATAACATTTTAACCTGTTCGCAGAAAGATTTATTGCAGAGATGAGTTCAGAATTTCTCAGAAACTGTTGCATGCTGAAAAACAGTAAGGCATCCCTTGGACTTCAAGGCACATCAGTAGAGCCAAGTGTGAAGGACAGCCTTCCAAGTGTCTACATCATGACTGAGGAGCTGATGAAGGCCTCTAGCTTCCAGAGCTGTCAATATCATTTCCTTTCATCACTGTTAAGTTCACTTGAAAGAAAACCCAGAAACTCTCTTAACTCAATAAAGAGAAGAGCCTTGAGGCAAAGGAACATTATTCCAGGGCATTTTTGTCTTCATTTATTGCCTGTCTTCAATAAGAGAAAGCAGAGAGAGCAAGCAAATAAGACAAATCCCCCCCTTAGCATACATTGCTGTTACAAAATGGTTATCAACATGGATGGGTGAAAGACCTCGACATGGGCATCATTCTAATGATGACAAAACCAGAAGGGAGAGAATTTTATTGTTATTCCCCCCCTTGCTTTCTGGTAATATTGTTCAGACTCCCCTTTGATAAGGTGTGAGGACTTCCCTACCATTGGGCCAGGTGAGGCAACTGCCTTAAGAGGCACATGTTGCAGGCAGCGATGGCAACTCCCTGTCTGTTCCTGCTGTGTTTGTCCTCTCGTCTGTCTCTGTTGGAGGACTGAGCTGTGTATGCTGAACAACCTGTCCTGCTTCTCCCCACTTTGCCCAAGCTATGCTACTGTCTTAGGCATGGTGAAGGATGCTGTCCCACTGCCAGTGTTGAAGTGAGATCCAGCTGCTTCTGTTTGCGGAATAGCAAGGACGTGCCGTCTTCTGCTCAGGTAACAAAATGTCTCAGGTCATCTCTGTCCCAGAGCCTAAGTCAGATGGAACCGCCTCAGAAGAGGAAGAAGGTTCCTAATTTCTGGCATAGCCCTGCCTCCTCAAGTCTTCCAACCAATCTTCCCAGTTTGGGGGGGGGAGGAATCTTCTCCATCTCTACTTGTTCTTCCCATTGTGTATTGGAGACTATTACCTCCTGAGGACAGTGACCTATCTGTTTTCCCCATGTTTATGCTGTAGGAAACAGCAAACAGATAAATCAACAGCACTATAAGTTGAACTGGCATTTGATTTCACTTAAAGCCCAATTCTATCACTGAACACTAAAGTCAGGATCATTCAGACCATGGCATTCCCGATCTCTGTGTATGGATGTGAAAGTTGGACAGTGAAAAAAGCAGAAGAGAAAGGTCAACTCATTTGGAATGTGGTGTTGGAGAAGAGCTTTGCGTATACCATGGACTGCGAAAAAGACAAATAATTGGGGGTTAGAACAAATTAAACCAGAACTATCACTAGAAGCTAAAATGATGAAACTGAGGCTATCATACTTTGGACACAGAATGAGAAGACATGATTCATTAGAAAAGGCGATAATGCTGGGAAAAACAGAAGGGAGTAGAAAAAGAGGAAGGCCAAACAAAAGATGGATTGATTCCATAAAGGAAGCCACAGACCTGAACTTACAAGGTCTGAGGTCACTGATTCATAGGCTCGTCATAAGTCGTAATCGACTTGAAGGCACATAATGACAAAAAGCCCAGTTCAAGGCAGAACTGGAAACTCTTGCTAATCTGACTCTCTCTCTCTCTCTCTCTCTCTCTCTCTCTCTCTCTCTCTCTCTCACACACACACACACACACACACACACACACACACACACACACACACAGAATGCACCTGGGAACCACAGGAACACGGAAACCTGCCTTATACTGTGCCAGCCCAATGATCCTTCTAGTTCAGTGTTGTCTACACTGACTGACAGCAGCTCTCCAGGGTTTCATGCAGGGGACTCTCCCAGGTCTACTTGGGGATGCAGGGGGGTTGAACCTGAGACCTTCTGCATGCCAAGCAGATGCTCTCCCGGTGCTTTCCCATGGGGAATAGAATGCTCCTGTGGTTCTGAGGGCAGCCACGCAGGTTTTTTTTGGAATAAATAAATAACCCAACAGAGAATGGGGACTGTGTAGGGAAAATGAACCAGAGTTTTGGGGCTATATTCAGTTAAGTTATTGAAATAGTTGGCTATGATGACTAAATTAAGTCCATTGATTTCAATGGAGTATTAGTTATTTGGATATAACCGTTGGTGAGTTCTCTGGGGGACCTTTAAGGTGAAGAGGAATTCCAGACACTTTCAAAGGTATGGGGCCTGGGAGACAGGTGCCTCTGAGGTTCTCTTTGAGGCCAGTCTAGGTCACCTGCCTGGCGTTGTGGGGCCTGGGAGAGGCACGTCTCTGGAAAGCCCTCAGCACCTGTGAAGGTGTGGCTCCAGGGAAAAGGGGTTGTGGTCACCACTTCCCCTGACCCAGGGAACCATGTTGGCTCAATATACCATTAGCAGTTAAGATAGGAGTTGCAATCTAACCCCACACAAGTCTTAGTTGCACCTCTGTTGCAGATGGTGGCCCCATCTTTCTGGGCCTCTTTTCATTATTTTGCTGTATGCTCCCAAAGAAAAAGGAAGAAAAAACTCAGCCACCTCATCTTTATAGGTAAGCCCACTCACCCACATGAAAGTCCTTCAGGTTTCTCCATTCCCCAATCTTAGATGTTCCATCCCTACTCCTCTCTGGGCCAAAGGCGTCATCCCAGCACTAGGGGGGGAAAGGACTGGCCTTGTAAACTGAGATATGTTTCCGGGCTAAATTCAAAGTGCTGGTTTTGACCTATAAAGCCTTACACGGCATGGGACCGCAATACCTGGTGGAGCGCCTCTCCCAATATGAAACTACCCTACACTGCGCTCAACATCTAAGGCCCTCTTCCGAGTACCATCCCATCGAGAAGCTCGGAGGGTGGTGACTAGAAATAGGGCCTTTTCGGTTGTGGCTCCCGAACTATGGAATGGTCTCCCCGATGAGGTGTGCCTGGCGCCGACGCTGCTATCTTTTTGGCGCCAGGTGAAAACCTTTTTATATTCCCAGGCATTTTAATGCGTATTATTATATGTATTGTTGTATTTTGCTACTGTTTGATTATTTTTGTTTACCTTTGTTGGTTTGATTCTATTGTTTTATTGTATTTATATATTTCTGATTGCTTTATTTTATGTACACCGCCCAGAGAGCCCTTGGGCTTAGGGCGTTATATAAATTAAATTAAATAAATTAAATAAATAAATAAAATAAAAATTGGAGCATATGGGCAAAACAGTCTGTCTGAGACTGCAATGTTACTCCAAGACATAATGGAGAGGATCGCTTTCCCTTTCCCTCTAGCTGTTTCACCCACCTGGTTTTCTCTTCGTATATAACCATTCTTCATCCCCAGAGAGCAGAACAGGGGATCACTGGCAGCTGGTGGCTCCACTGTACAGCTCCATGAAAGTCAGACTAAAACCCAGAGCACATTCAACTGCCCCACTGACATGAAGCCACCGCTGCTGGGGATCCTGTGGCCCTCCAGATGTTGCAGGACTCTGACTCACATCACCCCTGAACATTAGTAATGCAGTCTGAGGCTGGTGGGAGCTGGAGTCCAACAAGATTTGGAGGGCTACAGATTCCCCAGTTCTGCCATGAAGAGATTTGAGATGCTACCCGTGCAGTAGTACTACTCAGATGTAAGTACCACTGAGTTTATTGGGATTTACTGTCAGGAAAGTGGATGTAGAATCACAGCTTAATTTTTTTTAGTGTATGACAATGTCCATCCCATTCTGCTGGCACAAACACAAGTATCAGTAACTTCAAGAAGGAGGGGGAAAATACTGATGTAAAGTCTCATGGAGCAAATAAAAACTCATGTGGATATTGGGTCAAGCTCTAATGTACTTGCCTTTGTTCCTATTCCCCCCCCCAATCCACCAATAACCACAATTTCCTTTAGAACAGGCTGTGCATGGGGCAGGGTGTGAGCATGAATGAGAAAATACTTAATTGCAATTGGCTGTGACATTTTAATGGTGCTAATGTGTTCTGTGCCACCTATCCATGAAGCTTGTCAAGGTCAGCAGCTATTTGTTTAGAGTCCAGAAATTCTACGAAAATGCACAGCTTTCAGTAGAAAATGAATGGATACTCTAGTTCAACTTCAAGTCTTTGTATTTGAAAAAGGAAAGAATGTGCTATCTCTGCAGCTACTAAACAAGATTCTTTAGGATTAACAGCTGATTTAGTCCCATTAACCTTGGAAAAAACTCCACTGTTTCCAGCATAACTAAAGGGAAAGGTGATTTCTTTGGGGGGGGGGATTGGTGAGGTATAAAATTGCTTTGTTGGTGGGTAATGGCTAAAACTCTCCCTCACTTTCCCTTATTGATGATTAACATTGTTTATTAACAGGCAAGCCATGTCCTGAGATGGGGATGTGATACAGCACTCTCCAAAGAGAGATGAAAGTATGCCAAACTTGCTGGAAGTTTGAAAATGAGCAATTGAAATGGATGAAGCCAGCATGGTATAGTGGCTAGAGTGCTGGACCAAGGACCTGGGAAACCAGGGTTCAAATCACCACTCGGCCATGAACTCAGCGGGTGACCTTGGGCCAGTCACTATATCTCTCAGCCTGGCCTACCTCACAGGGTTGTTGTGAAGATAAAATAGTGTGGGATAGTGTTGGCCGGCATTCATTGGGACTGGTAGGGCAGAAGGCAGGGACCCCAACAGTAGGTGGAGCCAGAGCCAATGACAGGCACAACGACAACAAATGCTGTGCAGGATCAGTTAATTCAATTTTTTGCCTCCATGCTAAAATTTTGGTGCCTAACCATGCAAGACCCTCCGTGGCACAGAGTGGTAAAGCGGTGGTAATGCAGCCGAAGCTCGATTCCAACAGAAGGAGGAAGTCAAATCTCTGGTAAAAGGGGTCAAGGTCCACTCAGCCTTCCATCTATCCGTGGCCGGTAAAATGAGTACCCGGCATACGCTGGGGTGTAAAGAAAGGCTGGGGAAGGAACTGGCAAACCCACCCCATATATACAGTCTGCCTAGTAAATGTCGCAAGACTTCACCCTAAGAGTCGGAAGCGACTCGCACTACAAGTGCGGGAACACCTTTACCTTTTAACCATGCAAGAATATTTGCTGGCACTTCCAGTCCTTTCTCCCTCCCCTCCACCTGATCCATCCACCTTGGGCTTTTTTTTTACTCCCACACTCAGCAGTGGCTGGTGCCCATTGAGATTAGTAGGGCAGAAAGTAGGGAGCCCAACAGTAGGGGGAGCCACACCTAATGCCAGGCCAAGCAAACTGATTCTAGTTTTGCCCCCATCCTCCTCCCTGTTGAGTTCTACAAGGGCAACTGGGACTAAGGAGGAGGAGGCTGACAGCCAGTGTCACCCCCTGGACTGGCTGTAAGTAAGAAGGCAGGCAGGTGGGGGCAACTGAAGGTAGACTGAAGTTAGTGAAGCAAGGGCCCCATGCCCTAATGGGCCAGCCTTCTCTGGGGAGGAGGAGAACTATTTTGGCCACCTTGACCTCCTTGGAGGAAAGGTGGAATATAAATGTCACAATAAAAATAATTAAACTGAGGATATGCTACTCTTCCTATGGATAGACCATACTGTTTCCGATGAACGGTCTGCAGTCAGGTGTTTATTTCAGGATAGACCTAGGTAGGGATGGAAAAGAAGTTTGTCTAGCTCACATTTTAATGTGAATCATACTAATTTGCACTTCCTGAAAAATGTGCAAACCGGAACACTTGTATCCTTCAAAAATTACATTTCTCTGCATTTTGTGATGCAGTCACCAGCTACAAAAAAGCATCTCAAAATGCGTGTATTAGGGGGAGGCACACACACATATCTTTTGTTAGTGAAAATAATGTACAAAGTGTGTTTTATTGGGGGAATGGTTTACAAAAATGTGCATAATAGCTGGAACTGCATACAAAAATGCTACCTTAGGAGAAATTTGTATGAAAATGTGTATGGGTGTTCATTTTTTTAAATTGCAAACTGATATGGGACTGGAAAAAAATGAGAAACTGAGGCCCCATCTGCACTATACGTTGAAAGCAATATATACTTTTAAAGCTTGAAAGTTCAGACTAAAACCCAGAGCAGATTCCACTGCCCCACTGACATGGAGCCACCAGCCCCCATTGCTGGGAACTGTAGTTTGTTTAGAGTGCTGAGAGTTTTTAGGATGCCCCTATTCCCCTCACCCAGAGTGGTTTAACAATCTATTCCTCTTCCCAGGGAACTCTGTGAGGGGATCAAAGGTCTCCTAACAACTCTCAGCACCCTTAACAAACTACAGTTCCCAGGATTTTCTGGGAGAAGCTGTGACTATTTAGTGGTATGATACTGCTTTAAACGTATAGTGCCAATGGGGCCTGATAGAAAGTGAAATGGACAGATTCTGCCATCCCTCAGCCTGAGTAAGCTGAGCCTACCGACCACTCTTCCAGTGTAGGCCTACCATCATTTCTGTCAGAGCTGCCCCCTCCCATTTAGAAATGGAAAGGTAGAACAAATGGGAATATAAGAAACCAACATTCTCTTCTTTTACACCATCTGCAATTTTCTTTCTCGCTGCTTCAGGAAGCTTTACCCCACAAGTGGAACTTAAGAGGTTCTGGAGCCTGCTCTGCTAGGAGCAGGTTTCAGAAATTAGGTCGGAGATTGGAAATTTGGCACCCCTCTGTGTTCAGTTGCTTGTGTGCTCGTTTGCAATATATATCACAGGTAGAAATGAGAAATAGCACTTGTAGACACATAGATTTACTTGGGAGCTGTTTATTTATTTATTTATTTCACCAAACACAGCTTTTCTTGGCATTTTAGCTTTTTTAAATTGTGTTACCATTATATACGCATATACTAGGGGCTGCTGCCCTTGCTTGCTTTGCTTGCCAACCTACCTACTCTCACCAAACTTCTCCCACCCTTACCAACCCCAACTCCCCCATACTAACCTTTTACACATTCCCCTTTCACTTCCTGCAATGCTCAGCCCTGCCTCTGTTTGGTTTTTAAATGAAATAGGAACAATATGTAATCCTATTTCTTAGCAAAGTATAAACGCAATAGCGGATTTTGAGAATAGCCAGTCCCACGCCTTCTGTCAGACATACTAGTTAATCAAATAAATCAACAGAGACAATCTTCTTAGGTTAAAAAGAATAAAAGAATATTTACTCATGACCTTCATATATTTAAGAAAAACATAGGCTGTAGCTTAGACAGAAATAATCTGTAGTCTCAGTCCATTTTCAGTCATTGGTGAGGATGCTCCTGGCAGGAGCGTTTGCCTGCTCCCTCTGCTAGAGGTTAATGGCAAAGCAGTTGCAAGTGCATTTGGAGGAAGCGGATTATCTGGATGCATTTCAATCAGGCTTCAGGCCTGGACATGGGACTGAAACGGCCTTGGTCACCTTGGTGGATGATAAGAAGAGGGCGTTGGATAGGGGCGAATGCACCTTCCTTGTCCTCCTGGATCTCTCAGCGGCTTTTGATACCGTTGACCACGGTATCCTTCTGGACCGCCTGAAGAGGTTAAGCATAGGGGGCACTGTATTGCAGTGGTTCCGTTCCTTCCTCTCTGGTAGGTACCAGAGAGTGGCATTGGGGGATGAGGTTTTGGATCCTTGGCCTCTCACTTGAGGGGTGCCTCAGGGCTCCATCCTCTCCCCGATGCTATTTAACATCTATATAAAGCTGCTGGGGGCTATCATCAGAAGATTTGAGCTGCAGTGTCACCAGTATGCTGATGACATGCAGCTCTATCTCTCATTCAAATCTTCACTGAAGTTGGCTGTAGAAACCCTATCCAAGTGCCTGGAGTCAGTGAGTGGCTGGATGGGAAGTAATAAGCTGAAGCTGAACCCTGACAAAACCGAGGTACTGTTTGTGGGAGACAAGGGAAGGTTGGGGGATGTTGACCTGGTGCTCAATGGGGTACAATTGCCCCTGAAAGACCAGGTCCACAGCCTGGGGGTCAGCCTTGACTCCCAGCTGTCCATGGAGGCTCAGGTCTCGGCTGTGAGCAGGGCGGTGCTGTATCAACTCCATCTAATATGGAGGCTGCGCCACTACCTTCCCAACCATCTGCTCCCATCTGTGGTACATGCCCTGGTCTCCTCTCGCCTAACTACTGTAATGTGCTCTACATGGGGTTACCCTTGAAAATGGTCCGGAAGCTGCAACTGGTACAGAATGCGGCGGCTCGCCTGATTAAAGGCAGCCACCGGCGAGATCACATCACTCCAGTGCTGAAGGAGTTGCACTGGTTACCAGTTGTTTTCTGGGCCCAATTCAAGGAGTTGGTTCTGACCTTTAAAAGGCTACACAGTTTCAGCCCAGTCTATCTGAAGGAGCGCCTCCAACATCATCAGGGATGCCGCTCAACAAGATCAGCCTCAAAAGGCCTTCTCTCTATCCCACCAGTTAAAACAGCTAGACTGGTAAGAACTAGGGAGAGGGCTGTTTCAATTGTGGCCCCCACTTTGTGGAATTCCCTCCCAAATGATCTCTGCCATGCCCCCTCTATGATGAGCTTCTGCCAGGCCTTGAAGACTTGCCTCTTCAGACAGGCTTTTGGGGTGGGTTAGGTTTTATTATTATTGTTGAGATTTTTAATGTTTTAATGTATTTGTATGTTTTTATTTTGTACGTTGCCCAGAGTGGCTGGACAGCCAGCCAGATGGGCGACTAATAAGTTTAATAAATAAATAAATAATCAATATCTCCAGACAAAGGAGGAGGAGGAAGAAGGCAAATAACTCCACCTTTTAAGGAAGTTACATCATGGTAAACAAACATACAGAGATATCCCCAATATTGGTCAGAGGGAATATCTCCCTATCAAAGGGGGTGGCATGCAAGCTTGCTTATTCCAACAGCCTCTTCCCCCTTTGGACTTCTCTAATCCCCCTCCCTTTTTACCCCTTTAGACCCCTCTAAGCCCCCTCCCTTTCCCTCTTTAGACTTTGCTAACCCCCTTCCCCTTTAGACCTCACAAAGCACCTCCCTTATCCCCTTAACCCCCTTAGACCTCACTAAGTCCCCCTTCCCCCTGTAGACCCAGGCCATCACCAGCTACCACTTAGTACTGGTGCCTGCACATTTTTGTGGATGTCTGCTCGGTGTCCACCCCATCCACCCCCAGCTCAGTCATGCTGCAATTTGTAGCACTTGTTTGCTCAGTCACCATTGCCAGGCACCCACACTCCCCACCAAAACCTGCTTTCCTTGGCTGTTGTGAGGCTGCTGCACCACTGCTGGCCTCCTGCCTACCCACCCAGGCACCCTCAGTCCCCATCCCAACCTGCACCTCGGCTGCTGCGATGCTGCCCCAGACATCCTACAGCCAGTCAGCCACCTTTGCTGCTTGCCACCTTGCCTCTGCGCTCCACCCCCAATGCTATGTTACGTTATGTTACAGTTTATTTCCATGCCGCCTTTTGGCCAAAACGACCCTCAAGGCGGCTAACAAAAAATAAACACAAATAAAAAATACACATCAGAAAAGAACAATACAGTTTACAAAAATTTAAATAAAAATAGTATGATTGTTAAAAAAAGCAACAGCAACATCTTTCAATAACAATACAATAACAAATGTCTTGTCTCAGACGCAATGCTTCTTAATGGAGTTAGTTGGTATGTTCAGCTCCAAGTCATCCAGAGACGTACATGTATGTGTGAAACAGCCTTTGCTGGATCTCTTTGCAGGCGTGTAGCTCCCCTCCTTGAGTGGCAGTGCTTGCCCAAAGCAGCAATAACAGGGAAAGCAAGAGAAGCAGCAGGCATCTCCGCCCGAGCCCAGCAGCACCGAGACACCACCAGCACCCAGCTGTATCCGGAGGAGGAGGATGGAGCCTATCAGTCCCAGCCATAGTGGTGTAGAAGCAGCAATGAGTACTGGCGACAGCCACTGCCGCTTCTCTGTGTGCCTGCTATGCTGCATGATGTCATGATATTATAACATCTTACATTTTTATTGTATAGTAAGTTACACACACACATATATGACAGTAAAGCTCAATTAAGTGATCCCAACATTTAAAAAAAGGACGCTAGAGAGACATATCTTCTAAAAGCAAAAGTAATGTCTCTAAGCTTACCATAATGCTGGGATGATGTGGTAAGGGAGAGTAAAGACCAGAGTAGGGAGAAGATGTGAAGGAAGAACTCTGTTGCAACTGAGTGGTCCAGCTTTCTGCAGCTAGTCCTTCACTATATGATGGTTTGGGCCAGACAGATCTCCCCCTTCCCACAATGTCTTTAATGAGTAGCAGAAAGCACAGCCTTCAAGTGGTCACTGATCTCCAGGTCTCCGGTGGCAAATCCAGAGTGTAACCTTTTCAGATCTGTAACCACAGGGATGTTTTCACCATCTTACCATACGAAAAAGAGAGAAAAGTTACCATGTGGGCTTCCACCTTAAAAAATGGACAGGCAGATCAACTCTTCAATGTCCACTTTACACAAACAGGTTCAGAAGATTTAGGGATGGAGGAGCTTATATTATTCAGTTGGTCAGAGCCTTGGACATGCAGGTTATCAAAGCCTAAGCAATATTCTGAGACATTAGATAAAGCATTGCTCTCTGGATGACCTGGAGCACACTCTGCATCAACAGAGATCATGGTGCATAATGAGACATGTTCTTGTGGGAAATGTCTGTATACTTCAATGGATGCTTCAACATGTCAGGGTTCTGCTTGGGTCAGCAGAAGCCCCACTGTGCAAAATTATCCCCATCTTTTGCTAGAACCATTCACAAGACAGCATAACATGTACAAATCCACTGAAGAAGTCAATATGCATTGATTTAAACATAGGAATGGTCTGAGGAGTGAATTCCATCCCATTTTGGTCTTGCAATCATAGATCTATTCCAACTTATTCTGCCCTGTTGTGTGTTCTGTTCTGTTCCACCCTGTTGTAATTTGTACAGATTTTATATAAAATGCACACACAGTTTTCAATGTTTTTCAATGCATTCACTAGAGGTGTGCATGTGTCCACCTTATAGGTTTCTTTCCCCCCCATCTGATCAGATGAGCAGATACAACAGCATTCAGCTTGTGGGTTTCCTAGAGTCATATGAATGGCCACTGTGGGCACAGAATGTTGGACTACATAGACCTCTAGTCTGATGCATCAGGGCTCTGCTTATCTTCTTATGGTTACTTTAGAAGATTCATGGTGGATAAACCCATCAAGGGCTACCGTCCATAATGTTTCTTCCACTGTTGGAGGCAGTACCAACAACTGCATACCAGTTGCTGGGAATCACAAGTGGAGAGAGTGTTGCACTCAGTTCTTGTGAGCTTCCAAAATGCATCTGATTGGCCAACTGTGGGAACAGAATGCTGAATAGGCCTCTGGGCTGATTCAGTGGGGTTCTTCATGTGCTCCTAGTCTTACTGTAGAGAGAATTCCAGCTTTATATCAGTCCCCAGGTTACAACCCTTTCATTGAACAACCTTGCTAGCTGTGAATTATGTTTACTTCCCTCCCCCCTTTGGAACTGGTTCTATGGATTTATGGAAGCCTGTGCTTTTTGGTGGTGCAATCCTTCTTCACTGCTAAGTCTATTTAATTATGCAGAATTATAGACACGCTTCCCATGAATGCTGAAAATGATAATAGGAGCATCTATTATTTCTCTCATAAACCTGCTTAGATAACTTTTAAAAACATTGTGTTCAGTAGGTAACAAGTGTTGAATAAAGGGAATTTACTGGCTGCCTAGTTATTAGGAGCTCATAAATACTACCATCTGTAATGCACAGTGGCGTATAAGGCAGGAGAATAGCTCGAGTCAAAGGAGTCTTTCTTAACATTTTTTGGGGCACAGACTCCTTTGAGAATCTAATGAAAGCTATGGACCCCCTTAAATAAATAAGTATATACAGTAAATGCAATTTATTTTATTTTAATGAAAATTGATTTTTTTTGGGCACCTCTTTATGGACCTCCTGAAGCCCATCCATGGACCTCACAGGTTAGAACCCCTGAGTTAAAGCATGACAGGTGGGCAAATGATATTGGACGTACAAAATGGGGGCTTCCCATATTGTGGGTGCTTTCAGCACTGCCTATAATGCATATATCCTTGGAAATCCCCTGAGAGTAGGGGAAGGCCAAGTAGCTCAGTAGCAGAGGAACTGCATGGCATGTAGAAGGTCCCAGTTTCAATCCCCAGCATCTCCAAGAAGGGCTTGGAAAGATTCTTTGAAACCCTGCAGAGGTGCTAAAACTCAGAGCAGACAATACTACAACAGGTGGACTAATGGTCTGAATTGGTATGTGGCGGTTTCCTATGTTCCAGGTATGAAATCTGAGATATGAGGGAGTGGAGGAAAGTAAGTGCCAGGGTCCAATAGGGATCAGACCTCAAGTGGCTGGGTTCTAGGGTCAGTAAGCTGGTGGTGGTGGTGCGAGAAAGATGAGCCTGCTGCAAGTAACAAAAAGACAGTTTCCAAAGACAGGAAGCAAAGGTTGCAGCAGTTTAGCGATAGAGCACATACTTGGCATGCAGAAGGTCCCAGGTCCAATCCCTGCCATCACAAGATAACACTGGGAAAGACTCCTGCCTGAAATCCTGGGAAGCCCATCAGTCAGTGTAGACAATATTGAGATACGTGGACAACAATCTGATTCAGTATAAGCAGCTTCCCATGTTCCTAGAAGGCCCAGTATCCAGGTAAGTATCCAGACAAGCTGAAGGTCAAGTTCAAGATGGCTTCAGGGTAGGATAGGAACCTACTGAGGCAGGGTCTTCTCTACCGAGCTGCTTGGAGTGATGAGCACACTCTGAGGTTGGGGCTTTATAGGGCTTGGTGGACAGAGACTGGTCCCCGGTGTCAACTGACTGCGTGCTCTGTCAGATGACAGGGCTGGTACTGTGGCTTATATCTAGGGATGGGGTTTGCTGCATGGTGCCGATCCACATGCATTTTGATAGTCCGTTGTTTCTTTACCGGCCTACCCTTGTTTTGTTTCCGATTTCTCTGGCACTTGCCGATTCGATCGGCTGCTCGCATTTTTGGGTGATTCGCTCTGCAGGGTTTTTTTCGGGTTGCAAAAATTATGTAATTGTTTTTGTAGATACTGATGTAGATAACGGCATTCCACGTCATTTTTTGGTGGCGGAGAAAAACATTGCATAATTTTTAGGTTGCTTAAGAACTTAATTGACAGGCACTCTGCGGCATGAATTCCTGGTGTATTTAAATTGTTTAAAAACTCTCACACTTAGGGCATCAGGAGCTGCGCCAAAGACTGAACATCAACAAGGGTCTCATGAGGGGCGGCAACAGAAGGTTAAAAAACACAATCTGAGACAGTGTGGGAGAGGCACAGGCAGATGGTGGCAGGGCCCCACTGCACCTCACAGACACTGTCTGTCACTGTCAGTCACACACACACACACACACACATTTAGCACAGAGAGATTGAGAGCAAGAGAGAGACAGCCCTTGGTTAGCAGCAGCAACGAAAGAGGGGTGGGGGGCTGGATGTAAGTAAGAAGTCAGGTGGGTGGCTGAGTCGGGGGGCAGTACCCCATTTGTTCAAATGAACCAGCCTCCACTGGGCCTCTCTTTTTTTTTTTAGCAGGGAGAGTATTTCATAGCACTGGTGCTATCAGTGAAAAAGTCTACCTATGCATCACCACAAGCCAATAGTAATCATGTTTCTTCTGCATGGAAATGATAGACTATCTTATGTGGTCACTGTGATCCATGTTGAAAGTGGTACAGATACAAGGTAATCTTGGGGTGTATGCTCACCCCTAGTTAAAAGTAGGTCTATTCCAATCTATCCTCTTCAGCGAGCAGCTGAAGCAGTGGGGGACTGGAGAAGATCTGCCTTGGAAGTGAGCACTTGAGCATCTGGGTGCTTGCTTGCTCCTCTGGGTTGCTGTCTCTCGAGACAGCTGAGGTCCCTGGTAAGTGCTGTAAGGATTGGGACCCCCTGAGGGTAAGGACGATACCCACTTATATTTTTAGAAAACCAATCTAGAGTAGATTGGTAGTGAGGAGGGCATAAGGCAATGGTGTAGTTCCTGTGCAGTGATCTGAATGACAGAAGAAAGTCACCATATCCTTTCAGAGTGAGAGTCTGTAACTGGCAGAAGTAGGGGCAGAGTAGATGAAAGATATTGAGTGAGTCTGACTGTTCCCAATTCTCTCAGAGGCCTACTGGGATAACTGGTTCAGTTAGGTTTTGTTGGGGCTTCTTGTTGGGTCCATACCAGGTGTTTAGGAGGAGTTTTAGTAAGGAGGGATTTGGGTGAGGTTACCCCAGTTTCAGTGATCATGGTTAGAGGGAGGTATAGCCATAGGGAAGTGGTGAACTACCATAGAAGTTGAAGGCAAGGCTATCTAACCTTGTTCCTTGCTCACATTCCTCCCATGGATGGGTTCCTCATTGTCATTTGCTGTGCCACTGCCCTGTGTGTGCTGTTGTTTAACACCAGACCAGTACACAATAAGACTACACTAATGAATGATTTGATCATAGATGAAGGTGCCGATTTTGTGTGCATTACCAAGACCTGGCAGTCTGCTTCTGCTTTTTAATTTTTTTTTTAAAAAAAACATATGTTTTTAAAGTTGTTTTAATATATTTTAATGTCTGTTCTTATTATGTTTTATAGTGTTTTTACTGTGTTTGTCTGATGCCCTGGGCTCCTCCTGGGAGGAAGGACAAGATAGAAATATATTATTATTATTATTATATATATATAATCTTTGATTGAAGGAAATTACTTAGGTAGGGAAGAGTGAATTTGTCCCATATTCTAAATAATGTCTGATTCCAAAATGTCAGTTTTAACAGTAGCAACTGAAAGCTTGGCTTGGCCTTTTTGAATTGAGGAAAAGAGACAAAGTTCAACCTCCAGGAGATTTAAAACACACACACACACACAAATGTATCACTGAACAGTTATTTTGGAAATACCTTGAAAAGGGCAGGATATTGGAATTTGAGACAATGGAGAGAAAAATGATCTAGCAAGGAAGTCTGCTGGCATAATGAGAGAAGGTTATTTCTGGGGGAAAGTGGAACTTGAATAAAGTAAAACCAAATCATCTTCTGAATGTATCGTGTAAGAGTTGCACAGAACATCCACCAGGGAATATTGAACTGGTGGGGAGGGGGAACTATTTGGAAACTCTGAAACATTCTCCTGAAATCCTCCTTATGTAGGGGGTGTGCATGCACCCCAGGATTTGCCTTGTATCCATAATTAAAGAATTTCAATCTAGAGTTGCTCAATGTTCTCTCTGCTTTGATCTATAATCTGGATTCTGAGACACTCTATTTAAAACAGATCTCTGTGTGTCACCTCCCCCCACCCCCCGATTCAGCATGTAAGGTAATGTAAGGACTGCTAAAACTTTCCCCACTTTTGGCTAAAGTGAATGAAATTTAAGGCACTGGAGTCCCTTCAGAAGCGATTCAGCTTGCCAAACTGCAGACAGATACAGGAGCTTTTGTGGGGGAACTTTCCTCCATAACCAATGTGACAGCAATACCTTTAGTAAGCCAACTAAAACTCCAAAATTCATATTAGTTCCATATTTTCACAGGGGATCTGGAATTTGTCACTTGTTCTTTCCGTATCTTAAAATAACTAAGAGATGGCCAAACTGTGTGTATTACTGCTTGTACTTTTAAAAAAACTTTCTGATACTTTTTGTCTTCTCCGAAATAGGCCTTCAGCCCTCCTAGAAGCTGTACAATATGAGGCTGTCCAGAACACTGCCTACAGAATTTTGAAGAGCTCTGGAGTGGTTGTCTTTTGGTTAAGGCAGAGCAACAAAAGATTTTGTAATTAATATTTTAATATTAATCTATAACCAACTTCAAGCATAAAAGCTTGACAGCAATTTACAAATATAAAAACCAACTACACAAGCATTAAAACATATCCTTAATTTAAATACACATTACAACAATCCCACTAAAATAAGAACATCCAAAATTAAAATATGCAAGAAAACCATCATATCAAAACAACACAATTGTTTTTTAAAAGTTAAGGGAAGCTTTTAACTTTTTTTTAAAAAAAAACACCACAAATCTGCTCTTGTGCTTTAAGAAAACAATCCAGAGCTCTTCAGTGTTTCACAGGAAACATTTTTAATAGTCCCATGTTGATTTTGCACAGGTCTAGAGAAACACAGGAACGCTTAAAACTATTCAGGAACACTGAAAGCTATTCAGAAAAGCACAGAAAATACAGAGTGACACAAGGCTTTGTGGGGTGTGACCAGGTGGGGTGGGTTATTGACATTGTGCTTTGACTCAGATCTGGGGTCACACCAGATTTGACCACAATAAGCCACTACATAACCCTACTCCTAGACTGATCTTCCTTCTAGGCTCCACTGCTGTTCCCATTGTGCATGTTTGCTGATGATGTTCACTCTCTGGACCTGCGCTGCTGCTGCTGCTGCAGCACACCTGTTGGGGAGGGAATCTTGAGAGAGAGGAGTTAGCATGTGAGTCGTCCTTGTTCCCCCTTTCTGAGGAAGTGTGGATTTTGTGGGAAAAATACTCAAAGTGCCTGTGTTTGTGGAGAATGTTTCCCCCGAGCAGAGTGCCTTTTCCCTGAGTGTCCTGAGCACAAAATCCCAACATTGGGAACCTGACTGGCAGCATGCCATGCTGTGCATGTCAGTGAGTGAAGTGAGGTTAGGCTGGAACATGCTCTGTTGCTGCTGTCACTTGATCTGTCAAGAGTTCAGCTGGATCTAGCATGCTCTTTCGGCCAAGTGTGGGGCTGGCCAGTGTGCCTGGGCCCCATCTGATAGGACTGGGCCCTCTCAATAAAATTCTATTATAATTTTTTTCTTAGGCAGGCATTTTTGCCTGGCTCGGGACCTGGAGTGCTCTCTGAATGAGAGTGAGATGCGGCCTGTCCCCTTGCCTTGGCCCATCCCACGTCATGCTCCCAAAATGCCCCCTTTTCAAGGCTTGTGCTAGCTCCCCTTATTCTGGTCTCAGCTGAGCTGGCTCATCCCTAGCTGAGCCAGGGTTGGCCATGGCTGAGCTGGGCTGAGGGGCTCACACTAGTGTAGCCTGTCTGAGATGGACCCAGCCAGCTCAGCTGGAGATCTGCATCCAAGTCCTCTCAACCTGGCACAACGCAGGTTGGATTGCACCCTTACTGACTTTATTGGGAAAGTCAATCCCTGAATGCTCCCAGCCCATCAGAGAACAGCAGCAGCTGGCATTATATAGCCAATCAGATGTAGCTTTGTGCTAATGTGAAATTAACAGAGTAAAAGTGAGATGCCCTAACTTTACTCTGAATAGGCAGACGGTCTTATGCACAACCGTAATGCACCATGCAAAAATAATCTTGAAACTTTTCATAGCATACAGCATCCTTTTTTTTTTTGCAGGGTGGTGGTGGTTGTTTTTGCAGTGAACATAGGCACTGGGACTGTGGCAAAATAACATAACTTCCTATGCTCCTAACTGAAAGTGGTTGTGAAGTGATTGTTTGCACAGCTCTACCCAGAATTTCAAAATTAGAGAATGGCAACAATGGGGAATTTTTACCGTGTTCTGGGGGAAATGCATTGTTCTCTTCAGGGAACATGATTGCATAATTTAGAACTTCAAACCTGTGGAGAATTTTAACAGCATCTCTTTGTCCCCTATAGCAGCCTTTTGTTCTCATTTTCTAATCTTAGATTCAGTTTGCCCCCTTTTTGCATCAGATTTTTTTTAAAAAGTCTGCAAATATTACACACATTTTGTGTACATTTCTCCTAATATGCACATTTGTGTACACAATTTCCCTAGTATGATACATTTCTGAATGTTATTTTGTCTAATATACACATTTTTGTGTGCACTGTCCCATAATATACCCAATAGTCCATGTGTTATTTTTGATTGCAAAAACTAGAAAAGTGTGAATTTCAAAGGATAGCTCCATTTGCAAATGTATCTGCAAATGTGCCCACAGTCCCTATAACCAAGGACAATGCAGACCTAACTCCCTTTGGGTGGAAGTGTCCCCCTGCGCAACATCTACCGGTGGAGCAGAGCTTGGAAAAGTTACTTTTTTTGAACTACAATTCCCATCAGCCCCAGCCAGCATGGCCACTGGATTGGGCTGATGGGAGTTGTAGTTCAAAAAAGTAACTTTTCCAAGCTCTGCGGTGGAGTAATGCTAGTGCCAGCACCGAGCTCCCCATTCCACCCGTCAGACATGTGGACTAGTGGAAGATCCACCAGCAGCACCCCTGCAGGTGTCATCCCATGGAAACCCCTAAATGGGGGGAGGGGTTGATTCAGTTCACATTTAAAACTGAATTTATCAAAGTCACACTTTCCGAACTGAAACACAGCCATCCTTCAAAATTCACACTTATCTGCATTTTCTAATGCAGTCTTCCAACCAACTAAAACGCATATACAGGCATACCCCGCTTTAACATACGCAATGGGACCGGAGGGTGTATGTAAAGTGAAAATGTACTTAAAGTGAAGCAATTATCTATGCATGTACTGCACAGCAATCGCCACTAGATGGCAGCGGCGTCATGCCATTAAGTGTCCGTTATTGCGAAGCACGCGTACGTTAAAGTGGGGTATGGGGGAGTATGGAGCATGCACGTTATAGCGAGGCGACTTTAAGTGAAGCTACTTTAAGCGGGGTATGCCTGTATTAGGACAAAATGTGTATAAAAATGAGAATCCTAGTGATACTGAAAAATGCATTATATTAGGAGAAATTGTTTGCAAAAATGTATACATTAATCAAAACTGCAGACAAAAATGCGTTTAGTAAGTGAAATTTGCACTAAAATGCTGAAAAGTGTTCATGAGGATTTTTCTCCCCCAAATTGCTGCAGAGATGTGGAGAACTGAATTTAAGACTGGAAAAATGAGAAACTGAAAGGATCAGAAGTGGCAGTTCCTTCCAGCAATTCAGGCTGGGGTCTCTCCCATCCCTAACTGGAGATGCCAGGGATTGAACCAGCTATTGTCTGCGTATGAAGCAGTTCCCTACCACTGAGCTATGGCCGCAGCCCAGGAATGAAAACATGTGGCCCTGCAGATGTTATTGGACTCCAGTTCCCACCATCCCTGACCATTGGCCATTCTGGCTGGGACTGATGGGAGCTGGACTCCAGCAACCTCTGCAGATTCCTCCCTAAACGCCCCTCTCACCTGAAAAGAAAGTCTGCCAACAGATGGATTTTTCATGCAAATCTGCTGCTGTTCTGCCTTTAGATTAGTCACAGCGTCAGATAGAGAGGGCTGAATGACGGAGTGCAGCTGCAAATGAGCCCCTATTAGCTTTCCCTGTCTATCTTGAATAGCGGAGGTCTGGTAAACAGCTACACTTATCTCTCCGGCTCAGCATTGAGATGATTTCCATAATAGGCTCTGTTGAACTGAGAGGCCTAGAGGTGTCTCAGGGCTTTGTGAGATGCAGTGTGTTCTCCAGATCTGCTGTCTGTAAAGGTGACGGCAATTGTGTTAACACAGCAGAACAACACTATCGAAATGCCAGCGCTGGTGGCAGCTGGGAGGGCAGCTTTGTCTGAAGTTTCCTTCCATTCAGTAGGCATCGACAACTGTTGGCTGGAAGCACCATGGTGGGGCTTTGGAAAATTATATTGCCTAGAGAAAGATGTTGATTTAAACTATCAGTCAATTAAGCTGCCATTCAATTCCAACAAGAAACCTGTTAAAGCAGGATTGAAATGTAGCCTCAGCTAAGCCATGGAAGCGCCTCCATGAGAGCCAGTGTAATGTGACGGTTAAAGATCCAGGCAAGCCTCTCTGCTGCAATTTAATGCTTTTAATTAAATCAGGGTAGGAGTGAAGAACTTCAGGTCAGGGGGGCAACTGCAACCCTCCAAGCCTCTCTATATGCTCCAAATACTCTCTAGTGCCACAACTCCTTTTCCTAGGCCACACCCCTCACTGATCCCATTTTGCACCCTCCCTGAGTGTTTTTGCCCAGCTGGAGTGTGTCTAACTTTGATCATGTCTCTTGCCTGGCTTGTCTGGATGGAGGTTAGAGGGGTGTGTGTGAGCGTATCTGAAAATGAACCTACTATACAATGGTAAAATTTACATCCATTGCTATGCTGCTTTTATCTCTGGCTTTCCTTGTCATGTGGCCCCCAGGAAGGTTGCCCAGGAGGGAAAGCAGCCCTCTGACCTGGTTTCCCACTCCTGACTTAAATGAATGTTTTTCCTTCTAGCAATATGCAGTGATGAACAGGGTGGTTCATGACAGATGCTCTTGGAGGTCGCTGATTCATAGGGTCGCCATAAGTCGTAGTCGACTTGGAGGCACATAACAACAACAAGCCTAATTTGAATAAGCTAGGAGCTAATGACTGTGAGCAAGGAATAATTTCATTAGCCAGGAACTGCAATAGATTGTTTGTTTGTTTATTTATAATCTGCACTTTCGTGAAAAATATATCAAGGTGGTATACAACACTTAAAAATAAAATCAGCAAAAAGCATCCATAAAAACATCATTCAAAATGTCAATAAATACTGTTTTCTTAAAAAGAGAAAAGTCATATTGTAAAGGGCTGTCTAAACATTTAATGTTTGGTTTTCAAATATTTTGCTGTGATGGTTGTAACAGCTTCTTTTTCTTACTCTCTTTTTCTGTGGTCTCTCAACAATGCAGCTTTCGATGTAAATGCATTTCTGAACTCAAATCACAATGTCCAAAGATCCCTGATTATAATGATAGCCTTCTAAGAGCCAGAAAATGATTATGTGAAAATGATGATAAAAAGTTTTTCAGGATGGATGCCTTGCTTACATGTCTATCATGTTTGTTGCATATTAAATCTAGTTTAGTAGAATAGTTGTGGAATTGGGCGGTTATGTAAGAAATGCTCAAATAACAATAATTGAACATAGATTTGTCCAGCCCCACTCACATCCCTTTCAGGCACAGACATGCCAAAATGGTTGTTTCCATTCCACAAGTAAATAGAAATAGATTCGTGGCTTCCATTTCCAGCCTTGGGAAGATAAACACATACCATGACAATGCCATAGGGGGCAATTTTGTTCTCATCATTTTGAGGGAAGATGCACGGGAACAGACGCTAGATACACATTTCAGAAAAGGCATGGCAGTGCCAATTTAACATAGCCACTTTCCTTTCCCCAGCCCAGCAACAAGCCTCCCTATCCATTCAAGTGGTTTCCAGAAGAGCAAGTCTAGCTGGACACCAGTGAGGCCAAGCGAGGGATCTGATCTGTGTAAATTCCTGCCAGTGGGAAGGAGAATGGGGGTAAAATTAGAATTAGTTGTCTGTGCTTGTCATTGCCTCCAGTTCCATCAACTCTTGGCCTCTCTGCCTCGCCAGTCCCAATGGGAAACAGCCACCACTACTGAGCCTGTTGAGATCCAGGACAGGGGGTGAAATCATATCTCCCTGATCCACATAGCCAGTGTGCCCACAAAGGTCACATGAAAATGGCTCCAATGCAGGGGTGGGAAAACTCTTTCAGCCATAGGAGCACATTGCCTCTGGGCAGCCTTCTGAGAGACACATGGGTGTGGTCAGAGGCAAAAGCGGACCGCACAATGAATATAAAGTTTACCTCTGTACAGTAGTTGAGTTTCTACACATGCTCGTGCCCCTCTTTATCCTCCATCCAGGCAAGCAAGAAGCCCTAGGCTCCTGCTGGAGGAAGGGCGGGATATAAATCAAATAATAAATAATAATTAATTAATTAATAAGCATTATCAGAATCGAAGGACATTCCAGCTAGGCAAAAACACTAGTATGAAAGTAGGGTTGGTGAGGGGTGTGGCCTTACAAGGGAGCGTGGCCTGGGAGAGTCCAGACCAAGAGGCCTGGAGGGTTGCATTTGGCCCCGGGGCCAGAGTTTCTCCACAATTTCTCTAATGCCTAGGCACTCAACTGGACAAGTCAACCAGCACGCCAAATTGGGCAAGGTGAGCTTGATAAGAAATAAGGACACTAGAGTTCAATTCTCTTTGCACTGTGGCATTACAGGCTGTTCTTTCATTAGTGGGAGATCTATAAGGAATTACTAACATTACCGAAGTCCATTAAAGGAAATGCACGTGGGGAAAATTGTAGTTTGATTTAGTCAAGTGACACAGTGATATTGGCAAGATAATCACATAAAAGTGACACCATTTATGGTTGAGCTGTTTGATTTTATGTCAGTGTGTTTCAATGTCACACATTTTTATGATCATACATAGGTCTAATGTATGCATTAACCAGCGTAAAGGTTAGATAGATTGTTTTAGCATTTCAGCATAAAGATTGGAGCTGACGCACTGAGTCTGAAGAATTATAATCAGACTGTAAAGTGTGGATCACTCCTCCAATCTGGTCTCTCTCTCTTTCAAAATTACTAGTACAGTGTGTTCTGCAAAAGAACAGACCATTTTTCTTCCTGTTCAGAACCCTAAAGAACAGCTGGTGCAGGTTATGGAATGTTAAGAAACATTTTTTCACTTAGAGATGCTGAAAGGCACTGCTGTTATGATTTTTTTTAAAAATCATGAAATTGGGTCCTTCAGAATCTCAGATGACTTCTACTTTCTAACACTGAAGGAAATCTACTCAAATTCAAAAAGAGTTGATATGTCAGAAAAAAATGTCTTCTGTGAAACTTTGTTGTGACTGTAATTTGTTGTGACTTCCACTTTTGAAACTACTGACAGAAGACTGCCTGGTCCCTTAAACCACTTTCTTCATTTTCCCTTAATGACAACTTCGGGTGAAATCCCCTCCTTGCATAGGCAGGTAGTATCACTTCTTCCAAATCATCCTGATTTTTATGTGTGGCCCTTCACATCATCATCATCATTATCCTTATCCTCATCACATCACCCTACATTTTAATAATTTTTATTACATTTGGAGTTGGACAGTAAAAGGTTAATGGGACCAGAATGACTGCAAATCTTCCTCAATAGCCAGCCAAGTTTCTATGAACATATTTTGTTAGGGAGAGTACAGGGAAATTATTCACAATGGCTAGGAAATACCTGGAAGGCCCTGATAATGGATGTGTCCTGCCCTGTCCTAAACTAAATATGAGGTTTAGGAATGTTTAATTTAAGGATGGTCAATTTTTAAACATTTTTAATTAATTTAAGAAATTTAGCATTGAACTCAATGATGCAAATGATCAAGCCTGCCCTCCCCTCCTCCCTCCCTCCTATCCCCTCCCTCTTGCCCCTTCCCTCCCCCTTTCTTCACCCCTCCCTTCCATCCCCCTCCCCTCCCACTTTTACATGGTCAGTTTTACCTATCCTAATCATGATTACACAGAAGTAAATCCCATTGAACTCAATAAGCATGCAAATGATCAAACCTGCCATCCCCTCCTCCTTCCTCCCATCACCTCCCTTTTGCCCCTCCCCTCCCCTTTCCTTCACCCCTCCCCTTTCCTTCACCCCTCCCCCTTCCCTTCCAATTCCCTCTTTCCCTCTCCCCTTCCAATCTCCTCCTTCCCTCTCCTTCTGCTCCCCTCCCCCTTCCCTCTACTCTTCCCTTCCCCCTCCCCCATGGTCAGTTTTACCTATCCTAGCCATGATTGCACAGGAGTAAATCCCACTGAACTCAATAAACATGCAAATGATCAGACCTGCCTTTCCCTTCTTTCCCCTCTTCTCTCCCTTCCTCCTCCCTTCTTCCTCCCCTCCCCTCTTCCTTCTTCCTTCTCCCCTGCCCACTCCATGGTCAGTTTTACCTATCCTAAGCATGATTGCATGAAAGTAAATCCCACTGAACTCAATAAACATGCAAATGAACAAACCTGCCCTCCTCCTCCCTTTTCTGCCTGCTCCCTCCCCATCCCCTGTGGTCAGTTTCACCTATCCTAAGCATCTCACTGAACTCAATAAGCATGCAAATGATCATTCCATTCTCAGCAAACTTGTACAGGATCTAATTTCTTACCTCCTGGATTAAAAAACAGAAAAATTCACTAATAGGCAAAAAACGCTTTTCACAGTGGCCAACCAGACACTTATAGACATCCCATGAGTACTATAAGTCTCTCCCTAACAAATGTCAGGAATGAGAAAACAAAAAGTTTTGCAGCTCTTTTTCCATGATGCCAACTGAACATTGCTGAAAGGGAGCTGTTTTAGATTCTGTATTCCTTTTTTCAGAAAAGGTTCTTTGGGGTATTCAGCTCCAGATTTACATTTTACATAGGAACATAGGACACTGCTTTAGATTGAGTCAGAACACCAACAAGCGGTGGCTCTCCAGACGGCAAGTAACACTAAACCTATTCTGTGTTCTTTTTCTTCTTTTTCATCTTTTTCTTTACTGTTTATAAAATATCACAGGCACAATTCCCTTCCACATTTTACTGTTAGTTTGCTGACCAGTGTTTCTCACTTTCCTTCCTAACTGAATGCTCTCAACCAATTAGAAATGATGTACCAGATGTGATGATGTAACAATTCTATGTAGCCAATTAGATGTGGCTATGACATCACTAAAGCAATTCAGGCGTGTTATTTCAAAAACTGGTCACAGTGGGTGATCCTAGCCTATAAGATTGATTGATTGATTACTTTATTACGGTCAAAGACCAGCAGAGACCAAAGTACAGAATATAAAAACATCATAAAAAGAGTTAACAATACAATAAACTGTATACTGATGAACATGCTAAAGCATCCTCAGTCTAAAACCAATCTACAGACTATAACAATCGTTGGGATGGCAACGTTTTTCGATATTTAATGGCTGCATCACAGACGCTCGCAACCTTAGATGAAACTAGGTATTGTGCATAGAAAACGGCATCCCTACCCGGAAATTTCTGTAAAATGGGGATAATAAACCGACATCGAAGGTTGTGGTAAAGAGAACATTCTAATGTGGCTCATGTCTCTACTACACCAGCATCACATGGGCAGTGATGTTCTGCAAATGGGATTTTTTGGTATCTACCTTCTAAAAGTGCCGATGGTAAGGCGTTATGCTTGGCCAGCATAAATACTTTCCTGAGTCTAGGGGTGTGAAGGAAGGCCAGATAATGTGCCGGGGTAAAAGCTTTTGTATAAGGACTAGGGTCAGAGTTGAAGCCAGCAAGGGACAAGTGGTTTTGCAATTCCATATCAAATATTCTCCGGGTGATAGCCGACTTCGCTTGGGAGAAGCCTACCGAGAGGATAGTAGAGGGAGAAAAGCCTAAAACTGAAAGTTTAGTGAGTAGAGATTTCTTCCATTTTGACTGGAACACATCCGATAGCACAAGAGGAACCAGACCGACCGGTAAAAAGATCAGTTTTAGCCAGCACTTAAACTTGAGCACCCATATGCAAGCCTCAATCGTAGGCAGCCCAGCTTCAAGGCGTAAGTTGGCATTCGGAACACAAGGGGGGTTCCCAATATGTTCCTCAGAAACTTAGTTTGGATAGTTTTGAAAGAAGTATGTCTGCCATACACACTTATCTGAGCACCAGATAATAATTGGAAGATGACTTTAGCGATAAATACCTGTCAGATGGAACATATTGCCCACCCTTAGTATAAAAAAAGGAGAGGAGCACCTATGTGCTCCTCATAGCATTTGCCCGAGCACTTTTTGCCTGTAGGTGCCATGCTCCGGAAGAGTGAAGGGTTATCCCAAGGTACCTGTATGATTAGACTGTGATTAGACTGTGAAAGACCAACCCAAATTGTGTTTGCATTTTGACAAATGTGTAGGGCAGTACAATATCTCAGAGACGAGGTCAGATCTCCTGCTTCCCTGGTGCATTCACTATAGCTGCCCAATTTCCCTGCTTTTAAAGGTTGGATATAAATATTTGTTGGCTATAGGTGGGTTCTTAAACTGCAGGGTTTTATGCCTATTAGCAAATATAAAATGTACATTAAAATTATTAGTAAGTCAGAAGTTAGAAACAAGTTGGCTTAAAAATGAAATTGTAAATAAAATTAGCAGTTAGAATACATTGCAAAATAAAATAACATATTAAAATACATATCACCTTTATATTTAGAGATAGGCTTGCCTAAAGAAAAAAGCTTCCAGCAGACACAGAAAAAAAGAAACTTCAAAGGGGTCTGCATCATATCAAGTTCCAGAGCATAGTTGCTGCCACACTGACGGGACAACCCCAGATTTTTAATTTCCCCCCAAAAATTGCCGGGAAAGTAGCATGTAACTCATTGCCTTCATTTTTCTTGGAGCTGTCAATAGCCTGATATGGTTTGTGTCCGAATCTGTTAGTGGGCATAAAACAGAAGGCAACAATCAGCTGTTAGGTGTTATTAATAGCTGACAGCTAGCTGAAGATTACCAGAAGCCAGTTTGTTTCAATTCTATTATAGACATATGAAATTTGCAGAAAACAAAAAAAGGAGAAGACTAAAAGCAACTGTATTATACAGCCACGAGAGTGGCTGTATACTATAGCCAGCGTGGATGGTTCACATTCCGCAATGTTAAATTGAAAATACCTCCATGCCATTCTGATGTTTCCCATAAGCTGATTTCAAAACAAAACCTTACAAATCTTACAGTCCTGAACTCAGAAATGCTTGCTTAACAACACTCTCAATTTTCATGGTGATACATAAAACAGTCAGAGAGAACAGAGAGTTCAAAGTCTAAAAAGAGAGGAAAAAAACCCAGAGCCTTTTTGGACTTTTTTCTCTGAGTTCTCATAATCTGTTTAAATTCATTAGAAATCAGCCATGTTCACAGAGTACCTGTAATCCTCACACTGACCTTGCCCCATACTCTGACCTTCATCTTCTGCAGTTTAAAAGTTAAAAAAATGCCTGGCTGATTTTTAATTAATTTAAAACATTTTGCATGGCAGCCTATGACAACGCAGGGCATGCTCAGTAAGAAACAACTGTCAATGTTCTAAAAGCCTCACAGCTGCTGGGCTTGCCTAATCAGGGCCCCCCACCCACACCAGACTTTGATTTCACGTGAGGCAGTCATGGCTTCCCCCAGAGAATCCTGGGAAGTGTAGTTTGTGAAGGGTGTTGAGAGGAGACTCCTGTTCCACTGAGAGTGCTTCAGCGGCCAGACTGGTTTAACAGTCAGCCACTCTGACTGAAGGTCTGTGAGGGGAACAGGGAGTCTCCTAGCAACTCTCAGCACCTTTCACTAAGTACACTTCCCAGGATTCTTTGAGAGAAGCTATGATTGTCCAAAGTGACATAAGGGCCTGGTGCGGATGTGGCCATGGACAGCTTTGGTTTAAATTTGGGTGGGAGATTACATGTGCCTGCTGTAGAATAAAAAGGTGGGGGAAACGCTGAAAAGCAATGATACTGTTCACAATGTTTTCCTTTTGCAACGCCTGCAATCAGCCCAGATAATAGAAAGAAGACATATGCTGTGCTGATCTTGTTTTAGCAAGGAGGAAGCAACATTATTAAGACAGTTGATATAGGTCAGATGGTCACTTTTATAAGTGTTAACGCACCCAAAATAGAAATAGAACATAACCTCCAATTTGAAACACAAAAGGCTGTCTTCACCATCATATGACATTGACCAATAAAAAGGCTTTGAAATTAATAAGGATAAGTTTGGCACAGATTTCTAGGATGAATAAGGAGGGGAATAAAATTTTATAGTTTAGATTCTCTGTATAAACAATAGTAACATAGGAAAGAAGCAAAGTAAGAAGAACACCAATAAACATATAAAAATATCATTCTCTGTATTTGGGGATGGCAGGTGTTGCCACCACGCACCATATGCTCAGAGGCACATGTTACCAAATTTGTGCAAGCTACACAGCAAGTGGATTGGACTGTGAAAGACCAACCCAAATTGAATTTGCATTTTCACCAATTTGTAGGGCAATCCAATATCTCAGAGAGGAGGTCAGGTCTCCTGCTCCCCTGGTGCATTCACTATAGCTGCCCAACTTCCCTGCTTTTTAAAGTTTGATAGAAATATCTGTGGGCTATAGCTACGTTCTTAAACCACAAGGTTTTTTTTGCCTATAACTACCTTAAAATGCTGTATAATAGGCAAACTTGGACTTCTTTAGGAGGAAGGGCGGGTATAAATCCAGTCATCATCATCATCATCATCATATATATTGAAGAACTTATGAACGGAACAGGAGAAATTAGACTATTTTTATTATGGCTGTTTTAATGTTTTGATAAGATTATTTTACTATGTATTTTAATTATGGGTATCTATATTTCTTGTCATCAGTTTTATACTTGATATTTTTGCTGTTGGCTTTTAATTGGTGAACCACCTTGATATTTCTTCTCAAAAAGAAAGATGGTACATAAATTATTTTAATGACAACTTAAACCTTTAGGACAGGAATGGAAGACCTGCGGCCCTTCAGATTTTGTTGGACTACAGCTCTGTTCATTAGCCATGATGGTTCGGACTGATGGAAGCTGTAGTCTGAAAGTCCATCTCCTTCCCTCCAGTACCTCTTGGGTGTATAGATCAACAGAAGGGGCCCTTTTGGTAATTATGCCATCCTCAGAAGCTTGGGGGATGGTAGCCCAAGAAAGGGCAGTCTCTGTGGCGGCCCCTAAGTTGTGGCAACTCCACAGAGGGACATCTGGCAACTTCATTGTACAGTTTTAGGCAAATGCTGAAGGCACACCTCTTTACCCTGGCCTTTTACACCTGAAACATAGATTTTTAGGACCCACCCTATTTTTTGATTTTAGATTGTTTTTAATTGTTTTTAATGGCTTATTTTAACATTGTTGTAACCCAAGCAAATATTACTACTACTACTAGGGAATGCTATTTCTCTGCGACTGTCCAGATGTTGTTGGACACCACTTCCCATCATCCCTGACCATTGATCATGGGGTTTGGGACTGATAGGAGTGGAGTTAAATAACATCTGGAGGACCACAGGTTTCCACATCCCTGGTTTAAGAGCATAAAGGTACAAAATATACAAAGGTAGTTCTGCAAAATTGTCTCCTTTTGGGGGGGAGTTGAGAAAATGGGGGGAACTCAGAATTTTTTGCAGGGAAAAAAAAAGATCAGCATGTTTCCAGTCTATGGATTGTATCCAATGTTAGAGTAGACCCACTGAAGTTATTAGGCATGACTTAGATCAATTAATATCAATGAGTCTACTCTGTATAGGGCTAAGGCCACATCCACACCAGACATTTATTCCACAGTAAACAGTCATGTCTTCCCCCAAAGAATCCTGGGAAGAGTAATTTATAGAGGGTTGTTAGGAGGCTGTTGTTTTCCTTACAGAGCTCCAATCCACAAATTCTCTGGGAAGAGGGTCTGACAAACCGCTGTGGCCATTAGAGCTCTGCCAGGGGAACAGGAATGTCAGCAGCCTTCAACAAACAACTCTCAGCAGCCTTCACAAACACTTCCCAGGATTCTTTGGGGGAAGACATGACTGTTTAAAGTGGAATAAATGTCTGGTGTGGCTTTAAATTGGATACAACCCTTTGTCAATTTCACATGTGTTCATTGTTAAATCTGTTCTGCATTAATCTGCAATTTTCATTGTTCAAAAAATCCATATGAAAAGGTGTCTTAAATTAAAAATATATCAATATAAGCATTTCTAAATGTGTTTTACCCCAAATACACATTTTAATGTATTTTTGTACCTTTTTAAAGCTAAGAACGATAGAAGCAAATGTTTTCAAAATGAAAAATCTGAAGGAAAATTCTATCCTGACACGAGGCACAAATTAGATCGAACAAATTCTCCTCCATCTCTAGAAATATCAGCTCAGCTTTAACTAAACTGAGCTGATGCCCAGAATTAGTCTTCTGAAGTACCATGTAAAGGGCCATATTTCAAAGTATTTTCTTTCAACTTGTGTTACTGAAGTCCTTCATTCATCTTTTTATATGATTTTCTCTCCATCAGTGTCCCCCCACATCCTATTTCTCTTTCTTTAAGTTTTTGAAAAGCCTTTGAAAGACTGATATTATAAATCCAGAATCTAATTGCCATTTTTTTGTTAAAAATGGGGGGTGGGGGGGCTGTCCTCTTTCTCTGCCCAAAGAGGTTAGTTATCTGTGCCATTAAAGGAATTCAAGTCCTGTGACATCTCTTTGTCTTCTCATTTCACCTTATTTCAATATGCAGCCCAGTTTAATAATGATGAATAAGAGGTAGATTAGGGCATAAGGAAGCACGTTAGGGAAAGATGTCTCATTCTGATTTCTGCAGATCTCCTGGTTGAAATTGTTTGGCAGCCAGCCAGAGTTTCAGATACCACTGGGGCTCTTCAAAGGTGTGCCCTCCATAGCCATAGAATACTTCATGGTGCTTGAGGAAGTGTAGTTAGCTAAAGCTGCAAGCACATTCGTTTGATTAACTGATGCATTTATATCCCACCCTTTCCTCTAAGGAGCTCAAGGTATCATGCACTGCCCTTCCCCCTTTCCATATTATCCTCACAGCAGCCCTGTGAGGTAGGTTAGACTGAGAGTTGGAGACTGGCTAAAAGTCACTAAGTAAACTTCATGGTTGAGTGGGGATTTGAACCCACGTCTCCCAGGTCCTGCTTCAACCCTCTAATCACAACACCAAACTGGCTCTGGTTGGCAGTGTGAAACTCTCTTTCTATTTGAGCTGAGACAAAATTTGTCAGTAGGCATTTTTCAGAGATAATTTGTGAGATTTTTTTTCTCACACACCCCACCCATAGAAGGTAACTTTCCAGAATTTTCTCTGAGTATTCTCCACCATTTTTTTTGGGGGGGGGGTGGAGGCTATCATTGTGCCCCTCCACGTCAACAATGCCCTCAAATGATGCTAGGTCCAGGGCATTCTGGATGATGGAAAATGGCAGCCAAGTTTGCAACACAGTTTTCCTATCACTGCAGCAGCAAAAACAAGACAAAAACGTAAGAAAAAAGAAAAAAAAAGCTGTACAGAAGAGTTCCCATTTACTATCATGTGCTTTATGTGGGGCTACCCTTGAAGATGGTCCAGAGGATGATGCTAGTGCAGAATGCACCTGCTAGACTGGTAAGCAGAGCAGCCTGATGGGACCATGTGTCAACCATCTCAGACCCTCCAATCAGCAGGTGAGGCTTGGTTGGTGCACTGCCACTGGCAGCTGCCCAGTTGGTGTTGACCCATGACAACAGAGGGTTAAGAGCTGTTGTTCTCTTTTACAGAACCTTCATTAACCATTGGAGAGACAGCAACTACCAAATGCTGGTCCACAGGACACTAAAGACCTACTGCCTACTTCTACCTTTTTGCTGTCCAAGCTAAACCTTATGTTTCCTGAATATATGAGGTGGTGAATACATTTCCCTATTAGCTAAGATGACTGTGTCTGTGTGAAGGGGAGGTGGGCTGGAGTATTGTTCCATTCCATTTTTGCCGATTATACTCTGCTAAGAGGTAGAACTCCTCAACTGTTTTCATCTCATTTAAACCCATTAATTTTTAGATATCCAGTGTGGTGTAGTGGCTAGAGTAAGTATCGACTCGGCCCAAATCTTATTGATTGATCTTTGAGCCATTCATTATGTATCTCAACCTAACTTCTTTCAAAGGGTTGGTGTGATGATAAAATTAGGTGGTTTTTTTTGGGGGGGGGAACAATGAGCACAAGCCTAAGCATTTTGGAGGAAGTAAGTCTGGGAGAGAATCTGCCCTCCCCACTTTAACACTTCCCATTCCCATTCCAAAGAACACAAATTCATACACATGCCACCTGCTCTCTCTGAGACGGTCAACAAGAACATTGCCTTTGACAGTCCCATGGGAAGTTCTGAAATTTAGCCATATGAACACATGGACAATGTTTGTGCTGAACAGCCAAGTTCCTTCATTCCCAGCAAAGCCAAATGATGTGAATTTAATTTACCAACTGCATGCCATCCATGAGGGAGTCATCAAACTAGCATTGGTTCCAACAACTCAATCAGCACAAACTTCAATGACTACACAGGGTATTTGGGAGCAATAGCTAAACATCCCCTTGGCTTCCTCTAACCATATTCCATGTACAAGAAAATTTTGACCTTATCCTTTTCCATATCTAGGGATAAGAAAAACAATGTTGATTATGATGATGATGATCTTGGGGTGTTTTTAGATTATTGTAAGCCACTTGGGTTGTATCCAACTACATTTTACTCAGGGTAGGTAGACCCACTGAAATTAATGGGCGTCAGTTAGTCATGTCCATTAATTTCAATAGGACTGCTCTAAGTAAGACTAACATTGGATGCAACCTTTTTTATTTTATTAAGTTTTGCCCCCATCGAGATGTGTTACTTTCATCAGTAATCTAAAGCATTACTTCAAAAACTTAAATTAGACTGATAGGTATTTTCCCCCTAACCGTTCTGGTGCATTGGAACATAAAGAAGAAATAACATAGATCCAGAGCAAGTTTCAGGTTAAGGGATTAGTGAGTTCATGAGGCATTATCTCCAATTCCCCATTATGCCCAGTTCTCCAGCTTCCATCCACTGTTCACCAGGCTTTTTAATTTAGAAAAAAGGTAAATAAAGGGGGTGCCTAATAGAGATGCATGCATGGTGTGAAGAAAATGGGAAGAAGTACGTTTGTTTTCTTCAGCAGACTTGCTTCACATCCCCATGGAGTTCTTTTTTCTTTGCCTGGCTGGGATGTGTCCTTGAACTCTGACAATGACTTTTGCTTCTCTGTAAAGAGGGAAGAGAGGGGTATGAGTGTGTGTTCAGAAACTACTGTGGAAAGGTAAAAAAGTCCATTAATCACTCTGCCTGCTTTGCCTCTGGAACCATCGTGTTGGCATGTGGCCTCCCAGAAAGTTTTCCAGGAGGCAATGTGGCCCTTGGTTGAAAAAAGGTTCCCCACCCTTGGGTTAGAACATATTTTTCTTTACATCAGCTTTACACACCTCTGATACATTTTGACAGTCTCTGAACACACTTTCCACCCCCTCTTGGCTCCTTATCTGAGCATCTCCCTGTAGAAATTGCTGCACATCTGTGCCTATTTGTTCATTATTCTTATTTTACTCCAAGAAAAAAAAAAGATGACTGGGAGCTTCAGCAATTCAGAGGGTAGGAGGGGAAATTGTTTTGTTCTTTATAATTATTACTTTGTTGAGTCTCTCCCCTCCCCAACATCTTTTAGAGATTAAGTACAATTAGGAAGCAGATGGCACCCAAATGTCATCAAACATTTCGGACAGGCAGCAAATTACTGGATTAATTATGTAAATAATTAAAATTTATATTTACACCTGATCATCCAAACAAGGGTGAAAATACCAATTTCAGGGTTTGTTATGATCTCTGGCAGAGTGGCGACTTGGGACAGTATCACTTGCTACATCTTATTTTCAGATGTTGCTTCTGCAATGGAAAAAAAAGAGTTGCAGAAGCCCCAAGTAGGGAATAGAAAAGGAAATCTGTGGGTTGTAACCTCTGTTACATCAGGCTATGACCAGCTACATCTAAACTAGAATTGAACTGAGCCAAAAAGAGCTCCCCCCCCATTTTTTTTCAGCTTGGAAATACCCAAGCAAAAAAGTCCTGGGGGCAAATTTCTTTCTTTATTGTGTAATGTATACTTGACTAGACCTACAGGGGTGTTCTTCTAGGACATTGTTACAAACTGTCTCCCGTACAACATTCCACAATGTCAGTCAGTTACAATTTTCTTCTGGAAACAAAAACACCACTGGGGTCCAAAGATATCCTAACAAAAAGCCCAGGGGGCAAATTTCTGCCTTTTATTGTGAAATTTACACATGGGTAGACCTATGGGGTTGTCTTTCTAGGAGAATGTCACAATGTCCGTGTACAACATCCCCAAATTTCAGCCAGTTACCACTTACTGTTTTCCTTCTGGAAAATAAACGAAACCAAACCACTGGAGCTCAAAGATGCCCCAGTTTACTCAATATGCATGCAGAAGGAGCCAATGTTAACTGCTCAGAAGAAATCTATATCCTGTGAATAAGCAGTGGTGGGGTTTTTGGCTCAAGGTGCACTGCTTTGGCAGTGTCAAGGACAATTATGGTGGCAAAAAAAGTATCTGGGGTACAGAGTGACTGCATCCTTCCCTTGGAAATCTCATTGGGGTCCAAATATACCCCAAAGTGACCCAGTGTGATTTTTTTTAACAGTCTGGATTAAGAGCAATTGCCTTTTCAACTGGCATGTGTGATCCCTTGCATGAATAAGAACTGTGCCATGTTGGGATATATTTTAATGTGTTCAAGCCAAACGTTCTGCATTCTTATAAACAAACATATAAAAGGATTAGATCATCCAAATACTCATTTTCCAGTTCTTTTGTTCCAAAGCATATTGATTTATTTAGTCACTTTTATAATTCTCAGCATTTGCAGGTAATTGATCCTTCAGTGTGGCAGCACCTACTTTCTGAAACTAGGTTCCAGGTTCAATCCCTCTCGCCATCCCCCAAACCTCCTCGGGCAGTCAGTCCCATAGCCTGGTAAAAAACATAAGAACCCTGCCAGATCAGATCAAAGGCCTATCTACTCCAGCATTTTATTCCCAAAGCACAGGTACCTATGGAAGGAATTCAGTCGCATTTCGGTTCTCTCAGTTTCTCATTTCTCCAAACTTAAATTCAATTATCCACATTTCTGCAGCAGTCTACATTTTTAAAAATCCTTATGAAAATTCTTCAACGTTTTAATGCAGATTTATCCTAATAAGCACGTTTCATGCAGTTTTGGCAAACATACCCATTTTCCAAGCAATTTCCCCTAATAAAATGCATTTTTGTATGTTAGTTTCACTTATGTATGCACTTCTAGGCATACCTTCCCTTAATATATGCATTTTTATGGAACATTGCTTGGCTAGAGAATAGCACTGCAAAATTTAGAAGAGTGGAAAATTTGAAGGATGGTTGTGTTTCAATTTGCATATTGTTTCAGAGAGTGAAAATTCAGTAAGTTCGCCTTTAAATGCAAACCAAATCTAATTTCTCCCTCATCCCTATTCATGATAATTATATAGATTGTATTCAGAAGTACTTCCTTTAGACCTTAACCTTCTGGCCTTGCATTCTCCATCCTTGCAATCCTTCCTTTGTGACTGACAATAATAACAACCCACCACCACCACCTTGGAGCCAGAAATAGCTTGCAGTGGCTTCGACTGTATCCGCTCTTCCTGTCTATAGAGGGAGACAACCAATTCTTGAGACTGAAAGGAACATGGTGCCTACACAGTGGTTAATTTAGCCGGGCAGGAAAGGTTTCGCATCAGATGTATGCAACCCATCTGGTGAGTGGAAGTCAGTTGAGGCATCTCCAATGCTTTGCAGTCATAAAAACAGGGCACACTCTTAAGACTCCCATGGCCATACAAATGCATTGTTTAAGACTACCACCATTATTTTATTTATTTATTTGAAATAAGATTATTTTATTTATTCACTGAGTCGGTTGCCAGTGGCTATGTGTCTGAATGAATAAAATTTATTTTGGTCATAGACCAGCCCAATTTATATAAATACCATGCAGAAATTACATTTTACAAAAAGAAACCACAAGATAATAACATGGGAATAAAAAGAGTGATGAACAATTAAAATACTTGCTCCATGTCTAGTATCTTTTTCCTGCAAATAATGGCAGCCGCACAAAATTTGGCTACCTTAATGGTGACCATTGGATTACAGTCGGCTAACAGGAAAGAAAGATAACCAGCTTCAGAATCCTCTGGAAGTCCTTGTATGATAGGAGTAATAAAAAACATAGCAGAGATCTCGATAAAAAGAGAAGTACAGAAGGACATGCGCTATTGTCTCTACCTCTCCATTCTCACATGGACATACCCGTTCACTGTAGGGAATTCCATTATATGCAATGTATAAAAGTGTAGCACCCCTATAAGGGGTGTGCTTGTTTTGCAAATTATCACCTTGCACCTCTTTCTGGCCAGAATGAAATAAAGCTTATTGGACCCTTCAACCTGGGTGTGGTCATTTGGCTGTACTGCGCACTGGGCAACGGACCCATTTGGGAGACAACATTCCCACATGCTATCAACCCTGCACTTCAAATGCCCTAATTTGGCTGCCAGTAAACGACAAGCCTGTGCCACCAAGTCAAGCTCAATACCCAAAAAGGTGAGCACAGGTGATGGGCCCTCAGTTTTTTTTCTTGGCCAAAGGCACACCTAACCCCTCTGCCAACTGCCCAAATGTCCTCGTCAGCTGGCTGCGCTGCTGTGAGCCAGCACGACCGGCAAACAGAACATCATCTAAATAATGCACTACTGCATCACAGCCGGCTTGCCTCCTGAGAGCCCACTCCAGGAATGTACTAAAGCATTCAAAAGCTGAACACAAAATAGAACACCCCATGGGCAAAGCTTTGACAATATCACCCTTACCCATGACAGCGCCCTGGCCAAAATGCCAGACCATCAAAACTGTGCTGTCAAGTGATGAAGGAGCCTAAACTGTCCAGGATCTTTCTTAGAACGATGCCCAAAGGTGAAACCCTTAGTGTGGGCATGGGAGGGTGATCAAACCGTCCCTCAGCCACCTCCTTGTTAATCTTCTCCTGCACCACTAACTCCATTCCCACCACAGACTTAAGATTCCCTGGCATGTAAGGCCTATGGCCCCCAACAATCCCGAAACCAGAACGAAAACGTTCCCCCAAATAAGCTGCATCTGTCCTTCTGGGATAATACTAGAACAAATGCATAAACTGAGGAACTTTAATCGGTGTGGGGTCCCTTTCCTGAAGGCTGTCCCACAGGCCCGGGTTTTCCCCCCTCTGAAAAACCCCAAATCCCCGAGCCCTAGGGCAACTGGTGAAGGGATGGGAGCCAGTGCAAATGCAACACTCATGCCTAAATTTACATGAGTTCCTGTTACAAAAGCCCTTAGCAGTGAACTTCCAACAGAGCAGGCGGGGTTGAACCTCCTGCTCTGTGAACCCACGGGTAGGAGCCATACTGGCAGACCTACCATGCAAATGGCCGCTAACTGCCCTGTCAGCCAGCATGGGTCGAGCTGCAGTCATAAACTGCAACCACAACTCTGGGTCCTTCCTGTCCCACTGCAGGTGAACATCCACTGCTGCCCTCATCCTAAAAGATTCATCTTCACTACCCCCATATAGATCAAAATCCCTGCCAACCAATTGCCCCAGGGCCTATCTACCTTCTCCTGTTTAAATTTGTCATTGTCCCTTTCCTCCTGCCTATCCCTTTCCATGTACGCTCTCTTGCTGCTAACAGCAAATGAGCCCCTAGAGGAGCGGACATCTCCACAAATGGCAAGGCGCCAGCCTGAACATAAGCCAAAGGATCACCAGGCATCTGAGCTGGCCCCATGGTAGGACTGACCATAGAAGTCCAAACCTGCCCGCAAGCCAGGCTGCTGTTGCACTGGAGGAGACATCCTCCTTTCATACCCAGAAGCCACCGCACCTGCATAAAGAGAATAACACCACCCCTGAGCCATTTCCCACACATTACCTGCGGGTGTGGACTCCCATAACCCGGATGAACCGCAGCCTTCTCCATTGCAGGACTCTCAGGAGCCACCACCTCCACCTCACGCACCGAACAAGGAGGTGCGAACTGATCTGAAGAGCCCTCCAACGCAGCCAATCGGCCTCAAATAGAATCCCAATCAGTGCCATACCGACTGTTCTCATTCTGGAGACCCTTATTTATTTATTTATTTATTTATTTATTTATTTATTTAATTCAATTTTTATACCGCCCATAGCAAAGCTCTCTGGGCGGTGTACATCAAGTAAACACTTCACATTCAATTTAAAACCACCTGGTCATCAAATCAACAATTTAAACATACAACAAAAACTAAGATTAACATAATTAAACCCATTAAATACAAGTCAAAAAGTAATTAGAAAAAGATGAACATATAACTATGTTTACAACATTAAATACAAAATACTAAAATATTAAAATACTAAAAATACTAAAAATACTAAAACGCCTTAGCTGCCTTAACCCTCACCCCACTAGCCTCCTGAGGCTGCCTATTTCACCTCTCTAGCGACTTAATGCGGGCTAACTCTGAGGTCATATTGGGCCCCTTTGGCGCGACGTGGCCATGCACGCCTGTCACATAGGGGGTGGAGCAGGGTGGCTATTTAAGCCCTGCTCCGTCTCCCCTCAGCTAAGGATCAGGATTCCTGAGGTAGAGGCGGCGGCCTCTGAGCCGGCCACCTCACAGCCTTACCCATACCTTTCGAGCCCCTGGCGCCCTTCTTGGGAGGCACAACTACACCCACTAGGCAACCCTTCTCGAAAGGACCAAAACAGCTAGAGCAAAAGGGTGTTCCCAAGTGGTCGCCACACACAAGGCAGCAAAAGTGCTCAAAATGGCCGCCCACACAAAGGAGCCAAATGTGTTCCAAAATGGCCAGTCCAAAATATTTTCAAGATGGCTACTAGAAATGGCCACCGACAACAAGGCAGCAAATAAATGTGTCCAAAATGGCCGCTCACACGAAGGAACAAAATGTCCTCCAAAAAGGCTGCAACATCCCAGGCAACCCAGTGCGCCCAGAAGCAAAAGCACAGGCTTGAAAGTTTATCCATAGCAAAGGAAAGCGGGTCAGTTTCATTTCTTAAAAAGCCTGCCTGAAAGAGAGCTTGGTTGCTGGAGGATCCCTTAACTGAGGTATTGCTATATAATGTTATAAGATATTATTAGGACTACCACTGAATTCTACCTAAAACATAATTCTATTTGAAAGTTGGGGTGGTAATGGTGTCTACAGACAGACGTATTGGAATCTACATTGCTCTCAAGGATTCATTCAATATCTCACATAGTACAATGCAACTTAGTCGGCAATATGCATGCTTAAGAAAACGCTAACTGTTTGCATGGCCTTAAGACAGTGTGGTGAAGTGGTTAGAGGTTAGGACTACGACCTGAGAGACCAGGGCTCGAATCCCCACTCAGCCATGAAGCACACTAAGTAACCTTGGGCCAGTCTCTATCTCACAGCCTAACCTACCTCACAGGGTTGTGAGGATAAAATGGGGAGGGAAGGAAAGGTGAAATATAAATGTAATAAATCTGTGTGGGAGGGTCATATGAACACACATGCAGAATAGCTTCTAGTATATGAAACTAAAAAAGCAGAAAACCCCCCACCTAAAATGTGTGGGAAGCCACCAATGGCCACCAGCAAAGGCAGAGTGCTGTCCCTCCCCCTGGAAAGCCACCAGGCCACCACCGCCCTCAGCAGCCCCAGGAAGAGGCCCAACCACCGCCCCCTCAAACCATGCAGGCCTAGGAAGGCCTGACAGGAAGCCCGTGCCGAATCCTCGCTGCCGCTCCACGTGTGCACTGCCACCACTCTTGCTGTGGGAGTGCCTGCTAGGCCCATGCCAGGCCCTCACAGCCCTCCAGCCGCCAAGTGCCACCACCCCACACTTGCTGCCACCAAGCGCGGCAACTCACCACAGCCCGCTGACCACAGCCCAGCCGCTGGACTGCGACCTAGCCAATTGCCGCTGTGCTCCAGCTGACCGCAGCCCACGCTGCTGCACTGCCGCCGTCCACCTAATTGCGCCGCCAAGCCCCGTGCTCCAGCTGATCGCACAGGCCTTCGAAGCCCCACGGTACAGCTGATCATGCAGGCCTTTGAAGCCCCGCGCTCCAGCTGATCATCAGCCTCCTTCAACCCCCCCATGCTCCAAAGGAACAGGCCTCCAACTAAATGTAAGTGGGGATCTGTTCCATTGTCGCATAAGGCTGAAAAGAGGCTGAGGGGAGACGGAGCAGGGCTTAAATAGCCACCCTGCTCCACCCCCTATGTGACAGGCGTGCATGGCCACGTCGCACCAAAGGTAAGGGGCTTTTGAAGCCATGCCAGGTCTTCCCTGGCATGGCTGCAAAGGCCCGCCATCACCAGAGCCCTTGGGTCTGATGATGGCAGGAATCCTTCTCGCATGTAGTATTGCTGAGGCAAGTATCCCTCATCTGATAACTGTGTATTTGGTTTCTTTTTCCTAGGTGTAGAACTTTGCACTTATCCCTGTTAAATTTCATTCTGCTGTTTTCAGCCCAATGCTTCAGCCTGTCAAGATCCCTTTGAATTTTGTTTCTGTCTTCCAAGGTATTAGCTATCCCTCCCAATTTTGTATCATCTGCAAATCTGATAAACATTCCCTGCACCTCCTCATCCAAGTCATTAATAAAACTGTTGAAGAGCAATGGGCCCAGGACCGAGCCCTGTGGTACTCCACTCGTTACCTTCCCCCAGTTTGAGAGGGAACCATTGATAAGCACTCTTTGAGTAGGATTCTGTAGGCAACTGTGGATCTACCTGATAGTTGTTCCATCCACCCCTCATTAGGTAGTTTGCTAATCAGAATATTATGGGGCAGCTTGTTAAAAGCTTTGCAGAAGTTGAGATATATTATGTTCACAGCATTCCCACAGTCTACCAGGGAGGTTACCTGATCAAAAAATTAGATCAGATTAGTCTGGCAGGATTTGTTCTTCATAAATCCATGTTGGCTCCTAGTAATCACTGCATTGTTTTCAAGGTGCTTACAGGCTGACTGTTTTATAATCTGTATAATTTTTGCCATTACCCAAGAAAACTTCCCCTCCAGAAATGTCTTTTGTAGTGATGGATGCCCCAACCTTTTTGCCCCCCCTCAATTTTTGTCTCTGCCCACCCAATGAAAATTTTCTCACTATACTCCTGTACAAGTCTTTCCATCTGAACCTGGCAATGATGGGGATTGAACCTGGGGCCTTCTGCATGAAATGCAGGTGCCCACCCATTGAGCTATGCTCCTTCTCTATATCAATACATTAATAATTCTATATATTGTTACATTTGTATATCCCACCTGTCTTCTGTGATGGAACCTGAGGCTGGCCCAAGACATTTAGGTGCATAGTTCCCCAAACAGAAAGTTATTGGCAGAAAATTCCACAGACATCTCTCCCTTTCCTGGCAGTAAGAACAAAATACTAAAAATATATATTTAAAAAATCAACAAATAACAATCTGCTGCCCTTTCACTGTGCCCCAGATCAGGTGTCTGAGGTAGCCACCTCCCTCTATGTGATTATAGTGATGTCTTGGAGCAACTGTGAATCCAATTTATGTCCATAATTTAAAATGTTTTATTGAGGGGAGGAAATTGAATGATGCTCTACCTTTGATGTTATCTTTGCAAACAAAAGTTAAATTAAAGGAATTTTCCTCAAGATTAATGTTAACCCCAATCACAGTTATTAGATTTAGGAAATGTGTCACTCCACTTACAAACGCAACAAAGCTGCCTTAGTTTCTCCTCAACAATCATGTTCAAAACTAAGAAACACTGAAAATGACAATCAGTGACTGTTGGTCAGTCTCCATTTCCTTGCCACGTACATGAATCCACAACAGCAAAACCACCTTTATGAATTCTTTTCTTACCGTTTCCGCACAGCAGATGGCAAATGTTTCTCCCTTTCTTCCACCCCTATCATCCACAAATGTAATTTTTTTCCCCACCTTCCCTGGTGAGATTCATCTTATGTTGTAAGGGTAGTGTGAAACCGGAGTGGAAGGAGACCTTACATTAAATGTTATTGTTGTTGTTTCAATAACATAGGTTTCCCATTGCTAATTTCCACTCTCAGTATGTGGTTGGGCCTTGGTAAGACTTGCAGTGATGAAACATTACCCCCATATGCAACAGTAAATGGAAAAAACTAGCTCTTTGGGAAGGTTTGTGCATGGAGTTTATTCTCTAAGGCAAAATAGTAAACATATTGTGAACTTGAATAATCTTCTCATCTGTGTCTAAGAGTGAGTGATAAGAGTTTTCTACCCTCCCCCCCATTTAGTGCTAAAATGTACCAAAACAAATTAGGTGTCAGGCTTATTTTATTAGGATGGGTCTCAAGAATTGTATTCTTAAAGGAGAGACTGGGTAAATCTACAATATGATAGCTCTTCCTTCCTTCCTGCAAATAACAGTGTATTGTATTTTCATAATGTAATCAATTCAAACACAAACTTGAATACAACTGAGTATTATTTGTTCATTATTTATTTATAGAATATTTGTATACCACTATTCATAAAAAGAATCAAACTGGTTTACAACCATGTTGTTGTTGTTGTTGTTGTTGTTGTTGTTGTTGTTGTTGTTGTTGTTGTTGTTGTTGTTGTTGTTGTTGTTGTTGTTGTTGTTGTTGTTGTTGTTGTTGTTGTTGTTGTTGTTGTTGTTGTTGTTGTTGTTGTTGTTGTTGTTGTTGTTTGATTTATATCCTGCCCTTCCTCCCAGAAGAAGAAAAGCCATGTAAAGATTCCTGCGTTGAGCAGGGGTTTTGACTTGATACCTTATAGGCACCTTCCAACTCTATGATTCTATGATTTAAAATTAGAGATCAGCTTCCTATTACAGAAGGATATCTGCACAATCTGCACTTCTCCAAACTTTGCAGCCAAGCCATGTCTACAAAAATGCACATATGGTTGTGTATAGCAACGCATATATGAGTGAAAATAACACAAAAATGCATATTAAGGTTATATTAGGGGAAATTGTTTTGCAAAAATGTACACCATAGGTAAAATTGCAAACAAAAAATTAAATATTGGGAGAAATTTGTACTGAAATGCTGACGAATTTCCTTGAGGCTTTTTTTTTTTTAACAAAAATTTCAAACAGATATGGAAATATGGAGAACTGAACTTACAACTAGAAAAATGAGATACATTAAAATGGACAGATTTTCTCATCCCTAATCTTAATATGTTTTAACTGGCTGCTATTGTCTGCTTTTTATCTGCCCCGTTTTGATGGTTATATTTTCTTTACTATGTTGTAGCTTATTATCTATGGTTTTATGTGTCGCTGTTGTTAGCTTTCTTAGGTATTGTACATGGAAAGGTGGGGTTATACATTTAACAAATAAGTCAAGAAACAAATAAGTCTCCAGTTTCCTACAGTTGCCATCAACTCCTGGAACTTACCTGTCTATGCTTTCCACATTCAGAAGGATTTTGAAATGGGGTGCTTTCCAAGACCCAGTCTTCCCATGTCCATTTCTGAGCCGGCACAGTTAGTCTTGTGGAAGGCTGCGTATAAATTACCCCACACAATATTTGAATCAGCTTTTATCTGCAATCCTCAAAAGCCATCTGAAGGAACATGTTTATATGATGACTTCTAAGCTGCTCAGGCTATCTAGAGCATATCCTAAAACAGAGATCAAGTATGACTCTCTCAGTTCAAGGGTTGATCTTCATCTGACACCCTCATCTGGGCACACTGTCTGAAGGAGGTTTGGACGGTGGCGGCAAAGGAGAGGGCCCTTTTGGTTGACGTTCCTCGCTTTGGAGGTCTCGAATCTCCCTAGTGAAGTCTGCCTGGCACCATCATTAACATTGCTTTGAACCAGATAAAAAGTCTATCTTCTACGACGCATTTGACAGATTATGATATTTTTGCTGCTATTTTATTGGTTCTGTTTTAAAGGTTATTGTTTGCCTTTTCTTGCAATGTATTGTTTGTTTTTCTGATTTTATTGGTCCTACCTGTTGAAATGGATGGACATAACTAATAAATTCATTCATTTCAATGAGTCTCCTCTGAGTAGTGTCATGACCCCCAGACCCTCAAGGTACTGGGTTCATGCATCAGACTCAGACCCCCACCCTTAGGGAAATGAGACTGGAACCAAAAAGCTATTACTTCACCCTTGCCAAGGCTGTGTACGCTCACAACAACCCTGCAAGGTAGAAGGTAGGCTGCCACCACCCCTGTATACTGGTCCACTCAGAGCCAGGGGATCTCTGAGCCCAGAAGATATATAAAACCAAGGTCCTAAAAGGCAAGAGTCACAGTTACACTCCTTGCCAGGCACCTCTGGTTTAACACTTAAAATCCAAGCCTTTAACTTCTTAACCCTCTTTGGTAGTTAGTGACTGAGATTGGTCCAGGTCTGAATCCAGAACCACCCCTTCTCTCAATTGAACACACCAGGTTAAATAGAAGTAGCTTTATTAAGATATATAAGTGCACATAAAATATATAGCAGCAAGTAATCCTTTAAGACCATTCACCCAACAGGGGTTTAGGTTCTTACAAGAGAATTCATACACACAACAAGAAAATAACAAACTAACTCATCTAACTACTTACACACGAGGTAGTTGGTTGCGTGGCACCTCTCCTAAGAGAGATGGATGTTCAACATAAAGCAATGGAACCAGACATAGGTTGCCTTCCCATAAGCAACCCCTGGAACCATAAGGCAGAAAGGTTTGGAACTCTGATGCCAGTCAGCATAGGCAGAGAACAGAGAACAAAGGCTATGGGTCTCTAGCCCTATACTTAAGGGAAAAAGATCCTAACGGTCCAAGATTAATTGACCAATCAGGAATTGGCTGATGTAACTTTCTTCTCGATGTTTCTCACATTTTCGCGCCTTCAGGCCCCCCTCCCAACTGTGTTTTCCAACTGTACAGGCCAAGGATGACCTTGGGTACCAGGCACTTGCTAATCAGCAAAGATAAACAGGTGCAGCTTGTTAAGGCTTCTCTAACCATCTTCAGCTGGGAAGTGAAACTCAGATTTGCAAATTGGCAAAGGCTTGTCTTTTCTAACTGTAACCATCTCCCAGAGTCCTTTACTGGAGCCAAAGTATTGCTATTAGATTTTTAATAACTCATGACCATTACAGGTTCATGACAAGTAGAACTTGGATACAATCCCATGTTATGCTTTATCCTCTTAACATTCTGAAAGCTGCTCGGAGACCTTATGTGGCAAGCTACTAATACACTGAATACACTGTTACTGATATTATTTTTCCTCCTTCAGAAAGCAGCCTCCAAGGCTGAGGATAACACAGCGGTGGCTCATGGGAGGGTGGAGCAGTGGAGGCAATCATGTCCTCCTGCCGTGAATAGTGTTACACTCATCAGGATGTGGAGAGATGAGGTGGCACCAACGTTTGAGGAGCTCTGAGGGTGGCAGCAGACCAACTGGATCCAACATGTCCAAACTTCCTTGCGCATCAGAATGCAACTCCCATTCAGATTCTGCACTTCTCTAGATGCAGTTTTAGTGCACCAGAAGTGTGCATGTAACAAGTGTTTTTTACGTAAAAGATACATATAAGATGTATATGCGACCTACCCTGAGCAAGGGTGGCACCTCTGTAAACACATGGGCTCTGTTTATAGGGCACACACTCAGACTGAGGATGACGACTCAATCACATATGATGAGAAATTCTGTTTCAAGGGGGCCAGTAATAAGAGCATGCGATGGGATTTAATTGGCAACAAGCTATGGAAAGAAGAAGTTAGCAGGGGAAGGTCTGAGACAAGCAAGAGCAGGAGGAATTCCAGACCTCCCCAAAGACATTGGGCTAGGAAGATTTCTTGGGAGTTCAATCAGGGGAGATGTAACAGATCCAGGTGCATGCATGAATATGATTGAGAATCCTGTCATGGTTATATGCCCCTGCCCCAAATTCAGGCAGGGCTGGTTTTGGAATTTTTGTCAGTCCTCAGCAGGTAATAAGAGAGACAACCCCACCTCCTCAGCCCCTCCGCCAAATAAAGTGGGTTTCAGGCCAGGGGTAGCCCCCCTAGCATTGGCTCCCATCCCTGTTTGCCCCTGGGCCCTCCACCCCTTTCTTGACATCTACATCAACTGCAGGACAGCACAATACATTTGGCAAGATTTTACTGTGGGCTTCCCTGCAGCTGGGTGCCAAGAGGCAACAAGTGCACTTCATCAAAAATCTGTAACTGAGTTTCCCAAGATAGCAGCCAACAAAATTGCAAAGGAATATGCACTGGGGAGAATAGGTGGGCTGTTCCCAGCACCACCACCCCAACAGATCTCTGGGTGTCTCCTTTGAGCATTGTCCCTAAGAAGGTGCTGGGAGAATTCCAGCTCATATACAGTCTGTTGTTCCAAGGGGCTCCTTGGTGAATGACTCAATCTTTCCAGAGCTATGTTCAGTGCATTGTGCCTCCTTTGACCAGGCAGTAGAGACGGTAAGAAAATGTGAGACCGGAGCACTCATGGCAAAGTATGATATCCAATCAGTCTTCTGGTTTCTACCAGTTCACCCTCAAGATTACAGCCTCCTGGGGTTCAAATTTGGGGGTAACTGGTAAGTAGACAAGGCCATGCCCATGGGCTGCTCCATTGCCTGTGCGGCATTTGAGACACTTAGCCCCCTTTTTGAGTGGGCAGTCTGCCTTGAATCTGGGGATTATCCAGACGATTTCCTATTCACTGGCTATTTAGATACCTACAAATGTCACAAGGTGCTATCAGCATTTCAGAGGCTGGCTGACCATTTTGGGGTTCTGTTGATAAAACAGAGGAGCTCAATAATGTACTAACATACCTAGGTATCCAGATGGATTCCATAGCAGACTCTTCCAGCTTTTCTCTCAACAAACTGGTCAACCTACAGAACTTCCTATAGGAGATGATAGGAAAACCAAAGTGCAAACTTGGGTTTGTGCCTCACTCAGGTCCAATGCTGGCCAACTCCTAAGGGTGATTCCCAACTGCTTCTTGGACGAGTCAACGTTTCTTCTGCATGCGCTGCTGGAATGGAAATGGATCCTTGCCTTACTGCCATGCTAACTCCACTTGCTTGCTCTAATCAGTAAAGCTGTGGCTTGTTTTCACCCATAAACCATTGTTGGCCATTTTATTCCCATTGCTGATGGGGGGGGACACCTTGCATCTGCTTCACAGGTAGTTTCTCCCAGCTTTGTCTGGAGATGTTGGAGATTCATCCTGGGACCTTCTGCATGCAGATGATGTGCTTTGTCACTGAGCTACTGTCTCATCCCAGATACAGACTACCTCTTGCATAATGTCCATGTTCTGCAGAGCCACATCACGACTAGGCTCTGCATGAACTGTAAAGGATTCTGGGACAGAGACAACCAAGATGCCCTGGGGGTGCAGAGCTAAAGGGCAGCACAGTCTGGCCTCTGCCATCACCCAGCGGCCTTAAGGCCACTAGCAGTCTGCCCCCTTGTCTCCCAGGAAAAACATTATGGCAAAGGGGCAACCAACCTTGGTCCATCCATTAGCCAGAGAAGCAACAGCCACAAAGAGCTTGCTTCCCCTGCCCCTGCCAAGAAGTACTTATAAGAACTTTGTAACCAAGTTTGCTTTCCCCCCTCCTCCTTCCCATCCCTTTCCCTTTTGTGCTTGTGTCTTTTAGATTGTACGCTTTTTGCAGACAAAGAGTGGGGTTTAAAAAAGGCAAATAAATGAACAAGACGGTGGACATCATTGGACTGGTATGATATAATAGCCACATCTGTTTAACTGGGGAGCTTTATGTTAAAGAATTGATCCAGAAGCTAGATATTTCCCCTCAGAAACAAATGACAAGAAAGAAAGAGTGAATGCTATTAAACAAAACCGCTAAGAGTTTAAAAGGCTCCAAATAGTACATTGGGGGGGAAACAACTCTGTTTAAACTTCTCCCTCCGCCTTGCATTTGAAGGGGGGGGAGTTGCATCTGATGATTATTACCTGAGCAGCTTTGTATTTGTGGAAGGTTATTCATTCTGTGTGTGTGTGTGTGTGTGTGCGCATGTGTGTTTCTCTTTTTTGTTTTTAAGCTTCCACTTAGCGGATGCATAATGCGTAGTGCCATACTCAAGACGAATGCTGTTATCTGATTTGGAGTTTAATGTCTGAACCTCCTCAAGCTGCTTTATCTAAAGATCCTGCCTGTATAATTGTGTACTTAGAATTCAACAGCTGTGTAATAGGGAGGGGGGGAAAAGAGCTCCATGTTCTGTCTGGAATTCATGAAACGATCATTCTAAAACAAGCACAAGGGGAGGGGGAAAGCAATCAACGGAAGCAACTCCATTCAGCCAGGTTCAGAAAATGCCTTGTGATGGGCTTGGAGGGAAGAAAAATTCTGTCTGGGTTTTGCCCAGTTACACACACATACAAATGGAAATCATAGAACTGGAAAAGGTGCTGAAAAGGGGGGAGTGAAGTGATTAAGGGGCTGGAAATACTGTCCCTATAAGAAAATTCAAGGTGCTGCTGGTATACACAGCCCTATACAGCTTGGGGCCAGGGTGCCTGAAGATTGTCTCACTGTTATATACCCAACCTAACACTGCACTCTGCAGGTGAGGGCTTCCTATAGATTCTAGTGCCAATCAATAAGCTGCCAACTGAATTCTGCAAAATTGGTCATTTCTGAGCTATCTTCAAAGGCAGCCTCGTGTATAACACCTTGCAGCAATCTAATCTAGATGTTACCAGAGCATAGACAAGTGAAGCTAGGTTATGCCTGCCCAGAATGGGCTGCAGCTGGGCCACCAAGGTGCTTGAGGCCATTGAGGCCGCTTGTGACTCCCAGCGACAGAAGTGGATCCAGAAGTATTCCCAACCAACCAGCCTGCCTCTTTAGAGAGAGCATGACTCCTTTGAGAACATCCATCCAGTCTAGGGAACTGGCCACTAACAGTGCCTCAGTCTTATCTGGACTGAGCTTCAATTTATTGGCTTTCATCCAGCCCACTCCTGAAGCCAGACACCAGTCCACCACATCCAATATTATAGCCTTCCTGCAATTCTACTTAATCCTGGAGTCTTAAGGGTCCCAGTGGTCCAATTAGATAATTTTAGACTTTGGAGCCAATGGGTGTATGGAGTTCCACCTCTTTAGATGGCAATGTGGGTCACTTCAGTTACCTCAAAATGTGGTAAGCCAGACCTGCTGCTTTGGGAGATCCTCCTCTGTCCCAAGGACTTGAACAGAAAACACCATGTATCAGACCTTGATATTTTTTCAGTGGTGGAATGCTGATCATCAGACTTTTGCAGACCACTGCTTACCCAAGGGGAGAAGTTCAGGCCTGGGGAGCAAATTCAGGCCACCCTATCTGGCCATTGGGACTCCCCCCCCTCTCTCTATGCCACACCCTTTATTGGCTTTGCACCCTGCTTGGGTGCTTTTGCCTGGGCTGAATGTGTCCCTGAACTCTGATAATGCCTCTTCCTCCCTGGATGGAGGGCAAAGAGGGATGTGTGAGTGTGCATAGAAACAAGCCTATTGCAGGCAAGTAAAACTCACATGTGGTACTCTGCCCACTTTTGTCTCTAGCCCCACTCAGCACTGGCATGTGCCCCTTGGAAATTTGCCTAGAAAGGATTGTGGCCCTCAGTTGGAAAAATGTCCCCCACTTCTGGTTTAGGTAAATAGTGCACTCTGTTATTGTTTATTACATTTATATCCCATCCTTTCTCGTGAAGGAGCCAGCAAAGACACAAAACATAAAACAATTCAAGCATTTAAAAACAATTCCAGTACAGACACAGATTGAGGCTGTGAGCACGCTAGTCGCCAACAGGAAAGCATTTCAGTTGGCCACACCAGGCGGCGGAACGGGTTGATCTGCCGATCAGTTGCAAAATCTGTTTGAAGCTGATTTTTTTTTTTAAGTGCGCTCAAGTAGATCCCACCAGGTTTTACAGGGAAAAGGGGCAGGGTTTGACTAGTGTTGTGCCATTTTCAGAAAAGAGAGGTGGAACCAACAGAACAGTAAATGTGTCTCTGCCCCGGGAAAGATCTCTGCTTAAAGGGCTTGTTGGAAGAGGAAGATCTTTATTGGTCACCAAAAAGACAACACAGATGGTGCCTGTCTTCTTAATGGAAGGGATTTCCAAAGTATTGGTGCCACAACACTAAAGGCCCAATTCCTGTAATTGTGCAGACTGGACCTCCTGATGAGATGGTATCTACTGCAGACTGCAGTGATTGACTGAATACATATGGGGTGAGATGATCTTTCAGGTAACCTGATCCCAAGCTGCACATGGCTTTCTAGACCAGAACCAGCACCTTGAACTTGGCCAGGTGACTGCCCTGTGCTGGACCCTGTTTCCTTCCCATCTTTCCACCTCTCTCAGCACATGCCCCTCTAACTTTTGTGGTGATCAAACTTCTTTGCATTGCCCCTTAATCCTGGGAATAATTAGGTTTTGTGTTTTCCATTGTGATTTGGTCATTCTTCATGGCAATCAGACAAGTTGTGCATTTGCATTGACTGAAAGCCATTTAAGTACTGCTTAGGAGGTGATCCTTTTTGCCCACAGACAAAGGTCATCAGACTTTTTGAATGGGCTGTCTGTGTGATTCTCAATGGTTCTTGATTAATGGTCTGGAATGAGGCAAATGGGATGCTGAATATGTATTCAAGAGCCTCTAAATCTGTGCAATCTTTTAACCTTTGTCCCTGATAAATATTCCGAATGCTTGAAAACTTGTTAATAAATATTTTATTCTTCCCTTTTTCCGGGCAATAGATGAAGCTCACAAAAGTGAGTGGGAATTTAAGTGGGGAAAGGTAACTTTAAAGGGGAAAGAAATGGCATAGGATGAAACAAACAGTGACATGCCTCCTTTTAGACTCTGCACACCCCAGAATAAAAACAGAAGATGCTAACATAGGGTCAAACTGAATGACAACTGCATTAAATGATGGCTGGTCTGCAAGTGAAATGCTTAGATGTACTCCTCACTCCAAATTCCCAGTGCATGTTAACTATTGTTTAGGAGAAACTGTTTTCGTATTGCTTCCCTTCTTTAGATAGCACCAGCCTAGCATGAAGCCTTAGCACAGGGGTGGGGAACCTGTGGCCCTCTAGATGTCCAGATGGAGGAAGGGGTGATCTGGAGATGGGAGTGGTGGATGTCATCCCATTGTCATGGTCAGACCGCTTCCTGGTGAAGTTTAGACTTACAGCTCCAATCCTTCCCCTCAGGGATGGTGGACATATTAAGATGGTCTGTCCCCAGAGACTAATGGAATCCACTGGATTCCTGAATGCCCTGGGGAGTTTTCAGTAGATAGAACCCTTGTAACAGTCGTGGAACAATGAGAAGCATCAGGCTCTTAATATGGTTGCCCCTGAGTGCACTCTCCAGCATTGTGGAGCCTGGTTTGCACTTTGATACACCAGTGAACTAAAGGCAATGAAACAGAGCTGGAAGATGACTAAAGCACAAGTGGCAAAACATGTGCTGTGAGGCTGATAAGGCATGAGTAAAACATTATAATTGTGCCTACTGTGTGGCAATGAGGGTAACAAAGAAGGCCCACTTCTCTACCTCCATTGCATCCTCAAGTAGCCGTCCAGCGGAGTTTTTCTGTATTGTCAGGGGTATGTTGACATCACCTTCAAGAAATGGAGTTTTAGACCCTTCGGAGGCCCACTGTGAATTGCTTGCAAGGCACTTTGAGGGTAAAGTTGCTCACCTCCATAGCAATCTTGATGCCCCATCCACATCTACTGTAGTTCCCAATAGGGTTGGGGTCCGATGGCTGGTCCTGGTCCGCTAGCATTCCGTCCAACTGCTGCCCCGACATGTCTTTGGGTTTCCCCACTTACTTTGGCTTCACCACTTTGAATTGATGATGTAAAGCTGAAGTAGAAATTCTGAAGAAGGTAGAAGGGCATATTAGCTACTGGGCCAAGTTCAAAGTTCTGGTTTTGGTGTACACAGCTGTATGCAATTTGGAATGAGGATACCTGAAAAATCATCTTTCCCCTTAGACACCCAGTCACCCACTGTGCTCTGCAGGTGAGGGCTGTCAGACCCCTACTCTGGGTCTGGTCTCGTAATGGATCTCTCACACTGGCCCCAGCACAGGTCTCTCACAATCCCACTGCTAGGTGCTACCACCTGACACTCTGTAACTCTGACACTGCCCTGTCACTGTGCCTTAGTCTCCTCCACAGATTGCTATGTAGTGTCTGGGTGCACTTACAGGCCACAACCCACCTGTATCTTTCTGCCTTTAAAGATTACAGCCCTGGATTGTTTTGGATACCTGCTGCTGTTCCACTATCCCTTCACCGCTGCCACCATTGATACTGTTCCCAGCTTTGGTATTTGTTCTGCCCACCCTTCTGGTCTGTAGTATCCCAGCCAAGGATCAGGCGTTAAACCAAAACTATTTCTTTAATAACACAAGGAATAAACAAGATTACTTCAAGTTCAGTCAACATGCATGTGGTTACATATAATAGTTTTTATATATCTTAGTCCTAAAACCTGCCTCACTACCCGCCTAAACACAAATCCACCCCTGTAAAACCCAGAACCAACAACAACCAACCAACTCCCCCACTGTCATTCTCTCATTTATACCTTCAACCACCCAGACATTCAGCCAATCACAACTCAGCATTCCTCAACATTCCAACACATGTACTCCCCCCTCTCACTCACTCTACTTACCACATTTATCCTACAAAACCGACACTTACCATAATTACTGTACAACATTTAGAGGGGCATCACAAGAGCCTCCTGCTCATATCATCTTATCAGGAGGTTCATTCGGCACAACATAGGAAGTGGACCTTTAGTGTTGCACTTATCCTTTGAAATTCCCTCTCCTTAAATATTAGACAGGCGCCATCTCTATTATCTTTGCAGCACCTACTGAAGACCTTCCTCTTTCAACAAACCTTTTAAGTAGAGAGCTTATTCCAGTCTGGTTCTGTGTTGCAACTGCTTTTTAAGATGTTTTTACACTTGTTTTTTAAAAAAGATATTTTATAGATGTTTTGTTTTCATATGTTTTTAAAGATGGTTTGTTTTCATATGTTTTAACGTCTTTTGGTTTTAAGATGCTTTAGAGTGTTTTTAGTGTTTTTGTTTGTTGTTCTGGGCTTCTTCTGGGAGGAAAAGTGAAACATAAATTTAATAAATAAATAAATAAATAAATAAATAAATAAATAAATAAATAAATAAATAAATAAATAAATAAATAAATAAAAGATATCATTGGACCCCAACTCACATCAGGCCCAGCCAGCATGGCCAATACTAAGGGATGATGGGAGCTGGAGTCCAGCACCATCTGGAGGACTACAGATCCCCCCTTCCTGCTCCTGAAATTTGTAGACTAGAGAGACTAGAGCAGGGATGGGGGACTCTCCCCTCCTGCAGTTTCTAACAACTGGTATTCAGAAGCATACTGCCTCCAACATAGCCATTCATGGTCTTCCCCTCCATGGGTTTTTCTTATTCTCTTTTAAAGCCATCCAAGTTGGTGGCCATCACTGCCTCTCATGGGAATGAATTCCATAGTTCATGCACTGAGTGAAGAAGCACTTTCTTTGGTCTGGCTTGACTCTTTCGGCATTCAGCTTCCTTGGATACTCATGAGTTCTAGTGTTATGCAAGCAGGAGAAACGTTCTCTCCATGCCATGCATGTGTTCCGAGCATGTCGTCTCTTACTCGCCTTTTCTCTAAACTAAAGAGCCTCATAGAGGAGTCGTTCGATCTCCTTGATCATTCTGGTTGCCCTTTTCTGAATTTTTGATATCAGTGAAACAGCTAGGTCACAAAGAATCCCTCTAGGCTATTTCTCCCCACAATTACCCATTCAAAAGTCCTCTTGACCAGCTTGCTGTTGTGCATGATGCCAGTACATTCCTCACCACTGTTCCCCATACCAAGGCCTGATCAGCATGCTGTTTCATGTTAGTCCAGGCTATTGCTCACCACAATTCCCTGTTCAAAGCTTGCTGCTGCACTTGAGGCTGCCCAGGCTATTGCTCACCCTGGTTTCCTATTTATAGTGCCGACAATCTTGTAATTATATAGGCTAAAACAAACAAAGACAACCTGGTATGTTGGGCAATTTCTGTGCTAATTGACTAAACTCTAAAACAACATCCCCACCACCTCCAGGAAGAACCACAGTGACATCCAGAAATCTTTTACTGTATCTGTGATTTTTATTCATACCTAGGATATGTGATTTTCAACTTGGGAATTAAAAGAACCCTGTAGATAAGTTCTTCATCCCAAGTTGCTGTGCCGCAGTGGGATAAACCTTGGGCGTACTGTTGAGTGTTGTCCTTTGGGCAATGAAAAAAACATTTGTGTGATGTTGAACATTGTCCCCTGAGCAACCAACTCATGCTGCCTTTCTGGTAAGTTTAAGCCATGCGTTAACCTTACTTTGAAGATTCTAAAGGAAAGCATCTTTCAATTGGGAGACTGAGGAATTAAAGGAAGGGCTGTTAGTTCTTTGTTTTTCAGTGGGCCTTCTATAGAATTCATAGAATCTATGCCTTGATGGCTGCCTGACTGGCAAAAATATGAAGCGTTTCCCCATCGCTTCACCTCATTGTTGGCCTCATTTTACCTGTTGGCCTCCTGTGTACTGACTAAGGAGCTCTTAAAGGTACTGTGGAAAAGCACATTATTTGAATGCAAATGATCATAGGCTCAATCCCTGGCATCTCCAGGTATGGTATGGCTGAAAAAGACTCCTGTCTGAAGCTCTTGGGAACAATGACCAGTAGAGATGGAGGAGAAGTTTGATTCAGTTCTCATTTAAGCCAAATTTATTAACTTCTCACTTTCAGAAACAATATGGGGACCAAAACAGTCGTCCTTCAAAATTCTCAATTATCCCAGTCCCACAATGGAGCTCCCCAGCCAAACAATGTGTATAAAAATGCATTTATTATAGGAAAATGTGCATACAATGAATATATTAGGGGGGGGGAACATCCAAAATGCTTTATATTAGGAGAAATTACTTGCAAAATTGTGTACGTTAGTGAAAACTATATTCAAAAATATGTTTAGTAGGAGAAATTCAGATGAAAATACTGAAGAATTTTCATGAGGGTTTTTTTTTTTAAAAAATGCACATTGCTGCAGAACTGAAGAGTGGGAAAATGAGAAATGGAGGGAACCAAAATGGACAGATCCTTCCATCCCTAATGGCTGGTCATTGTAGACACTGCTGAGCTAGATGGGCCAACCATCTACCTTGGTAGAAGACAGCTTATTATGTCTTAAGACGGGGGTGGGGAACCTCAGCTCCAGGGGTTGAATGTGGCCCTCCAGGCCTTTCTATCTGGCCCTTGGGGCTCTATCCAGGCCATACTCCCTGTCCATACTCCCTGTCCATACTCCCTGTCTCCCCTGGCTACACACCTGCTACTTTGCACCCTCCTTGAGTGCTTTTACCTGGCTGGAAAGTGTCCTTGAAGTTTGATAATGCCTCTTGCTTGTGTGAATGGAGGACATAAAAGGTGTGTAGAAAGTAGCCTACAGTACAAAGGTAAAAAAAAAATACATTCATTGTTCTGCCCACTTTTTCCCCTGACTCCATCTATCACTGCATGCACCCCCAGAACGATTGCACAGCAGGGAATGTGGCCCTTGCACTGAAAAAGTTCCCCACTCCTGTATTCCCCAGGCTATGGTCTGAAGGCACATAAGGCCAGCTCTCTGCTGAAGCTAAGCAGGGTCAGGTCTGGTCAGTGCTTGGATGGGAGACCGCCTGGATGGGAGACAATATGTAAGCCACCTTGGGTTTCTATCTTGAAAAAGAAAGGTGGGGTATAAATGTAATAAGTAAATAAATAATAAATATTAAAAGCTCAGTAGAAAGCACATGTCTTTCCTGCAGAAGTTCTCTGGTCCAGTCCCTGGCATCTCTAGGTAGGGATGGGATGGGAAATATGCCTGTCTGAAACCCTGGGGAGCTATTGCTGGTCATTGTAGGCAATACTGAGAGAGATGGACCAGTGACCTGACATGGTATGGTAGATGTCTATGAGCCCTGCCAAAGGAAAGAAATTGGTAACCTAATTGAGGCAACTTCTGTAGAAGTTGCTTGACTGAGAATGGGAAGCAAAGAGGAGATGATGAGACATGGTCTGCAGCGTTCATACTAAACTGAGATACAGAAGATACTGAGATATAAACTTGAGCCAACCATCTACTCTTGAAACTTTTGAAGCACATACAAGCACTGTTCTACTATAATCAGAATCGCTCTGGTTCTGTCTATGAGTAAGGATCCACAAAAAATGTATGGACCAGTGCATGCTTGAATAAGCTTTCCATATATTAGAATAGTGGAATTCTTTACATATAGTTTATTGATCTTATTGTCCCTTTTCATTGATTTGAATAAACGATTGCTTGCTCTACTTCTGATTTTATTTATTCATTTAATTAGGGAATGAGTGTCCTGCCTTTTTACCAAAATAGCACTCAACAGGGCTTCAAAAACACCCACAAAAAACAAAAACCAGACAGACCAGATCAATAAATAAATGATTGCTTTTGCTTTGTGTAGTAATTTATTCCTTTTTTTATTTCTGCATTTTGAAAATGTCATGAAATTATGATTATTTTAAAACACAGAAACCTATCTATATACTAAATGAATGCCTAAAGATTAATGTTATGTTTTTTAAGTGTTGGTTGTGTTGCGTTTTTATCACATGTTGAATTCCTTGTACCATCCCATGTTCCCTGAATGAATGTGTGATTCGTGCTAGACATGGGGAACTTGCAGCCTTCTAGATGCTGGACTACAACTCCAGCCACCCTGGGTCATTTGCCAAGCTGGCTGGGATCGATGGGAATTGTCCAACAACATATGGAGGGCCACACGTTCCTCATCCCTAATCAATATAGGACGCGGGCTTTTACTGAGTCAGACCATTGGTCCATCCAACTTGGATGTTTTTAAAAGAGGATTTGACAAATTCATGCATTTCCCCCATAAGGCTGTATTCTACAGCCACTGTCAGTGGCAGTATGCTGGGAATCACAAGTCAGAGAGCACTATCATGCTCATGTTCAGCTTGCGGGCTGCCCATTGGGGCATTTGATCAGCCACTGTGAGGACAGGATATTGGACTTTGGCCCAACCCAGCAGGGCTTTTCCTATGGTCCCATCTACCTCAGTACTATTTACACTGTTTGGCAGTGGACCTCCAGGATTTCGGACATTCCCAGTCCAACTTGGAGTTTCTGGGGACCAGTAACGTAGCGGCAAATTCAGAAGCGAAGTGTCCCATCATGACACTCACAGCCGCACACACACCCCCTTCTAAGATTGTAGAATAGTCTGGCAAGGCTTGAATATTGCTTTTCTGCTGCTCTGTCACTGTCTACATTTGACTATGCTTTTTCGCTGTCACAGAAATTGCTTCAGTAACTGAATTCAGTGTCTATTTATGTCTGCTGCTACCAAACTGCTTGAAGATTGTAGACGGCATGCAATCATCAGGATTCACTGTCACTTCTGCAGTTACAGAATTCTCACTCTCCACAATTTGTATTGGCTTTTGGGAGTCAGAACTGACAGAGACTTGCTTGCAATTGACACTCATTTCGACTCTTCTCAGTGGCTAACACACTCCCCTTTCTTGCTGATTGGTTCATGGGTGCTGGAGACATAGGGACCCTCCTGGGACCCGGCTCCCAAAAAAGTGAGGGGTCTAAGATCCCCTGGAACCCCAGATGACTTCACCATTCCTAGAGACTACAGGGATTTCTTCATGCAAAACAGATGCTCTAATCACTGAGCTACATGCCTTTCATTAGAAGAGCAACTGAGCTTCCTACTTGGTGTCTATGATACATTAATATAGTATATCTGCGGATTTCTTGGATGTTCTCTTTTCTTATTTCTTTTCTTGCCCATAATTTTATGGCAACATCCCCTCCTCCCTTTGCCTTGCTAAGCATCTATCCATTTGGTCCTAAGCATACTTAGTACAGAATAAGCCTTAATGAGCTCACTGGGACTTTCTTCTGAGTAAACATGGGAAGTAAGGTCCATTGAGTTCAGTGGGATTCATTCCCAAGGGAGTGTGTTTAGAATTGCAGCCCAAGCCTTTAAAATCATTATCAGGTTTAGCAGCCATTCATTCAGCACTGCTTTACATTCGCTACAGGCCTGTTAAGCTGGACAGGGATGGAGAATCTGATGCCCTCCAGATGTTGTTGGATTCCAGTTCCCATCAGTCTCAGCCAGAATGGCCAATAGTCAGGGATGATGAAGTTTGTACTGCAAACACATCTGGAGCGGCAGAGGTTCCCCTCTCATGTGATAATAGAACACAATGCCGCTCATATTTAAAACACAGGGTTGTATTCAGTGTTGGTCATACTCAGAGTAGACCCATTGAAATGAATGTCCATGACTAACTTAGGTCTATTAATTCCAGTGGGTCTACTCTGAACAGAATTTTAGTATCACATTTATATCCCAACTTTCCTCTAAGGAGGTCAAGGTGGTGTACAATCACAGTTCTCCCCCTCCTGATTTTATCTTCACAGAGATCCTGTGATGTAGGTCAGGCTGAGAGACAGTGATGGCTGAGCAGGAATTTGAACCCTGGTTTCCCAGGTCCCCATCTAATACTCTAACCACAATACTACCAGGGCTGTGGAGTTGGTATGTCAAACCTTCGACTCCGACTCCTCTATTTTTCTACTGTCCAACTCCAACTCCTTCATAAATGGCAAATGTATATTGATTTTTCTACTGACTGACTCCGACTCTGACTCCTTCATAAATGGCAAATGTATATTAATATTTTAATATTAATATATTAATATTAATAATATTAATATACATTAATATTAATATATTAATTTTATTTTGTAGTCAGAGTGAATACATTTCTACTGACTCCAACTCCGACTCCGCCCAAAATTGCTTCCGACTCCCACTCCGACTCCACCCAAAATTGCTTCCAACTCCGACTCCTACACCACGACTCCGACTCCACAGCCCTGTATACCACACTGGTTCTCAGTCACTTTGTTGGATGTGACCCATAAATGCAAAATGAGAGCCACCCAGAAATAGAACATTTTTTGTACCCAATTAGCTGCTTTGCATTATAAATGTCATATGCAATCCAAATTTTTCTGTTCACTTCTGGTTCCATGGAGCTGCATTTGGGTTTTGCAGACATCAAAATCTCTGGCTAGCAAAAGCTGCAGGGGGCATCTTTCATTCTCTTATCTGATGAATCAGCCTGAGGGTGGAGGTCTCTTCCTGGTAAATGACAATGAAAGGAGAACAAAGCCAAGAGCACTCCTTTTTTGCTGAAAAAGGAAAAACACTTTCTAAACAAATGTTGCATTGTTTCAGATCTTTGCTTATTGTGCTTGGACCATCTTTTCCTTATAAGGAAGGGAATGAAACTGGTTATTTTCCATTTTTATATTTAAGGATGCCAGAGAATTTTGTTCAGTCTGCATTTTTTAAGTCAACTGACTTATTTTGCACCTCTTGGACTAATATATGGATTGGAAAGCCATAATCTTTTAGATTTCACTCTTCTCCAGATTTTGCAATACAGTTATTGGCTCAAAAATGTACCAAACACATTAAAATGGCGTATTTTAGGATGCAGAAATGGGACAAGAATGATGAGTAAAGACGGGAAATGAACACAGACAAGAAATAGGGTGATTAATCCATTCCTACTTCAGTTCTGTGTATCTCCATGAAGGGCTGGATAAATCTCCTGTCTGAAGCCCTTGAGAGCCACTGGCAGTCACTAGAGATCAGTGGTTCCCAAACCTTTTCCCTACGGACCATGTGAAAATTGCTGAGGGTGCTGGCGGATCACTTAATCATTTTGCTGCCTGTGGTAGCAATTGTAATATGCTGTGCTAGAAGCTGTATGATTTTTAATTGCATTTTTACAGACCTGTCGTGGACCATCTGAATGAACCTTGAAGACCACTGGTGCTCCATGGACCACATTTTGGGAACCCCTGTTATAGATAATACAGAGCCTGACAGACTGATGATCTGACTTGGCATAAGGAAGCTTCCAATGTTCCTTTTCCGTTCAGCCCTTCATTCACAACTATGAGGACCAGAAACTCATTTAATTTTTAGGTGAAGAGCCATAGGTCAGTGGTAGAGTAGATGATTTGCATGAAAAAGGTCCTGGGTTCAATCTCTGGCATCTCCTGGGTGAACCTCTTGCCTGAAACCTTAACAGCCACTACCGTTCAGTCTATACAATAATAAATGGATCAGTTCCTGGACTCAGTGTAAGGCAGTTTTCTATGTCCCTGAGTCCCACAACAGATAAGCCGCCCAATGCTGCTTTACTATGAGAAAGGGGTGGCAGATTTGTGGCCTTCTGGGTGTTATGTGATGGCAAGTCCGATAGTCCCTGACCATTGGTCATGCTGGGTGGGGCTTATGGGAGCTGGGGTCCAACAACATCTGGAGGGCTACAGGTTCCCCAGGTCTGACTATAATCATTTTTCTTTCAAAAGCCAGCAGATAGTGTAGCCCATCAACGAGGAAACCCATCTAAGGCCATCTACAACAACAAGCATTTGGCCATTTTTCAGCAAGAATGTGGGAGCTGTCACATTGGGTAGAAAGTTTTAAGTGATTTAAACCCATGAGAAAAACAAAACTTCATTTGGACAGGCTTTAAATTTTCCCTCCCACTATAAAGTGGGGAGGGGGGGAGAGAGAGACAGAGACAGAGAGACAAGAAACCCAAGAATATGCCTCCTATTGGGTGTTTTGATATAGAAGTGTTCTGAAACAGCTAAGATGTTTAGCTTTGAAAATTAGCTACTCAGCATGCCAGCATGAAAATTAATTTAATGGAGTGTAAATTAACGCACTTGACACTTTTTTCATCATTTCTTCCTCCTTCAGCTGCTGACCAATAGCAATTTCAAAGTGTACCCCCTCTTGAGGTTGGGACATTAGAATGCTACAATGCGTGCCCTCCTGCAAGGCGAGCGTGCCCTCCCTTTTAAGAGCTGCCAGAACCATGCATCAAATGTAAGAGTCTTTAAATATTAAGCATTGGCATAAGAGTTTGCATGCAATAAACCCACTCTTCAAATAGTGGAGCTGAAATGTGTGAGGGGGAGGGGGACTGCAAAAGAAGGCTTGCCTCTTAAATTTACTGTGGAAGTTAATTAAGAATGTTGAGACTTTATAGCAAAAATTTGCAGAACAGTACAGGAAAATATTTACGGCTAAAGAGGCAACACAGCAAAACTTTTGATGTGTTGAAAAATATTAAGAACGTTATTAGGTGTTTATTTCTTAATATATCTTTTTTTTTTGCAGAAATGACAATAAAAATAATAATTTAATTGTCATTGTAAACTGGCTTATCGTAGAAGCAGATTAAATTGCCACAAAAAAGCCATTAGGGAAATTCATGGCCCCCTGTAAACATAAAGTGTTTTGCTGACACATCATAAATAATGGCACTCATTCCAGGAATACAAGGTATGGGAAATAAATTAGAGCAACTTCAACACAAGTGGACATTAAGGTGGCAACAGCTTTCCATCTGGGCTGCTGCCGGGAACTGTGGCCAGACCAAGGGCAGATGCAAATGTGCAATTTAATTATGGCCACGGCAAATCATCCATCCCAAATGCATTGTGCCAGATTGACAGAGCTCAAAGATTACTCTGCTCTCCAGCTCAGTAGCAATGGTGGGGAGGGGGAGTAAGTATATTTCAGCTGTCATTTGACTGGAGAGGGTCTTTTTTCTTAGGGATGTGCAAAGGCTCCATTCAGTAGGGATAGATAGCTCTGTCCATTTTGTTTACTCTGCATTTAGCATTTCTCCATCCGTAAGGTTGCCCCATTTCCACAACAACCTCTTTTTGTTACAAGCCTACATGGAAATTTGTAAAGCTTTTTTGTGGGCATTTGTCCTAATATATGCATTTTATATGTAACTTCTACCCAATATTCATATTTTTGCAAGCAATTTCCCCTGCTATAATGCATTTTTGTACTTTATATACACATTTTTGGCGCAGACTTGTCTGCAATATATGTTGTCTTGTAGCATAAATGCAAGAAAGTATCATTTTCCATTCTGTCCTACACTTCTTGCATGCAGCACTCTTTCTGTAAACTGTGTTGTTTAGGCAGGCCCATGCAATATGAATTTCTCTTTTTAACCAACCACTGTTTACTGAAGTTTTATGGCAGGGAAGGGCTGTAGCTGCGGAAGGGACAGAGTTCAGCAGCAGAGCACCTGCCTGGCAAATTCAGTCCCCAGCAACTCCAGGTAGAGCTGGGGGAGACTCTTGCCTGAAGCCTTCTAGGGCACTAGGTTTGGGAAAGACTGGGTTAGAAGGGAGCATGGTGAAAAGGAGGCATTAAAATGGCTTTGATAACATGTACAAGAAGTGAGATTGATCCTGTTAACCAACTTTAGACACCCTATGCCAGGGGTGGCAAACATTTGCCACGCCAGATGTTGCTGAACTACAATTCCCATCATCCCTAGCAAGCATGGCCCATGGGCAGGGATAATGGGAGATGTAGTTCAACAACATCTGGAGTGCCACAGGTTCACCACCCCTGCTAGCCTATGCCCTTCACATAAACATTTGCCACCATAGCGGCATCTATCCAGGGTGCTGAAATGAATTATCTACTTTGCTCTATGAATTTGTTCAGTGTATTAGTGGCATTTCTTTAAGAAGTTCTTCTTTGACTTAGGATGTTAAATGGGTTTCTCAACTCAACCATCTTCAAATATCTGAAGGAATGTCAGTCATGGCCAAGATGGAGTAGACTGCTCTTAGTTGCCCTAAAGGGCAAGACTAAAATTAAGGGGTGAAAATTGTAAGTAAGGAGATAAACATCATAAGGTAAGAGTTGTTGAACAGCAGAACAAATTGGCTGACTGGGATTTCCTTCACTCAAGGAGAGGCTGGATGACTACTTGTCTAAGATGTAGTAGTTTCAAGATTCCCACTGGGGTTAAACTATTTGACATCCAAAGACTCATACTCTATGATTATCTGACCAAGTACTCAAAGCCAGCTGCATCTTTGGCAAAATAGTACCTTATTATATACTAGGAGGTCAGAAGAGGGGAGAAACCAGTGGCGACTGGTGCCCATTGAGACTGGTAAGGCAAAAGGCAAGGAGACCCATAGTAGCCAGAGCAGGAAATACAGTGCCAATGCTTGTAACAAGTAATCTGAATGAGTGTGAGCGATAGACAGAAAAGCAACCTATTCTTCCCTCTCTGAATGATTCTTTAGTAACTTGTTTTTTTCTCAGGTTTTAATTCCTTCCTCTTTTTTCCAGTGTGGTGTAGTGGTTAAGGTGTTGGACTACGACCTGGGAGACCAGGGTTTGAATCCCCACATAGCCATGAAGCTCACTGGGTGACCTTGGGCCAGTCACTGCCTCTCAGCCTCATGAAAACCCTATTCATAGGGTCGCCATAAGTCGGAACCGACTTGAAGGCAGTACATTTACATTTTTATTTTCCTGAGCTAGAGTGTGTGAGGAATCTTCATGGCTCCGTGTTGGGCTATGTATATCTGTACTCAGAATGGCTTCATTTCCCAGGAGTAATAAACTGTAAGTTTCTTTATTCCTTCAACAACCAGGCTAACCAGACTATTTATTCCTGTACTCTGCTGATAAATTTACCATACTCCAATGGGCAGAGCTTGACAGCTGAAGCCAGCAGCAATGAGGGGTAGAGTCAGTTAAATCTAGTTTTGTCCTCTTCCTTCCAGTTGAGTATGACAAAGTCAACACTGAGACTAAAGAGGAGGAAGCTGACAGGCATGCCACCTTCTGGTCTGATTGTAAGAAAGAAGACAGGAAGATGAGGGATGGCTAGCAGCAGACTGTGGTCAATGGGGCAGTGCCCCCATTTGCCCTCATGGAAGAAACACTTTTTTTGGAGCTTATAGAATCCCAGGTATGGACACAAACTGGGATTTAAAGGGGGAATTTATTTATTTATTTATTTATTTATTCATTTTCAAAAACAAAATTGTACTCCACTTTTCCCCTCCACAAAGGACTTGCTCAAAGCATTCTACAGTTACTGCTACATTACGTTGAACACGTCATAAGATATTTATTCAGGATATCCATAATATACCACGTTTCAGCCAAACTACACAAAGTGGTTTACAGAGAAACAACACACATCAGTTAAAACTATATAATGAAAATAGCTAAAGCAACTTCTCATCTTGGGGCAAGATAACCATCTTTCCCCAAGGCAAGGAGAAACCTAGTCCTTTGGCGACAGTTGAGGGAAGACACTAACTACCTCGGATGGAATACTAGGACTCAGATGGTGGGCAGATCTCCAGGCTGTTCTGTCATCTTTGTTTCTCCCCCTCAAAGCAAAATGGTTCCTAAGAAGCCTTCTGGGTGTGATTGTGGGGAGGGAGGAGACCTTTTCAGCAAGAACATAGGGTGCTCTGTCAATCAAGTATCAATTTAGCTGCACCTATCAAGTTTCAATCTTACTGACTTTTCATTGATTTATTGTTAAGGGGAAAGTGAAGGACTTTGGAAGTGTGTAAAAGTATGCATAGCACAGAGAAAGTGGACAGGGAAAGGTTTTCCTCCCTCTCTCTTAACACTAGAACTCATGTGCATCCAATGAAGCTGAATGTTAGAAGATCCAGGACAGACCAGAAAAAAGGAAGAAAAAGGAAACAAGATCCTTCTTGATGCAGTGCAGTTAAACTATGCAATTTGCTCCCACAAGAGGCAGTGACAGTCATCAACTTGGATGGCTTTAAAAGAAGATTAGACAAACTTATGGAGGATAAGGCTATCAATGGCTATTAACCCTGATAGCTATGTTCTACCTGCCTCCACTGTCAGGCACAGTATGCATCTAAATACCAGTTTCTGGAAATCACAGGTGGGGGGAGTTCTGTTGTGCTTGTGAGCATCTCATAGGCATCCGGTTGGCGACTATGAGAACAGGATGCTGGACTGGATGGGCCACTGGCTTGATCCAACAGACTCTTATGTTATTGAGGGCTGCATCCAACTATGTTCTACTCAGAGCAGACCTGCTGAAATTAACGTACTAAAGGTAGTCGTGTCCAATAATTTCAATGGGTCTACTCTGAGTACAACAACCACTGGAAACAAGATATATGTAAAATAATGTAACAGGGATTAGAAAAGTGCAGATGGAGCTCAGTTAGCATGTTATCTGCTTGGTAGGTGAAAGAAGAACAGGGGCCTAGTGGGTGGGAAGAGAATCTTCTTAACAGCTTAATTGTGTCAGACAGCAACATCTGTGATAAACATACTGGATGGATAAACAATGCAGCTGTTAGATATTTCCTGCAAACAAGGAAATGCTGTGACCATATGCAATACGTTACCTGCGGTTAATTAGCTGAGACCCTTAACAAAATTCCAGAAGAAAAAGAAAAAAAGAGATAATCAGCAAAGACATCCAAACAGTTTGGCCATTCCTAAATCATCCATCAGGCTTACTTCTGCCTCCGTGAGCCACTGATCATATTGTTTTAGATCTCCAGAGCCCAGATAAAAAAATATGGGCATATGGTCCAGTGCTGTTATGGCATCTTAGATCTTTATCTGACAAAGCAAATGTGAAAATACTCTTGCAATGTCAACAAGGAGTCTCCCATGTAGAACTCTGCATAACAACCATCATCATCCATCAACAAATGGATGGATGAGGATATAACAAGATGGGCATATTTGTAATTTAGTTGTGAAACATTTAAAACAAGAAAAAACTCACAACCTTGATCCTATGCCTGAGGACAAGGACACTTCAAGGACCACCCCTTTCTATATCAACAGTGGGGGCCCTCCAAAGGCTGCATTCCCTTCTGGGCAAACATCTGAGAGCTTCATGCCAGTGGTGGGTGAGGCCAGAAGCAAAAGTATGTGGAGCAATGAATGGAAATTTTACCTTTGTACTGTAGGCTAGATTCTACACACATGCACATACTCATCTCTATCCTTCATCCAGGCAAGCAAGAGGTATTATCAGAGTTCAACCACACATTACAGCCAGGAAAGAAAAATCCAAGAAGGGTGTGGATGATGGGGGGTATGGGAGAGTTCAAAGGGGCAGACAGAGAGGTCGGAGGAACACATTTGGTCCCTGAGCCTGAAGTTCACCACCCCCGCTCTATGGCTTGGTCAATACAATCATTATCAGAAAACTTGATCTATGTCCCCATGCCATCTAAGTCAGGGTGGGCAACCTTAGGCTGCATGTGGCCCGTGGCTCAATTTGATGTGGACTGAAAGGAAGCCGAGCTTGGAAAAGTTACTTTTTTGAACTACAACTCCCATCAGCCCCAGCCAGCATGGCCACTGGATTGGGCTGATGGGAGTTGTAGTTCAAAAAAGTAACTTTTCCAAGCTCTGCCCGTGGCTCAATTTGATGTGGACTGGAAGGAAGCCGAGCATGGAAAAGTTACTTTTTTAAACTACAACTCCCATCAGCCCCAGCCAGCATGGTCACTGGATTGGGCTGATGGGAGCTGTAGTTCAAAAAAAGTAACTTTTCCAAGCTCTGGAAGGAAGGTTAAATAAGGGGGGAAGAGGGAGGGAGGGAGGGAGAGAGCAAGGTAGCATAGCTCTCCCATGCTGTCACCCACAAAAATAGAAAGCAAGGTAGACATTCTGGTAGTGGCAGAAGTGGGGCAGTGGAATCTGCTCCTGGTTTTAGTCAAAACTTTCAAGGAGCTATTCAAGCTGCAGCACCTTGTAAGGGCTCTACCTCAGTAGCAGAGTGTGATGTTCCTATATATTAGTGTATATATGGTAAGTGCTGGTTGTTTAGAGTATACATGGTAAGTAGTGAAAGAGGAGGGGGAGTGAATGGGCAATAGAATGCTTGATGATTGGCTGAATGTTTAAAATGGCTGACAGTATAAATGAAAGGATGACAGGTAAATCTGGGTGAATGTGAGGTGGTGAATTGTGGAATGGGGGGAGAAGAGAAAGAGTGGGTTGCTTGGTGGGGTTGGAGAGAGTTGTTTGCCAGGAGAGCGTGAAGAAGGAGGGAGGTGGAGTTCGGATTAGTATTGAGTAAAACCATATGCTTATGTGCCTTAAGAAGAAATCTTGTTAATCTTGTTAGCTTTGTTATCTGTAATAAATAATTTGGTTTACCAAAGGCCTGATCCTTGGCTGGGGTTTCACAGACCAGAAGGGAGGGTAAGGTAATGACCAAGGCTGAAGGGGAACTGTAACAAATGGTGGCAGCGGTGAAGAGAATAACAATACCAGTATTCAGAGTCTCTGGGAATACTAGTATTGGGACGTTACTGGTGGTTGCCTAGCAGGGGGATCTGTTGAGATCTGTGCTAGAGCGGGGAGAGAAATCATAAGAGAGAGCGGTCCGGACTGGTGGAGTCCCTGGTGGTGCCTAGAGACAGGCAGTAACCACGAGCAGGTAGGAACCTGACAGGGAGAGCCAGGGAAGGACGCATGTAAGGGCTCTACCTCAGTAGCAGAGCATCTTCTTTGCATGCTGAAGGCCCCAGGTTCAGTCCCTGGAATCTCTATGTAGGGCTGGTGGAAACCCCTATCTGACAGCTTGAAAACCTGCTGTAATAAGAGCTGTGTGTCAGATGCAGACAAACCAAACCTAGGACCTCCAAAATGCTTTGTGGAGCTTTGACAATTGAGACATTAAAAAAAATACTGAAGACAGTATGTCTGTAAAATTTGAAACATTTCTCCTTAAGGAAGAAATGTTTTCCATATAAGGAAAATGTCAGGGTGGAGAACAGGAAGGAAGAGGTCTTTTGTGACTGACAGGTCTTGCTTCTAATAACAGGGAATTATTTTACCAGGGCTCTTCAATCACATTGGTTTGGGGAAGGTATGTTCCCCATCTTATTCTCTGTTCTCTTTGCTAGTTCTGCTGATAGTGCTTGCTTAAGACGTGCTAGACATGTAAGTTCTTCTGCCTGTGCTACATGCCAACCATATACTCCTGTAAAATCAGCTTTGTACTCCAGATATTTGCCTGAACACATGAACATGTGCACAGAGGCACACGTACGAATCAAACTCCCAATGTCCCCATGTGTTTTGCCCTGCATGGTTAGTCCCTGATGAGCCTCATGCTGAGTGGGGAAATCCTGTAGGAGAGGTCAGTGTGGGTTAGTGATTAGAATGTTGGACTAGGACCTTTGAGACCAGGGTTCAAATCCCAACTAAGCCATGGAGTTCACTGGGTGACTTTGGGCCAGTCACCATCTCTTGGCCTAACCTACCTCAGAGGTAGATTACATGGAGAGGAAGAGAATCATGTGTGCCACCTTGAGCTTCTTGGAGGAAGGTTGAATATAAATGTAATAAACAACAACAATACATTTGCTTGAATATGAATAGAACCCTCTGTATGACCTTGATAAGGCAGGGTTCTTGATCGCATGTTCTACTCACATTCAGCCAAATGCAAGTAGAAGCCCCTTGCAGACCTTTGTCATGCAATTTAAGGATGGTCTGGGTGTCCCATCCTTGCTATAGGAGCTAAGGACCAGGAGCAGGTGATGCCATGGATCCAGTGACTAGGTGTCATGACCCTGGGGACAGACTCCCTTTCTTCAGGTGATGAGGCCAGGGATTCACAGTGGGAAAGAAAATTGTCCTCAAGGCCAGCCCCATATGTACCAGGCTAAGTTGAAAGTGCTGGTTTTGGTGTATAAAGCCCTTTACAGCTTCACACCAGGATACCTGAAAAATCATCTCACCCCTTGGATACCCAGTTGATCACTGCGTTCTGCAGGTGAGGGCTTCCTGCAGATACCATCTCATTGGCAGTGCATAGCAATTGGGCCTTTAGTGTTTTTTTATCATTAATTTTTATTCAAATTTTCAAAGACGAAAAAACAAAACAAAACAAAAACAATTAAACAATAAAATAAAATGTCGTCTTCCGATTTGTCGCAGATCAGTTATAGGTCTAGAATATATAACAATCCTATCTCTAAAATTATATTATAAAATCACTTTCCTCCAGTAATTATCTTAATTAATCATCAAATCTCATAAACATTATTTTATTCTTTCCACAAAAAGTCAAAGAGAGGTTTCAATTTCTTGAAAGATATATCTTTCAAATTTTCTCCAAACATGTCGCTTAATCCATCTAATTCAAATCTGTTAGGCCCAATAATTTCAATAGCCATTCTTCCATTATCTATATTAACTCCATCTTCCATCTTCAATAATCCTGTTAAATCCAGTAATTTCAGTAGCCATTCTTCCGTTATCAATATCCCATAATAATCTTGTTGTCATAGCCATAGTCCAAGTAAACATATCAATTAATCTATCTTGTCAAATCTGTTAAGTCCAATAATTTCCATAACCATTCTTCCATTATCAATATTAATTCCATCTTCCATCTTCAATAGTCCTGTTAAATCCAGTGGTTTCAGTATCCATTCATCCATTATCAGTATCCCATGATGATCTTGCTGTCATAGCCATAGTCATATAACAAGAGTCTGATGGGAATTTCCCCCATCACAAATACGTCTTTGCCATCAATTCTGAATATGTTGTTGAAATATTGTTGTAAAGTCACATCTCTGTTCTGGGTGCATCTCTGCTCTGTCACATATTTGTAGTTAATTCCATAATTTTTTTCGATGTCAGGCCCCATCACATCATTCCAGTCAAGAATTCTGAATATGTCACTGAAGTATTGCTGCAAAGTTATATCTCTGTTCTTCTTTTTTACAAAATGCACTGGCTCATCTCTTAAGAGTTTCTCCACTGTCACATATCTGTAGCCAACTCCATAGATTTTTTCTATGTCAAACTCCATCATATCATTCCAGTCCAGAAAATTATCCAAGACATTGATAACTTTACCACCAAAATCTTCATTAATTTCTTCAGAGACAACGTTGAATTCCAAACAGTCAACTTTATTTCTAACATCCATAAACTCCAAATCTTTTTCCAATTTCACATTTGTTCCAATCTCCAGGGCTTGTAGCTTCCCTATCCCATCAAACTCCTCTCTCACAAAATCCATTGTTTCTTTAAGCTCCTGCGTCATTTTGTTAAGTTCAATTTTCATCTCCTGTCTACCCTGTCTCAGGGTTTGTTTCGTTATCTCAATCTCACCCATTATTTTCTGAAACATAATTTCTTCCATGGTCTCATTCACTTTCCTGGTTGTCATTCTTAAAACCACAGAGACAAAAATTATTTCAGCCACAATTGGCTTAATATTTCAGGCTTGCTTGTATCAGTGTAGACAATACAGCCTGCCTTATCTCTATGTATTCAGGAATACAAAAACAAACTTAGTTCCCAACATCAAAACAATTAGTGGCGTTGTGAATAAGCAGATTCGTCAAAATGAAATAGACCAAAAAGAATTTTTTCCCCCCTCCTCGAAATAGAAATCCCTCTTCCGTTGATATCTTTAGAATGCACCTCCAGCACAGCTTTTTGCGATAAAAACAAAGATAAGCTTATTCGATTTCTTTCCTCCTTAATTTCATTAGTGAAAGAGAAAAGCCAAAACTCACCTAAGAGTTCTTCACAGTTGATTCATTGACAAATGTCTTTTTTGCTGCACCAATTTAAGCCAAGTAAAAAAAGAAGATAGAAAGAAGAATGCTTATCTGCCTGTTAGAGTCCGTTTTCTTTAAAGAAAAGATAAACGTGTCACTATAATCAGCTAGAGCTTGATGAAAGTCCATCCGGCATTGCAGTTTGAACTTTCTCTCATAAATAAATGAAATCCAGTCCTCCCTACAAAAACAGGCTTTGGGGTTGATCTCTACGTTTCTCCCTGCCCGGGAGAAAATCTTTATCAGTCAAAAAGAACGTTGTGACTGATTTTAGAGCTGAAAAAGCTTCTTCTGAGATGAGAGCTCGCTCAGAGGCAGCACAGGCAAAGCAACCCTTCCCGGAAGTCTGCAATTGGGCCTTTAGTGTTGTGGGACGAACCCTTTGGAATTCATCCCCCTGTCTCTATTGTCTTTGTGGCACCTACTGAAGGCCTTCCTCTTCCAACAAGTTTTTCAGTAGAGACCTTTATACCAGTCTGGATCTTTATAGGAATTGTTTTGAATATTATTATTATTTATTTTTTATTTGAAGATTTTTTTTATTGTTTTATCACTTGTTTGTTGTCTTGGGTTCTTTTTTTTTTGGGGGGGAGGAAGGGCAGGATATAGATGATGATACATAGTAAACCAGAAGTGTTGGCACAAGAGGAGGGCATTCTGACCTGATGAGACTCCATTGCCCTCTGCTGGTTCCAAGGAATCCAGAGATGAGATGGCACAGAGAGTGAGAAAGAGCTATGTAATGCTGCAACCCCCACCCACCACCGAATCTGGATCTGCCCACCCTTGGATCTGGGTCTGCCCACCATCAACTGTGGGCCCCAGTTGAGTTTACTTTGTGGGTCAACAGCCCTTCATAGAAAAAAGAGGTTTCCCATCCTTGGTCTATATCAACTGGCAGCAGGGTCTCCATGGTCTTAGGTTGGGGTCCATTTCCTAGCCCAGTTAACTGGGCAGCATTTTAGCTGGAGATGCAGGAGGCTGAACCTGGGGCCTTCTTTATGCATGTGCTCTACCACTGAGCTACAAAAGTGAACTTTTGGGTTTTTTGCAACATCCCTAATGACAAATAATCCCAGGCTCAGCTTTGAGCTGAGTCTGTATGAAGATGTACATACACACAAGCACTCATCCCCATCTGCAGCCAAGTCTGCTGGAGAAGGAGCATTCAAGGAGTAGCTGCGTTATCCACCCCCACTTTTCATTTCTTGGAGAAAGATCCTGCTGGCTCTAAAGCAAAGCTAACCCCCTTGAGTGTCTCTTTGATAGCAATACATCCCTCGGAGAAACTCAACTGGTCCTGGGTTTGAAGGTGGAATTGAAGCTGGTAATGATTACAGGCAATGCCAAGGAGCTTTGGAGAAGGGAGGGTTGTCGAGACAGTGCCCCCCCCTGCTTTGGCAGGCAATTACTGCCTGAACCTACCAAGTCACACTCCTCTCAGCATTTAACAAACGCAGCATGGACTAACCTTGAAGAGTCGGCAGCCTCTCTCCCACAGATATGAAATAAAAACAAAAGATCCCTCATTAGCGAGTTGGAAGCAAAGGACAGGTCTTGAAAATAAGTCAATTTCTGTTCTTTTTTTTTTAAAAAAAACCCACAGTTCAAAATAATAGGATTACATGTTAGCACTGTAAATTCATGTAAAAAGCTCACTTTTAAAAGGGAATGTCAAATAACCCCCCCCGCCCTCCTGTGACTGCAATTTTGAATGCAGAAGTGGAGGGTGAAATGAGGCAATATTTAACTACAGAGCAAATTCTGCATTTTAAATTTAAATCTGAGTCAGATGCTGCTTGGCAGTTAAGACGGTGTTCTTCTAGCTCCGTGGTGGAAGAATTGGGGAAGGTTGCTGTGTCATTAGGGCAGAGATAGCCAATGCGGTGCCCCCAATATGGTTTTGGACTTTACACCACCCCTCCATCAGCCTCAGCCAGCAGTCAGGGGTGACAGGAGTTGTAGTCAGTGGAAGCTGGTCTTTTAGGACAAATGGGGCACTGCCCCACCAACCTCAGTCTGCCCTCATCCAGTCCCTACCTACCTGCTGTCTTACTTACAACCAATCCAAGGGATGCCCCCACCTGTCAGCTTCACCCTCCTTGGTCACAGCGTTAACCTTGAAGAACTCAGCAGGGTGGAGGAGGATGGGGACAAGGCTAGGATGAGTTGGCTCCTCCTGTCATTGGCTTGGCTCCACCTACTGTAGGGCTCACTGCCTTCTGCCCCACCAGTTTCAAATGGCACCAGCCACCACCAGTTGCAGTCCAACAACATCTGGAGAGAACCACAGTGGCTGCCTTCGCATTAGAGGCTCAGACCCCAAGACCTGATCTACAAATCCAGCAGAATGAGATGGTGAGGTTCAGAGCTGGATTTTATTGTCAGGGTGTTTTTTTAAAAAAATATCATCCCCTATTTCCAATGTTCAGGGTGTGAGTGCCATTGCTTAGACAGGCGAAAGCAGCATCACCAACGCACACGAGGCTCACCCAAGTGCTGAATGTGCTCCTCTGCTGTAGGGATGGGGAGGGGATTGGTTCACTTCAGATTTTATTGTGAACCTACCTCATTCACACTTTCTGGAACAGCATGCAAATCAGAACCACAACTATCCTTTGAAATTCACACTGCTCTGAATTTTGTCGAGTGTGCCAGGAAAATGGGAGAGGAAATTATGGGATATGGGCAAAAATATTTTGAGAGGCATGTGGGGGTGAGAAGGGGAAAATGTAAAAAGAAAAAGCCTTCCCCATTTAGAGCTGCTAGGTCTGCAACTTCTTCCTAAAATGGGGAAGCTGAGTCATGATGCTTCCAGTGCAAATGTCTGCACATAGCTTGAGGGAAGCTGAGATATGGAACTCCTTGCCACAAGGAAAACACTATGGGAAAGGATTTAGAAATTTCCAGAGATGTATGAGATCTCAGTAGAAAGCATTGTCAGTAATTGCCAGCTGATTCTGACAAATTCTGTCTCCATCTGGTGGGTCGCACTAATTTTCAGACATCTCAAGTGGGCCTTGGGGATAGAAAGCTTGAGAACTCCCTAGTCTACACTGACTAGCCACAGCTTTCCAGGCTTTCAGGTGGGGAATCTTTCCTAGCCCTACCTGGAGATGATGGGCCTGGACCTGGGACCTTCTGCATGCCCAGCATATGCTGGATGTCACGAATCCTGTGGTGCCTTCAAGCCCAGACCTGGGATGGCAAACTCTGAAGGAAGATGAGGAAGGAGATAAGGAGGAATGGGAGGGAAAAGCTGGAACACTGGAGTAGGGTCTGGCAGGTGGGGGCTTTCCTCTCCTTCTGAACTTGCACTCTTGGATAGTGAGGGAGAAGCCTCAGGTCCTCCCTCCCCTCCAATAGGGGAGAGAGTGTTGTCAGAGTCTGGGGAGGGAGAGGATCTGCAGCCTGGGGTGGCTAAACAGGATTCAGAGGGGGAAGAAGGCACAGCCTTGTCTCCGCAGACTAGGCAACAGCTCCAAAGAAGGAAAGAGACATGCCCACCTACAGTGCATGCCTGCAAGCAAGACATAGGGATTCTCCGGAGTAAGCATGTCCTGTTTTGGCTTTAAACTTTGGTGGATTAAGCCTGCCAAAATGTAGAAAGATACATCCAGGAGGGGTGCAGTTACCTGTAAAGTTTTCGTTTTAAAAAACAAAGGAAATGCCTATAATGTTTTCATTTTTTTCTGCCCAAACTGGATGCAATTTTCAGGTACAGTCACCTCTTCTGAGGGGATGAATCCTGCCAGATTTCAGAATGACAGCTGCAGTGATTTCCCCACACGGCCAGATTTTATCATTTTGAGGTGGACAGAATGGGAAACATAGAAGGGAAACAAAGGAGTGAGGGTCCCTAGGAAAGACAAGTGTCTGTTGGAAGTGTGGCAAGAGCAACACCTGTTGGATTCTTTCTTTTGCTTGTTTTCCAGAAGGAAGATAGAGTTACGGTCCTCCAGCTGGCTAGGCTTGCCTACCTTGACCTATGCTTTTCTCTACCTAACTTCCTTCCATTGTAAACTGATATGCTCAGGGAAGCTGACCTGCTCCTCCTTCCTTTGTCTTTTTTTTTTCTGACTGTCAAAGGAGACATCTCTCTCTCCTGAGCCATGAGGGCAATACTCAAGTCTGGGTGTTGCACCTCCAACTTAGTTACTTAGAACTAGGTATGCCCTTTCCTATCTACTATGTATTTCTATAAATAAAGAAGTTTTTTTTTCTTATTTTACTAAATCATAAGTCTCAGTGATCTAAATGCAGGATAAAAGCCTGCTTCTTAGGTAAATACACGCACTGGCACTCACAGCTCAGCCTGCTGAATACATAATGGTTCCTAACCCTAATGCCCAGAAATAACCCTGCTTACCAAGGGTCATTGGTAGATGGTGGCTTCTGCCACCCCATGGATTTTCCATGGGAAAGAGACATCTCCATTGACTTGCATAGAGGAAGTGGGTGGTGAGAAAATACTATAAATCCCCAGGAAAGAGCGGTGTGGTGGAAATATTGCCTTCTTCCCAAAGGACCCTGTTACTCAATGGACATTAGTGAGGAACAGTCTTCTGCCCTCTATGAATTTTTGGCAATACAACTGAGAAAAACTGAGCATTCCTCCCCTCTGTTCAACCATCCCATTGGAAGATCTGCATGCTTCCCCAGGCAGCTTGGCTTTGTTTGTGTGTGTGTGTGTGTGTAAAGTTAGCCTTTTATTTTGAGAGCAGAAGTTCTCTGTCATTTGGGAACTTAGGTAGTCTCTGATCCACCTCGACAGGGCTTGTTAATGGTGTGGTCTTACCTTGGGAACATGAGAATCTCCCCCAAATTATTCCAATTTACCTTATAATTCATGGTATGTACAGAGCCAATGCACATCCATATTATATTATATTAAATTATATTAATTATATTATATTATATTATTTTAACAAAAAAATCTTCCAAAGTGGGTTACATCAATAAAAATATTAATACCAGTCTGGTGGCAGATATTGTACATAAATTCACTAATAGGCAAAAGACCTTGCAGTTTAAGAACGTACCGATAGCACAGAGATGTTTCTATCAAACTTTAAAAAGCAGGGAAATTGGGCAACTGTAGTGAATGCACCAGGGGAGCAGGAGACCTGACCTCCTCTGTGAGATATTGTACTGCCCTACAAATTTGTCAAAATGCAAATACAATTTGGGTTGGTCTTTCACAGTCCAATCCACTTCCTGTGTGGCTTGGAAGAATTTGGTAACATGTGCCTCTGAGCATATGGTTAGTGGTGGGGACTGAACCTGGGACCTTCTGCATGCAACGCAGATGCTCTATGACAGAGCTACAGGCGCTTCACTGTGTAAGGTTTATATGCGCACATGCGCACACTCTCCCCAATGTGGTGTAGTAGTTACAATGTGGGACTAGGATCTAGGAGACCAGGATTCAAATGCTGACTCAGTCATGAAGCTCGCTGAGTGACCTAGGGCCAGCCTAACCTACCTCATAGGGTTGTTGTGTGGTGATAAAATGGAGAGGGAAGAGAACCATGTACACTGCCTTGAGCTCCTTGGAGGAAAGGTGGGATATAAATGTAATAATCAATAAATGAAATAAATAAACATTTATTTATTTATTTAAAAATTAATGGCCAGCTGAAGCACGAATACTCACTCCATCTTCATTAGCTCATTACCTTCTCTCTCACCACTCTTTGATTGTGTTCTGAGGCACCCAGAAAACAATTACTCCAATGCTATAGTATAGTTTGCTAATGGATCACTTGTCAGAGTTGCAAGAAATAAAAGAAAGCTAGTATTTTCTGCTGTAGGGACTCTGCTGGAGCTAACCTCTTCACAAGCTATTTTGGGGACACCTACCCCTTTAAGATCACCACCAAACTCTAGGGATGGACAAATCTGCCAGTTTTAGTTTCTCTCAGTTTCTCATTTCCCCCCGATCTTAAATATCAGTTCTCTACATTTCCACCTCTGTTTTTTAAGTCCTCATGAAAATTTGTTAACGTTTTAATGTGCATTTCTCCTCATATACATGCTTGCATGCCGTTTTGCCTACTACACATATTCTTGCAAAACAATTTCCCCCTAAAATGCATTTTTGTGTCTTATTTTTACTAATATATCAATTTTTGTGGACACTTTACGCTGATACATGCATTGTTGCACACATTACGTGGCTGGAGAACTGCACTGCAAAATTCGGAAAAGTGCAAATTTTGAAGGATGGCTGTGTTTGGGTTCTTGTATTGTCTCAGAAAGTGTTAATTAATTAGGTTTGCCTTTAAATGCAAACTGAATCCAGTTTCTCCCCCATCCCTCCCAGAACCTTCAGCTGTTCCCTCTGGGAGCCATGCAGTGGGGGCAGCAAGGGGCGCCATCCACAAGGCGCTATCCGTTGGTGCAGGGATCATTTGCTCATCAGCTCAAAGGGGGGGCAGAGTATTATTTATTATTATTTATTTATTCGACTTATTAGTCGCTTATCTGGCTGAATTGTCAGCCACTCTAAGCGACGTACAAAGCAGAACATGTAAACATCAAAACATTAAGAGACTAACAATAAAAACTAACAACGTAGAAGGAACAAGTTCCAATAATAACAGGGCTTCTCTCCTGTATAGTCCAGAGGTGTAACTACAGACGGAGGTTCCTGGTGTAAGCATCGAACCAGTGTGGCAATAGTTCATTTGCAAGATGTAAAGCAACATCCTTCCCCGATCTTAACATCCAGCAACTCCAAGAAAGAGAGGGGCGGGACAACAGGCCCCTCAAAATCGAAACCAACAGGGCAGTTCTCAAGGAAGCCAAGGCAGAGGAGCCAGGGTGCAAACGCAACTGATAACAAGCAAAACAAACAGAGGCCGCATGGCAAAACGACGGCCGCCGCAGGGGCGCCTCCCACTCCTCAGAAGCGGAGTGAGAGACAATTGCACACAGTTAGCGCTAGTGCCCCAAAGAAAGGCAAAGGGTTAAACACTCTCTGCCTCCAGCCTTAATAAGCTAGCAGACCAAGACTCTGCAAGGAAGGGGTTTTAGGCAAGCTTCCATGATTCAGTTACTGAAAGGAAAGGACATGAGGTCCCTGGATCTCTCCCAGAAGTCCCACTAAATAATATTTGATCCTCTCTAAGTGTCTAACTCAAACAAGGAAATCATTCAAGTAACAGCAGTCACCACCAGGAGGAGCCAAAGCTTCCCCCTGTGAGAAATACTATTTACCTGAATCTCTTTGAACCTTTCCCAGCCTCCTATCTAAGGGCTGGATGTGATGCTGAGAGTAAGGAGAAAGGTGTCTGTGTACAGAAATGAGATTCAGAGTTAGTGTTAGCTGAATAGGACTTTTCATGTCCTGACACAAGTCCTACCAGATTAGGACCCACAACTGATCTGGACTGTCCCTAGACTGTCCTTCATCAATTTCTGCAGGGGATGCAAACCTGATCTTGAAAAGACTCAATGGAATACATGCTATAATGTTAGTTCAATAAAAAGAACATATATGAATATGAGTGAATGGCGATATGGCTGCAAAAAAGGCAAATGCTATTTTAGTCTGCATTAACAGAAGTATGGTTTCCAAATCACATGAAGTACTAGTTCCTCTCTATTCGGCACTGGTTTGGCCTCATCTTGAGTACTGCATCCAGTTCTGGATACCACACTTTAAGAAGGATGCAGACAAACTGGAACAAGTTCAGAGGAGGGCAACAAGGATGATCAGGGAACTGGAAACAATGCCCTATGAGGAGAGGCTGCACGAACTGGCCGTGTTTAGCCTTGAGAAGACTGAGGGGAGGTAGATAGCACTCTTCAAGTACTTGAAAGTTTGCCACAAAGAGGAGGGCCAGGTTCTCTTCTCGATCATCCCAGGATGCAGGACACAGAATAATATGCTCAAGATACAGGAAGCCAGATTTCAACTGAACATCAAGAAAAACTTCCTGACTGATAGAGCAGTACGACAATAGAAAAATTGACCTAGGGAGATGATGGGCTCTCCAACACTAGAGGCCTTCCAGAGGCAGCTGGACAGTCATATGTTGGGTATGCTTTCAGTTGGATTCCTCCATTGAGCAGCGGGTTATGATTAATGTACACATTTTTGCAAGCAGTCTATCCTAATATAATGCATTTTTGTAAGTTATTTTCAGTAACATTCATTTTTATGCACATTTTCCCTAATATACGCATTTTTGTAAACATTCTTTGATTGCAGGACTGCATCACAAAATTCATTTCAAAGGATGGGTATGTTTTGGTTCTCATATTGTTTTGGAAAGTGAGAATTTGATAGATTTTGCTTTAAATGCAAACTGAATCAAACTTCTCCCCCATCTGTAATCAGGACTAGTAGATGCTGCTAGTCTTACCCTTAATTCATTTGTCTAGTCCTCTGCAAGTCTCTTGGTGACAGTTTTTGTGAAAAAACAACTACAGTAATAAATGCAATTGATGATGAGTGACAACAATCCCCTTTTAAAACTGTCCAAGTTGGTGGCCATCCCCACATCTTGCGGTAGCAAATTCCATAGTTTTACTATGTGCTTGTGTGAAGAAGTATCAATTGTAGTTAATAGCTGATAGACATATCCTCCATAAAAAGGTAAAGGTGTCCCCGCACTTGAGTCGTTTCTGACTCTTAGGGTGACGTCTTGCGACGTTTACTAGGCAGACCGTATATATGTGTGGGTCTGCCAGTTCCATCCCCGGCCTTTCTTTACCCCCCAGCGTATGCCGGGTGCCCATTTTACCAACCACGGATGGATGGAAGGCTGAGTGGACCTCGACCCCTTTTACCGGAGATTCAACTTCCTCCTTCTGTTGGAATCGAACTCCGGCCGTGAGCAGAGCTTCGGCTGCGTTACCGCCGCTTACCACTCTGCGCCATGGAGGATATCCTCCATAGATCTATGTAATCTCATTTTAATAAGCAGTCTCCAATTGTGCCAGGAAGCTAGAGGTCACTCTGGGGAGAGGTTAGCAATGGAGTCCTTTAACTTGGTGTCTGCATGGATACAGAGACAACAAGACTGCCTAGTGTTTGTTTAAAGACTGAAGCCTGTGCGACTGTTATTTCTGAGGGCAAGCAACACAAAAAATCAGATCATCAGTTTCAGTTGCTGCTGTCAAAGAAGGCTGCATAGTTTTCACAACACATTAAAAACTTTCCCCCCCTTGTCTTTATTTCTTTGCCTTTCCTCCCAAACATGCAGGTATATTGTAGTTGGACACAGCACAGCGCAGAGGCCATGTGTGGTACAGGTAGTGGGAGTTTGTGGCATTTCTAAAGAATTAGTTAATTACTACTACTACTACTACTACTACTACTACTACTACTACTACTACTAATAATAATAATAATAATAATAAAGTGTAGCCAGATGAATAGAATTTATTCCTAGCAGTTAAGCAACAATAGCCCATGCATTAAGTCCCTGGCTGGGATGCCCCTTGACTAAGTGGAGAGATTTTGAATACACATTCACTTCCCTCCCCAAGAAAAAAAATCACTGGAATGCAACAAGGATGTGCTTAAAATTCCACTTCCATCCTTCTGAGCAGGGGAGGGTGGTCCATAAGGGCGAATGGGGCATTGCCCCACTAAACTCAGTCTGCCTTCTTACTTACAACCAATCAGGGAATGGCTCCACCTGTCCCTGGCCCTAGATTCCTCTGTTCTTGTCTCTGGCTCCACCTATGGTTGGTGTCCCTGCTTTTTGCCCCACCAGATCTATTGGGCACTACTGCTTCTGAGCACCACTTCCATTCATCTTTCTGGATCCTACATGTGAGCACTCTGCTACACAGCCTGACCACTATGTTACAGGGATCAGTAAACTCAAAACTGGATTATGGCAATGCGCTATGTGTGGGGCTCCCCTTGGGCATAGTTTGGAAGTTGCAGCTAGTGCAGAACACAGCAGCCAGGCTGTTGACTGGGACATCCTCCCAACAGCATACAGTAGGGCCCCGCTTCCCGGAGCTTCGCTTCCCGGTGTTCCCCTAATGCAGCGGCTTTCATTCCCCATTTTAAAGCTGATTTTGCCGCTTTTGCGGCATTTTCGCATGACGCGCCCCATTATACTCAATGGGGTTCTGCTTTATGGCGATTTCCACTTTACGGTGGGGGTCCGGAATGGAACCTGCCGTATAAGCGGGGCCCGCCTGTATTACACCTCTGCTAAGAGAATTGCACTGGCTGCCAATATGTGAATGGGCTTGCATCAAGGGTTTGCTTTTAACATGTAAGGGGCTATACAATTTGGGGCCCTAGGGACTGCCTTGGCCCAATATACTCCTGCCCTGTGATTGTGTTCTTCCAATGGGGCATAGTTAGGAGCTCTGTATGGTTAAGAAGTATGCCTGACATCACTTGGAAACCAGGCCTTGAGTGTTGCGGCTCTATGGAATCAAATTCCAAATGAACTTAGACAAACGCCTAGTATTTTTTGCTTTTAAATGGCTATTGAAAACCTGTCTTTTGAGAGAACTTTCCCTGAAAGGTGAATCAGCCATTTGATATTATATATATTATGTTATATATGGAATTTGTGTAATTTGATGCTTTTAAGATCTGTGCTTTTAAAAGATTGGGGCAGAGCCACAGCTGCTTAGCTGGATCTGGCTGGGATGGGGCAGGGTGGTAGCAAGCTTGGGGATGTGTGGGTGCCCCAGTCGGCAGGCCAGATTGAACCCACAGGTGCACTAGCATAGCCCTGACCTCACTGTCACCGTGCCCTGTCCCAGATCCATCCAAGTAAGCAACAGTGATACCATGCTCTCTGTGCCATTCTTCAAAGCGACCTCTCAAAGTGCATTTATTTATTTCATTGGTTAGTTGCCTAATACCACATGGTCCGAAAGGTGACTTTCAACAGATTTAAAACATACACAGTTTTAAAACAAGAATCCTAGACAAAAACACACACAATAAAACTAATCAATGTGTTAAAAGCCATACATAACAATCAATACAAATTTAAACCCAACAAATAACAAAGAAATAACTAGGACAGCACACATCAAGGGCCAAAGGCTGGAGGAAGGTCTTTGCCTGATGCCTAAAGATGGATAGAGAAGGCACCAGCAATGCCTCCCTTGGGAGAGCATTCCACAGCCAGGGGGCCAGCACTGAAAAGGCCCATTCTTGTGTTGCACCCTCCAAGCCTCCTGTGAGGGGGCACACAAAGGCCACTGTTGTTGAGCGCAGGGTCCATGGAGAAAGGCGATCCTTGAGATATTGGGGTCCCGAGCCATATAAGGCCTTATAGGTCAAGACCAGCACTTTGAGTTGAGCCCCAAAACTAATTGGTAGCCAGTGCAGGCACGCCAGAATTGGTGTTATATGTGTGACCTTACTTACCCTGATTAACAATCTGGCCACCAAATTCTGCACCAGCTGCAGTTTCCAAACCTTCTTCAAAGGCAGCCCCACATATAAAGCACTGCAGTAGTCTAACCTAGGGGTTACCAGAGCACAGACAACAGAAACTGGGTTATTCCTGCGCAGATAGATGAACTTCAAAAGGAAAAGAAAAAGAAATGGAAATATTTGAAATTACAAAGGGGGAGTCACGATTCTGAAATTTTGATGAATTTGTGTGGCATGTCACTCCAGGCCTAGTTAAAATTAAAAAATTGAAATAGAATGCAAATCTGTAGTTGCTAAGATATATTTATGGCAGACCAGATGGTTTCAAACTGCATATGCATCAAGATATTTCTAATTAGCCTTAAAAACTGAGACAATTTGGATTTCTTCTTGGATAAAAGGAGCCAATACTGTACATTTTAAAATATACTCACACGGTTTCTGAGAAGACTACAAAGCACAAATTTTAAGGCAAGGCTTTCATCTGAATGTGAAATAAAAAGTTGACTTTATTCACAGATTGAGAAACAGGTTCAAACGGGAGTTTTGTTGTGCTGGAATGGAATGGGAGTGTATCTGGCAAAGGAACCACCATACCTGTATCCCAGCCTGCATCTATATTGGAATTGTTTTGTTGTTTTAATGACATTTTAAAGATGTTTTAATTCCTCCATTGCTTGTTATTTGATGGGCTCCTTTGGGGGGAAGGGCAGGATATAAATTTTCATCATAGTCATAATTCAGCCTTGCTGGATTTGTGTGAGCCAGGGCATAAGCAGGGAAAGCACAATTTCCCCCTGGCAATTCTGTTCCTTTCTTCTACCCTTTTGTGTCCCTGCTATTGGGTACCATGAGAGGGAAATCCACTAACGGAGACCACAGGAACGTAAGGAAGCTGCATTCGGCTGCGTTAGACCATTGGCCCATCTAGCTCAACACTGTCCACACTGACAAGCAGCAGTTCTCCAGACTTTGAGACAGGGGATTGAACCTGAGAGCTTCCTGGGTTGGAGGTGAGCCAAGGAATGACCCACCCCCTTTTCCCCTGCCGGGTTGAGAATGAGATCTTTCTTAATATCTTCTCCCACAGGTGTTCCTAGGAGCCAATAAGCATGAAAGGGGAGAATGTTAGCTACTGAGAAGAGTCTTCTCAGTGGCTGACTCGCCTCCTTTGACTCTGATTGGCTCCAATCAGCAGGAAAGGACAAGGAAGCATGTTAGAAGACTCTTCTCAGTGGTTAGCACACTCCCCTTTTCATGATGATTGTAGGATGCTGGAACCCTGGCTTCCCAAAAAGTAAGGGGTCTGAGACCTGCAGGGACCCCAGACAGCTACTTCCCTAACTCTTGCCAGGCCACACACACTTCTAAGCCATATCATCATGTTGAAGGTGGAAAGGAGCCATGGGGGAGTGGCTTCAAAGGGTGGGGAAAGCACTTTCCATTGAATGGAATCTGCTTCCCCCTCCCTGAGCAAAGCACATTCCTCTAGGGTTGCCAGGTCAGAAGCATCCCAAACCCTGAGATTTCAGGGGAAGGCCCTAGTGATGTCATGGGGGCAGGTCCTAGTGATGTCATAGTGGGCAGCCCTAGTGATGTCATTAAGGATGATACATTAAGCATCAACCACAGTTGCTTGGAGCATACCACTCAAACAAAAAAAATTCTCTGACTGGAAATTAAGACAGAAATCTTAGCTAAATGAGGGTGTTTCTAGGTCCAGCTGAAGTGACGGGATCAGTCCTTCTCACCTGCTTAGAGAGCTTGGGTAAGCAACATTTAATTTAGCCTACCTGCTTCTGGCAAGAAGGTTTAAGTGTCCTCAGGCCAGGCCAATCACCAGAAAGCCATTGTACGAAGAAGGGAGCATAATGTTGTGGAGATGTTAGATGGGAGCACTCAGGAATAAAGATGGATGCCCCTGAAGGCTGCAATTCTAAACACATTTACTAAGGGACTAAGACCTATAGAACTCAACAAGACTTACTTCTGAGTAGATATTGTTAGGATTGTGCTGTTGGTAAGGCTTGACTAGGGATCCTCTGCAATTATATCCATATCCAAGCAGGGTTGGCAACCCGCTGCCTGGAATGCCCTGCCTGCCTTTTAAGACAGTGCTGCATGTACAACTGCACCATAGCCGAGAAAGGGAGATTGAAGCAAGGGAATGGCGGGGGCTCCGAAGCTGTCACCCTGCAATCTGCAGCAGTGATCCTGCCGTGAATCGTGGAAGGGGAGCGCCAGGGCCCGGGGCAGGCTTCCACCCAAGGGCCCCAGCATGTTCAATGGGGCTTACTCAGACAGGGAAGCATGCACAGGACTGTAATTTTTTTTTATCATTAATTTTTATTCAAAGTATCAAAAAACAAAACAAAACAAAACAAAAACAAATTAATAACTAATACAATAAAATAAAATGTTGACTTCCGATTTGTCGCAGATCAGTTATAGGTCTATAATATATAACAAACCTGTCTCTAAATATATTACAAAATCACTTTCCTCCAGTAGTTATCTTAATTAATCATCAAATCTCATTAACATCACTTTATTCTTTCAGCAAAAAGTCAAAGAGAGGTTTCCAGTGCACAGGACTGTAATTCAGTGATAAGGAACTTCACTCACCCCATCCAAAATTCAGAATCATGCCACGTTAAGCTGTTTTGCAACTGTTTTATATTTGTCTTATGGTTATTGGATTTTAGATGGCTTTATTTCTTGTTGTGAGCTGGCTTGGTTTCCAACCCTACCTCACAGGGTTGTTGGAAATATTCCATATACACACACTGGAGATGTAAAAATACATACACCCCATATAATAGTTTATTGTCAAAACCAGTTGGCCATTGCAGGACATTTTTTTTAAAAAAATAACTAATAAAAGTATTAGTTTCCTGCCAAATAAAAGCAGTGACACCTAAGTAAGAAGTCTAACTGCTTTAGGGGAAAAAAGGATTAGAAGGGGAGAGAAAGATTTACAACACAATCCTTTTCAATGTTCACTCAAAAGTCCCACTGATTTTCAGCACAATCCTAACAACGTCTACTCAACAGTAAGTCCTACTGAATTCAGTGGGGTTAACTCTCAGGTATGTGGAATTAGCATTGCAGTTTTACTCCCAGAAAAATGTCATATTGAGAAGGTTTTCAAAACAGGTTATGAATAAGACAAATGAGCTGCCCTCTTCAGCAGTCCAGTAAAATGTAAACTTGTTTGACTCCTTACTTAGAAAGGTATAACACTGCAGTATGCATACTTTTTAAAACTTCTGTTCAAAAATTATTTGAAAGATAAAAGTATAACATACCATTTTTTTGCAAGTAAAAAAACCCTGCATGTACACTTTTATGCCTACCAAGGTCCCGCTGTGATCTTCTGTTGTAGTTCAATCCTATGCATGTTTACTCAGAAGCAAGTCCCAATCCTGTACAGAGAAAGTACTCTTTATGCTACTGAAAGCTATATATTAACTGAATTCCTGATGTGGGACAAGCAGGAAAAGGAAACTGTTTTCTGAACCCAAAAGGAGGATTAGCTATTTCTATTGTCAATCACAACCCTGACTTCATTTATTGGCTAAAAACCTGCCAGGGCAGGGATTAGAGTAGCCAGTACTAACAGAAGGTGCAGGAGGAGGGGTCGGCTGACATCTTGGTTTATATCTTTTGAACCAGACCACCTAGAAACTTATCATCATCATCATCTTTATTGCCGGCCTTAGGCCATCGCAACATACATACATACAAAATCATATTGTTAATATGTTAAAAAAAATCTATTATAGTGTACAGATGAGGAGTTTTTCTTTTTTTAAATTTTTATTTATTACAAAGGTTATAACCATAAAATTTAAATATAAAGTCTGTCAGAAAATTGTTGGCAGACAATGACTAAAATACCTATACTCCTAAAATAAATATGTATTTATGTATTTAACCCTCAATTTTTGTGCCGCAGTGGCATAAAGTGCCACATGGTATGAGATCCAGTAATCGTTATCTGCTAAAAGGAAAGCAATAATCTGGTCATCCAAACCGGAACCTGAGCGATTAATTAAAATATCAAGAAACTTAGATCTAGGGTGACTATATATTGGGCATTCAAAAAGATAATGAGGGAGGTCCTCCACTTTTCCAGTTCGGCAAATACAAAGATGCTGTTCATAGACAGAAATTTGATAACGGCCAGTTAACATGGCGTTGGGCATGGTTTGGAATCTTAGTGCTGTTAAGACATATCGTAACTGTCATGGGAATTGACATGTTAGGTAATTTACCCTTTTATGATCATGCTTGAAAAGGCGATACCAACTAGAAAATTTGGAATTTGAGATTGCCATTCTGCCTATCCACTCACTATGTCACGCTATATGATCTTGGAAATTATATTTATATAGGGTAGAAATTGAATATGTCAGTATATGGTAATGTGAATAGACCATCTGGAATTTTTGGATCCAATAGGAGTCTGTTAATACCACTTCAAGGCAGCTCCTTGCCAGGCTTCTTGAAGGCGAGTGTGCCAAAGTTGCCCAGTATTGTAATAAGAATATATGTATTCGAGCCGAAACCGGGAGTGAGCCAGTTTCGGCTCTCAAAAATGCTGTGGGTGTACCGGGGGGAAGATGTAAAAGGCGTCTAAAGAAGTTATTCTGAATAACTTCTAACGAGGAGAGTATATAACTTGACCATCCCTAAATTGCTGCCCCATAAATGATCTGTGGTAAGATCTTACTTTGACAAATTTTTAGGGCGGGGGCCACCAAATATCCCCCCGGCGTCCTATGAAATTTGAGTAATGTCCCTAGTGCACTAGCAGCCGTCAATTTGATAGCAGAAATGTGGCTCTTCCAAGCTTAAGTGTCTTGGAAGTGAATTCCCAGATATTTAAATATCCGACATAGCTCTATCCGATGGACCATTTATGTTTTTGGAAATTTTTACCGAAAACCATTATCTTTGTTTTCCTATAGTTGATTTGTGGGCCCTCGGTTTTACAAAAAGAGTTTAAGTTTGCCAGTAGCCTTCTCAGACCGATTGGGGTGAGGGAGAGGAGGGTCATATCATCTGCATACAGTAATGTGGAAATCTTCCTATTTCCTGCAGATGGAGGAAAAAATTTTGGTCCTTGCAGTTCAGGTATTATATCATTCAGATAAAGGTTAAAAAGGGTGGGCGCTAATAGGCAACCTTGTTTAACTCCTTTTTTAACTATTATCGGGTCAGTCAAGTAGTTACCTACTCTGATTTTGAGAGTGTTATTAGAATACATTTCCTTGATTAGATAAAGAAGACGTCTATCGATGTTAGATCGAGCTAGCTTAGACCATAGACGGTCTCTGTCAATTGAGTCAAACGCCGCAGCTAAATCTACAAAAGCGGCGTAGAGGTGTTTTGTAGGGCCCATCACAGACTGTCTGGCCAGGACATAAAGAGTAGTGCAGTGGTCTATAGTCGATTGGCCTTTCCGAAATCCTACTTGTTCTGGAAAAATGATCGAGTTGTCCGCTTCCCATTCTTCCAGTTTTAGGAGAAGGTACTTGCTATATAGCTTTGCCCCTGTATCTAACAGACTGATGGACCGATAGTTATTTGGATTGTCTTTCTTCCCTTTTTTATAAATGGGTATAACTATGCTTTGTTTCCAGCCTTCTGGCATTATTCCTGTGTTATTAATCATTGTAAAGAGTTTAGCCAGAATAGGGACCCACCAGTCAGGGAAATCAAGAAAGAGTTCAGGGGGAACCATATCTTCTCCCCGGGCTTTTCCCTTTTTTAGAGAGGAAATGAGTGTTCTAACGTTTGATGGTGTTACCGGAGGCCAATGGGGAGCATTAGGTTCGATGTATGTTGGGCTTAAGATATTACTTTCACCCGTAATGGTGTATAGTCTGGTAAAATGTTCCTGCCACTCTGAGGTGGAAATTTGGCTAGATGTAGATCGGCTATGGGGCTTGGACCCAGAAGCAACCATAGCCCAAAAAAGGCGGTCGTTGCCCTCCAGCCAGGCTTGGTAAAGCCGCTGCCATTGAGTTCTCGCATGTATCGCCTTTTTTTGTCTGATTAGTATTTTATTTGAAGAACGCATCTTGATGAGTTGGTTATGATTAAGGGAGTTTGGGGCCCTTATCGTTTTGCGAGTAAATTTAACAAGCTGGCGTTTAGCTGCTTTGCATTCATGATCAAACCAAATCTCCCTCCTAGTGCACGCCTTGTTGGTAAAAGCTTTTTTAGTTAACGTAGGTTTGAGCAGAGCTGTTATCTGAAGATAGGCCATGAGAGGGTCTATCTTTGACTCAATTACTGCCTGCCTAACTTCAGTTAAACTGGGATTCTCGAGTAGTTGTAGAGTGGAGAGATGTAAATTTGGAGACCAACGTTTTCTATGGTCCGTTACCTGAAGACCTACCAAGGGCGGTAAAGCCGGAGGATTCAGCAGATAGGCCAATTTTAGGATCGTTAGTAAAGGAAAATGGTCACTCTCAATTCTGTCTAGTACCAGAAATCTATGGACCCTTGAAATTACTGCATTTGAAATCAGCGTAAAGTCTATCGCACTGGCTCCTCGATTAGAGAAGTATGTAATGGGACCGTTGGTTTGGTCTAGATGTGATCCATGTAAACAGAATAACTGATGTGCCAATATTAATTCCATCAACCTTAAACCTTGTTTGTTTAATATCTGGTCTTGGGAGCTCCTGGCCATTAAAGAGGAAGGACTAATAGGACCGTGATTTGAAGAAGGACCTAGAAACTTAATTTTTTTAAAAAAATGAGAGCTAAGAGTCTGGAGATTAAGGTGAGTTACTCAGAGACCTGGAGAGTACCCTTAAAACAGGAGTCTCCAGGTGAAAACTGGCAACCCTACACTCCTCCCACACAACAGCTGATGGGCAGTTGGGAGCACTCCTTACACACACTTTAAGTTCACAATGTTTCCTTTGAAGCCTGTCCTTATCCCTTCACACTGACATCATGTATGGAATCAAGTGAAGCGTGGGCAGGCATGACTTCCCCAAAACAGCTTTCCAGGTCAAATGGGGCCTGGTCGGCTACGTTTGGCCCATGGGCCAGAGGTTTCCCCACACCCCATTGTAGGAAGGACACCGAAGTAAGTTCTTATATTTTCAAAGGCCAGGGTAGTCTTCAGGAACTGAGGGGAGCTGCAAAGAGATAATACCAGACACACCTCTGTGGGGAGGGAGTTCCAAATTTGCTGGGGGGGACACACCAAGAAGGGTGTCTTATTAGCCACTGCCACCCAAATCCCGAGAATTTCATAAATTTTGTTTCAGGTAAAATTCATAGGCAGATCCTGCTTCAGAGTCAAGTACAGATCCTCCCTTTCCCCCACATACTTCAGTCTCATTTATTGCCCCCCCCATATCACAAAAGCCAAGGGTCTTGTGTGTATTGTCTAATGCTCTAACAAAACACCGCAAGTATTGCACTCCTACCTCAACGTGATGCCCATTTTGAAAAAAGAAAAGACAACGATGCAGATTTATTGAATTTGAACAAGTGAACCATCCATCACTCATGATGAAAAGCCACCTGATGAGGACACAGATGACCTGGGATACAAATGGGAAGCAGATTTGTTTGATTGAGAAATCAAGCATGTCCACCCTCATCCCCTCCTTCATCTTGGCTCCCTGAGCTACGTCCTCCTTGTCTCCACAGAATGCTAAAACTCCTGCTGAAATGGTTTCTGACTCCTTTTTTTCCTCTCCCCCTGCCGATGTCATGCTGAAATGGAAATGAGCTTGCCTTTGCCCTGGCTGTGTGGCATGAATATTTATGAAGAAGCTCAATGGGGAGCACTAGCCAAAGGTAGCAGCAGAGAGTGGCAGAGTTCGGTGCCAGGTCTTTGGTGGCTTTGAGCATCTGAGCTGAGCTAGTGGGGGCTGGAGCCAGACATGGCTTGAGAGGGAAGCACAATGGTTGCACTGCTGAAGCTCGGATGGTAGCCTAACATCCCTGTTGCCCTTCATCACATGTCCAGTTCCACATTGAACAACTGACGAGATCGTTAGGTCATGTGTAGTGTTGCTGCCAAACTTTGTAACAACCTGGGTCAGGGAAGGGACATTATCTCACTGGTAGAGTTTCATGCTCTGTCCATGCTTTGTTCTGCTTGTAGAGATCCCTGGCATCTCTGGGTAGGGCTGGGATACATTCCTGTCCCATATCCTAGAGCAGCCTTTCTCAACCGGTGTGCCTCCAGATGTTGTTGGACCACAATTCCCATCTTTCCTGACCATTGGCAATGCTGGCTGAGGCTGATGGGAGTTGTGGTCCAGCAACATCTGGAGGCGCACCGGTTGAGAAACACTGTCCTAGAGAGCCACTGTCAGTCAGTGTAGACCACTGTGCTTCAGCCTTGGGTCCCCAGATGTAATTGGACTACGACTCCCTGGCAGAAAAAAAGGAGGGGAAACTCATAATGCTCAGATGTTGTGTCATTTCCTCCAGGAGTCCTTCTGCTCAAAAGGTAAATATACTGAGTCGAGGTGACTTCACCCAGCACTAGTAGTTCAGGTTTTCTTCCTTGTTTGTATGACTGCCTTTTTCAAAGATGTTCCTTTGCAACATCTCAAGATTGAAATAAATTTGTATGCAAGGTCAAATTGATGATCTAATGTTAACTTCCTAGTTTATTAAATCTATTAAATTACAAAGAGGGACCTGTCTTCTTAAAATAGACTTGATGTAGATTTGAACCATTAAGGGATACAATCTGTTTTCTAACATGAAAAAAAAATCACTATATGGATTCACTCCATACTGCAACAAGTACCTCTCTTGAGGTCTCACACTTCAGCCTGTGGGGCTGATTTGATCACAAATTAGGGTTTGCCAAATCATGCTATTTCCAGTTAATATCACTTTCTCATGTGCCCCCCTACAAGTCTGTCCTGTCCTGCTTTTACATTAATCTGTTAGATGTGCACACAAATTTCCGCTTAAAACAAATATTTAAAACACAACAAATTTCAAAAATTGCAATTCTAACATTTGAGAAATGCCAGAACATCTGGGAATTATGAAGCCAATGCATTTCTAAGTTCCAGTTCTCACATTAGTCCAAGGGGTATGGATCAGGTCAACTCATATAAGAATTTGCAAAAACTGAAGCTGCAGTCCTATGTACAACAAATGGGGGATCTCAGGCCTGGGGGCCAATTGCTGCCCTCCAAGTCTCCCAAGCATTTCTGGCCCTCAGGATTCTCCCCAGGCCAAACTCCTCACTGGCCCTGCTTCACAGCCTCCTTGAGTGTTTTTGCCTGGCTGAAATGTGTCCTTAAACTCTGATCATGCCTCTTGATTACTTGATAGGTGTATGCAGTAGTGTAGTGGCAAATTCAGAAATTCAGGGTTCCTTCATGATAGTCATACACCCTTCTAAAATTATATAACCTTATTATAGCATAATATGGCCAGGCTTGAATACTGCTTTCTGCCTCTCTATCACTGTCACCATTTGACTGTCCTTTCTTACTGTCAGATATATTGCTTGAATTACTTAGTCCAGTGTCTCCATGTTTATCTCCTGCTGCTACCAAAGTGCTTGATGATGTAGATGTGGTGCTATCATCAGGATTCACTGTCCCTTCTTCTGCAGTTTCAGAATTCTCACTCTCCACAATTTGTCTTTTTGAAGTAGGAACTAAGAGGAACTCCTTTCACTCTGATTGGCTCCAATCAGCAGGAAAGGGCAAGGAAACAAGTCAGAAGACTCTTCCCAGTGGCTAACACACTCCCCTTTCATGCTGATTGGCTTGTAGGATTCTGGAGATATAAGGACCTGCTGAGACTTGGTTCTCCCCAAAAATAAAGGGTCTAAGACTCCCTGGGACCCTGGACAACTACATCCTTGTGTATGTGTGTGTGTGTCTCTGTGTGCATTATATATTTACTGCATAAAGGTAAAATCCATATTTGCTGCTCTGATCCCTTTTGCCTCTGGTTGTGCCTATCACTAGCATGTGGTCCTCAGAAGGTTGTCCAGAAGGCAAAGTATCCCTTGGTCCGGAAAACGTTTCACCACCCACTTACCTTCTGAATGGTCATGCATGGGCTTGCGCTGTGAATTCCTCATGGAATTCCCAAATGTTAGCAGGCCGGCAACTGCCACCACCAGTTGGAAAACCATACCCAACCCCCTTCCTTTTTTTTTTTTTTTTTAAAAATGCTTCTGTCATATTCACTCCCTCCTCCAATTGATGACACTTTAAGAAATAAAAAATAAAATAAAATAGAAAGGAGCCTTGGATAAGGTTCAGCTGCAACAAATGATTAGGCTTCAAAAATCAATTTTTATGTTCACCGGGGCCATAAAAAAACCAATGCTTCCCCCCACTTATCAAATCAGATTGGAACTAGAAAGTCATCTCAGCTTGTCATGCATGAAGTCATGGGTGGTGATACAAATCAATGAAATTCATTCTCAGGCTAGGCACTTCCTCCTCCGCCGCTCTCTCTTTCTGCCCCCCCACCATAATGTATAGGAATTCCATCTCCCTGGTTTACCAGTGAGACAATGCAGCAGGCTCCCCAAGCCATACTCGCTCTCCCCAGGCCAGGGAGGGGTTATGCAGGGCCAGTGAGGGGTGTGGCCTGTCCGTAGGGCTGGAAAGACAAGACTGGAGGGCCACATTTGACCCCTGTACTTGCGGCTTCCCACCATGGTCTACAGCAGGATGGGAGAGGTGTCACCTCCAGATGTTTTTGGACTGCAATTTCCATCAGCTCCAGTCAGCACAGCCAATGGTCAAGGAGGATGGAATGTCTAGTTCAACAGCATATGGAGGGCCACATTTCCTCCATCCCTGGTCTACACTGAACAGCAGCGCTCTCCAATGTTCCAGTCTTTTTCCTCTGCCCACAGAAAATGCAGATTTTTTGTATGCAAACCATGTGCTCTATCACTCATCTATCTATCTATCTATCTATCTATCTATCTATCTATCTATCTATCTATCTATCTATCTATCTATCTATCTATCTATCTATCTATCTATCTATCTATCTATCTATCTATCTATCTATCTATCTATCTATCTATCTATCTATCTATCATCTATCATCTATCATCTATCATCTATCAATCAATCTATCTATCTATCTATCTATCTATCTATCTATCTATCTATCTATCTATCTATCTATCCATCTATCTATCTGTCTGTCTGTCTGTCTGTCTGTCTGTCTGCATTTAATAACTGCTTATTAGTTATTTTAAATATTGTTGTGTTATTATGTATCTGTATTCTATATTTATTGATCTTTGTTGACTTATTGTATTATAATGTATGTTGTACACCACCCAGGGAGCCATTGGCTATGGGCAGTTTATAAATGAAATTAAATAAATAAATAGAGATTTTTTAAATATTAAGTGGCGTCAACCACCTAAAATAAAGTAATATTCCTGCCCCCATGGTGCTGAAAAAAGGGCTGAATAAAACAGAAGCATAAGAATCTGCATTATGCTGGGTCAGACCAATTGTCCATTGAGCTCAGTATTGTCTACACTGACTGGCAGCTGCTCTCCAGGGTTTCAGACAGGGGTCTTTCCCCCCAGCCCTACCCAGAAACACCAAGAACTGAACCAGGGACCTTTTGCATTTAAAGTGTGTGCTTTGCCACCGAGCTTCAACTGGAAGACAATACCTACAGAAAAGGCTGCCGTGTAGAGATTTGTGTGTTGCCATCATGCTTGGAACCCTCCTGCAAACTTTAAGCAGTACTTTGCATCTTTATTATACAGCCACGAGAGTGGTTGTATACTATAGTCAGCATGGATTTTTCACATTATGTATTGTTAAATTGAAAATACCCCCATGACATTCTGATGCTTCCCATAAGCTCATTTCAAAACATAACCTTACGAAACATATAGTCCAGAACTCAGAAACGCTTGCTTAATAACCCTGTAGATTTTCATGGTGATACACAAAACAGTCAGAGAGAATCAAGAGTTCAAAGTGTAAAAAGAGAGAGAAAAAACACACACACCCTTTGGACTGTTTTCTGCCAGATCTCATAATCTGTTGAAATTCATTAAAAATCAGCTCTGTTCACAGAGTACCTGTAATCTTATTACTGACCTTGCCCCATACTCTGACCTTCAGCTTCTGCAGTTTAAAAGTTAAAAAAAGTCTGGCTGATTTTTAATTAATTTAAGAAATTGAGCATTGAACTGAATGATAGTGTTAGGCATGCTCAGTAAGAGCCAGTTATCAGTGTTCTAAAAGCAAGACTCCCAGCTGCTTGGCTTGGCTAATCAGGGGGCCACACCCACACCAGACTTTGATTTCATGTGAGATAGTCATGGCTTTCCCCAGAGAATCCTGGGAAGTGTAGTTTGTGAAGGGGGCTGAGAGGAGACTCCTATTCCAATGACAGAGCTCCAGCGGCCAGACTGGTTTAACAGTCAGCCACTCTGATTGAAGGTCTGTGAAGGGAACAGGGAGTCTCCTAGCAACTCTTAGCACCCTTCACTAACTACACTTCCCAGGATTCTTTGAGAGACGCTATGATCGTCCAAAGTGAAATAAAGGTCTGCTGTGGATGTGGCCAGGGACAGCTTTGGTTTTAATTTGGGTGTGAGGCTACCTGTGCCTGCTGTAGAATAAAAAGGTGGGGAAATCCCTGAAAAGCAATGATACTGTTCACAACGTTTTCCTTTTGGAAAGGAAAGGGGCTTCCCCTCTGCTCAGTGCCCACCCATCCAATCTCCTACCCTCACCCTCCTCCCCTCCTCCTCCTCCCCTCCTGCCCCTCCCTCCCATCAGTTTCACTTATCCCAAGCACAATTGCACAGAAGTAAATCCCACTGAACTCAAAGAACATGCAAATGATCAAACCTGCCCTCCCTTCCTTCTCCCTCTTATCTCCTCCCTCTTTTCCCTTCCCCTTCCTTCACCCCTCCCTCCCCCATGCCCTTTCAATTCCCTCCTTCCCTCTCCTCCTCCTTCCCCTCCCCTCATGAAAATTCTCCAGCATTTGGTGCACATTTCTCCTTATAAACACATTTTTGTAGTTTTGACTAATGTACAATTTTTTCAAGCAATTTTTCATCATATAATGAATTTTTGCACATTATTTTCACTCAAGTATTCATTTTTATACACACTTTCCCCTAATATCTGCAATTTTGGAAACATTGTTTGGTTGGTGCACTGCATCACCAAATTTGAATAAATTACAAAGGATGGCTGTGTTTTGGTTCTCGTATTACAGTAGGGCCCCGCTTTCCGGCGTTCCGCTGATGCGGCGGCTTTCAATCAGGGGAAATTCCCTGTTTTAAAGCCGATTTTGACATTTTGCGGCATTTTGCGGCATTTTTGCATGATGCAACCCATTAAAGTCAATGGGTTCCGCTTTATGCGCTTTAAGCGGGGCCCTGCTGTATTTTAGAAAGTTCAGATTTGATAGATTTGGCTTGAAATGCCAACTGAATAAAAATTCTCACCAATCCCTATTTAAGACCCAGATGTTTGTTTGAAAGCCTTCTCCTGTAGTAACTGGCTTATCCACTCAGATAATCATTTGAGGTTTTTGTCTGGGTCCCCCCCGCGAAAAGACAGCAAGTGCTGACCAGAGAAAGTGCCTTTTTGGTGATGGCACCTTACCTTTGGAATGTGTTTTCCATGAGGTCCACCTAAAGGTCTCATTACTATTGTTTAGGCTAAAACACTGGGTAGTAGCCAAATAACTCCTACCCAGAGTAGACACTGAAATCGATGGGCATTGTTGTTGAAATTAATACAAAACACTGCGGTTTCCCAGGCTTTTAAGAGCTGCTAATATTATGTGTTTTAAAAACCGGGCACAGTTTGATTTTACTGTCTGTTTAAGTGGACTATTGCTGTTTTAGCATTGGTCTGCATGCTTTGTTTTCTTATTTTTCTTAATGCTTAAGTCTCCCAGGGTGCCTACTTCACCTTCACACAATGTTAGGGAATGAATATGTTGCAATTTTCTTTCTTTCTTTTTAAATGTATGTGATTGTTTCTTAGTACTGTAGTAGTTACCCTGGGAACATAAATGTATGTGGAAGATGTAGGACGTCAGTTACGTAAATAAAATATTAAGCACGGGGCTGAAACAGTGAAGATTCTAATACTTGGCGGAGGTGGTACCCATAGCAGAAACTCATTACTGGAACTCATGATTGTAGTTGCTATATGGTACTGCAGATGAGATATTTTGGAGGAAATATAGGGGAGTCAAGGAAGGGCTGTTTCAGACTCCAGCATCTTCAGGTACAGTAGGACTGGGAACGTTATATGTCTGAAATCCTGGAGAACTGCTGCCAGTCTGTGTAGACAATACTTAGCTAGATGGACCAATGGTCTGACTCGGTATAAGGCAGCTTCCTATGTGTATTCCTGAAGGAAAAAAATGGGCAATGGAAGCAACGCTGGGCCAATCTGCTATGGAGACAGATCAAGTCCTGACAAACATCCAGACAGTTTTGAAGCAACACAAACATTGACCTTGGGAACCTCCCAGGTACCAGGAAAGTTTTCCCAAGGACATGAAATAACAGAGAAACTGCCAGGACCATGTTTAACCTTGTCCTTAAAAAGTTGCTTGCATTTATTTTGCAGGCTGCAAGAAGCATCAACATTGCTTACATTGCAGTCACCCTGGTTAATTAGTTTTGTTTGATTCTATTTTTTTCTGAAGGTTCGTTTAGGTTTGAATTATGCTTTAGGCAACAGCAGCATTTTCTTTACAGAAAGGAAAGGAGGAAACGCAGATGGTAAAAGTTCCATCACCATAGAAAGCGAGTCATAACTTATACCACAAACAATAAATAATAATACCACAATTACTGACAGTGTAGCAAGGGCTCCCATTTTGCTTTTTCAGAACAGAGCTAATAAAAGAGAACAAAAATTTCAGCTGAAATCTTTACCCTTAATTAGAGATGATACCCTTACTTTTATTCATTTATTTATTGTTGCAGAAAATGCTGAAGGCACTCAAAAGGAGGTGGGGGCAGCTTTGGCTTTTTTGAAGAAACCCTAACTCAAACTTTTGACTGTAGCAGGGGTGGGGACCTCAAGGCCAGCCCTCCCAAGTGCTTTATCTGCCCCCCAGGACACTCTCTAGGTCACACCCTCTCTCCTCAGGTCACACCCCTTGCCTATCCTCCTCTACATCCTCCTCCAGTGCTTTGTCTGTCTGGACAGCTGTCCCTGAAATGGGATGAGACTATTCCTTGTCTGGATACAAAGATGTATGTGGAGTGAATGGGTAAAAGTTAAGCTTACTGAATAGGGATGGGGGAGAAATTGGATTCAGTTCACATTTAAAAGTGAACCTGGCTAATCGGCACTTTCTGAAACAATATGCAAACCAAAACACAGCTATCCTTTAAAATTGGCATTTCTCAGAATTTTGCAAGCAATGTGAAAAACAGTGTATATACAGAGGTAAAGAATATACATTAAAATGCATATATTAGTGAAAATAACATATAAAAACAAATTATATTGGGCAAAATTGGTTTGCAAAGTTGTGCATATTAGACATTTCTTACACTGCTTTAAAAATGTGTATATTAGCGGAAAATCACATTAAAATGCTGATGAATTTTCATGAGGACTTTGTTTTTAATTGCAAACTGACATGGACATGTGGAGTGCTAATCAGGGGATTCAATCAGAGCTCACACTCGCCATACCAACTTCTGGCTTCTGCATCAACCTTCAATCCTGGCTCCATTTGCTCAGCAACAACCCAGTGGAATAGGTAGCAAAGCATGACCAATGAAAACAACACAAACTCCAAGTTGCAGAATGCTTGCATTGTCAATGCTATCTTTAACTGGAATTCTAATATGTCATATTTCTATTATTGTATTCATAGTTCATCCCATCTTTAACCATTAGTTGGCTTGTGCACATATAGTACTTTAAGTTACCGTAGGGCAGAGCAATCCGACTGAGAAGAGGCCGGTGTAAGTGGTGCCACTGGTGAAGGAGCTGGCGTAAAGTTCCATGGCATCCACTAGCCAGTCAGGAGCCCCCAGGATGGTGGAACGCTGGCTCAGCTGGCTGGGTGCCAAAACCGGAAAGCAAAAGGCTACTATCCCAAATACCCCTGCTGGGGAGTAAGCCCCAGAAAATGAAATTGGACACAAATGCTGCAGCCCCTCATAGGGGATTCATTCCATCCCCTTGATCATTTTGTTTCCCCTTTTCTGAATCTTTTCCAGCTGGTACAATATCCTTTTTGAGGTGAGGAGACCAGAACTGTACGCAGTATTCCAAATGCAGCTGCACTATAGATTTATATAAAGGCATTATGATATCAATAATTTTATTTTCCATACTTCTTCTAATGATCCCTAGCATGAAATTTACCCTTTTCACAGCTGCCACACACTGGGTTGACATCTTCATTGACTATGACCCCAAGGTCTCGTTCCTGGTCAGTCACCACCAGTTCAGACCCATGAGTCATAAATGTGAAATTAAGATTTTTTCCCCTCCAATATGCATAACTTTACACTTGTTTACATTGAATTTCATTTTCCATTTCACTGCTCATTCACTCAGTTGAGGTCCTTTTGGAGCTTTCCGCAACCCCTTTTTGTTTTAACAGTGCTGAAATTTAGTATCATCGGCAAACATGACCATCTCACTGCTCACTCCTAACTCTAGATAACTTACGAACAAAAAACACAGTTTCCAATACTGATCCTCAGGGGATTCTACTTTCTACATCCCTCCATTGGGAGAACTGCCCATTTATTCCTGCTGTCTGCTTCCTGGTACTTAACCAATTCCTGGGTCTCTCCTCTTATTCCATGACTGTTATGCTTACTGAATAGTCTTTGGTGGGGTATCTTGTTGAAAGCTTTTTGAAAGTCCAAGAACACTGTGTCAACCAGATCACCTCTATCTATATGCTTGTTAACACTCTCGAAGAACTCTAAAAGGTTAGTGAGACAGAACTTAACCTTGCAGAAGCTATGCTCTGTTCTGCTTCAACAAGGCTCGCTCTTCTATATGCTTGGTTATTTTATCTTTAACAATACTTCCTACCAGTTTTCCTGGGACAGACGTTAAGCTGACCAGCCTGTAACTTCCAGGGTCTCCCCTGGATCCCTTTGTAAAGACTGGCATTACATAGGCCACTTTCCAGTCCTCAGGTATGGAAGTGGATCTGAGGGACATGTTTTTGTTAGAACAGCAATTTCACATTTGAGGTTTTTGAGAACTTTCAGGTGGATGCCATCCGGACCCAGCAATTTGTCAATTTTTATTTTGTCTTTTGAGCCTAGAACTTCATCTCTCGTCACCACTATTTGCCTCAGTTCCTCCAACTCCCTTCCTGCAAAAGTTAGTTCAGGCACAGGGATCTGCCCAATATCATCCACTGTGAAGACAGATGCAAAGAATTAAGCCTCCCTAGACAGTTTCTTGCTTTTAATATATTTAAATACGTTTGTTGTTGGTTTTTATCTTTTTAGCAATGTGCTCCTCAAATTCCTTTTTAGCATCCCTTATTGTCTTCTTGCATTTCTTTTGCCCTCCTCCGAGCTCCGACCCACAGGGAGGCTCGGAGGGTGGTTACAAGAACTAGGGCCTTCTCGGTGGTGGCCCCCGAACTGTGGAATAGTCTCCCCGATGAGGTATGCCTGGCGCCGACGCTGCTGTCTTTTCGGTACCAGGTTAAAACCTTCCTCTTTTCCAGGGCTTTTAATCTAACTTAATTCTGTTTTAAACTGTAATGTAATTGTTTTTAGATCTCCCATTCTCTATATTTTGTGGTTCGTTTTTATTGGATTTTTTGTATTTTGTATTGATCTGTTGTTCACTGCCCAGAGAGCTATGCTAGTCGGGCAGTATATAAATTTAATAAATAATAATAAGAGTGTGTGTTCCTTTTATTCTCCTCACTGGGCCAAGACTTTCATTTTTTTTATGGAAGACTTCTTGCCTCTAATGCCTTCTTTGACTCTGCTTGTCAACCATGCTGGCATTCTCCTGGCCCTGGTGAGACCCTTTCTGATCTGCAGTATGCTCTCCAGTTAAGCTTCTAATATTGGGAGCAGCATCCACCAGTGCAGTGGGGGGGAGGAGGCACAGGAGAGAGTTCCAGGCAGTCCGCAGATGCCAAGAACAAACACAGAGAAGCCCCATGCACAGCCCGTGCATTGCCCTTAATGAAGATGGCGGCCAAGGTTTCCCTAAGGTGCTGAAGCCCCTGCCGCCATCTTGGTTGATGTCAGAGATGCGCATGCATAGCATGCACACATGCCATCAACCAAGATGGCGGTGGAGGCTTCATCCCCTTAGGGAAACTGTGTCCGCCATCTTGGTTAATGGCAATGCTAAAAGACAGGAAACAGGTAGTTGGGGCGAGGGAATGGTGGGCAGGCAGAAGCTCCTGCCCTGCGATCCGCAGCTGTTGCCACAGATTGTGGAAGGGGAGCAGAGGGGTCCCTGTAGCTCCAGGGGAAGGGGAGTGGAGACAGGTAGGTGGGGTGTGTGTGGGGACCTGTGCACACACACACACATGTGCACACGCTGGGGCCCGGGGCAAGCTGATGCCCAAGGGACCCGGCGTGTGTGGGGCTGGACCTGTCCACCCACTTTTGTTTTTGGCTCTTCCCAGAACTGGAATGTGGTCCCTGGAAGGTTACCTCGGAGGGAATGTGGCCCTCGGGCTGAAAAAAACTTCCCCATTGTCTCAGCCTAACCTATCTCTCAGGGTTGTTGTAGGGATTAAATGAGAAGGTGGAGAACCATGTATGCTACCTTGCACTCCTTGGAGGAAAGTTTGGACATAAAGCAAATCATCATCATCATCATCATCATCAAGGTTTCCTTCTTAGCTTCTTCCCTGATTTTCTTCTCCCACTGTGAGTTCTTCAGTGTCAGCTCTTCACTGAGACAGCAGTGTCGGTGGGGGTGCAGGAAGGGCTGGAGATTCCTTGGTAATTGCCAGGCCGTAAGTCCTCAGCCGGCAGCTTGGCTATAAATCTGCCAGGCTAGCAAGGAGGAAGCAAGATAAGGGCAGAGGCCGTTCAAAGCTTACGTGCCAAGCCAGAAATCCAGAAGAGACGTCAGTGAAGGTCCAGGTCTAGTTTGCCGAGAGATCAGTCCAAGTCAAGGTTCAGGGGATAGGAAGACACACAGTGGTCACGCCTGACATTGTAGTCAGCAACAAGCTGAAGCCAAGGTTTGACTTTTAAGGAGCAGGTTTGTCAGCAGGTGTGAGCCATCAGCGTTTTGGCCTTAAGTGGACAGGCCTGCCCCTCTTCTGCCTGACCTTCTGTTGTCTACGTTCTGCAGGTGAGGGGGGAGTATCCCGTTCACTGTCTGCGTCTGGCTGAAGGGCTCCCGAGTCATCCTCGTCTGATGAGTCCTCTGACGGGGCCATGACACTCAGGCAGGCTAGCCCAGCTGAAAGCAGAGTGACTGACAGACAGTCTGATCAGGCAGCCTAGTTTTATCTATTTCTATCCTGATCAACTTCTGCTGCCCTGGTTGGTGAGCAAGGAATTCAGCTGCTTCCCAGATAACAATATTTCTCTCTCTGTCCTGCATTCGCCCATCTTCCTCCCATGGATAAAAAAAAGAGAAAAAACCCAGTGTGTGTAGCCATGTGTAGCTCTGTTAACACTACATTACGAAAACCAATCCCGGGAGCCTGTTACGGTTACACACCCCACTGGCTCCAGCACTTCTTCATGTTGATTTGCATTTGTGCCATTTTGTGTAAACAAGGCAGTTAGCAGAATATAAATAACCCTAACCAGGGATGGAGATCGGCAACTCTGCTCCAGGGAAAGGCACAATCTTACTTGCTATTGCTTCAGGAGAGAGACCTTCAAAGCCATGTCTTTCATGCCGACCCAAGATGAATCCTTGCACAAAAAAAGGCATCTTCTGATTGATTTATAATACTTTCCTCCTGTCTGTCCTTCAAGGACTGTGTATAAGGTCTCTCCTCCATTGTTTTATCCTCACAACAACCCTGTGAGGTTGATGAGACTGAGTGTCTTAATTCAAGGTCATCCAGGAAGCTTCACAGCTGAGTGGGGATTTGAATCTGGATTATCCCACTTCTAGAGCAACACCACTCCAAACACATCAGCTCTTGGACCAAAACGTGCATGTGTAAACAGTGCTTATTTAGTGGCAGTGAAGGCTGGTCTGTTAGAGGAAATGGGGCATTGCCCCACCAACTTCAGTCTGCCCTCAGTCAGCCCTCACCTGTCTGCCTTCTTATCTAACAACCAATTCCGGAGTTGGCCCTGCCTGTCCCCTTCCCCCTCCTTAGTCTCAGTGTTGCCCTTATAGGACTCAGCAGGAAGGAGGATGGGGACAAAGCCAGAATTAGATGACTCTGTCTGTCATTGGCTCTGGTTCCACCAATCATTGGCTCTTGCTCTGCCTACTGTTGGTGTCCCTACATTCTGACCCACCACTCTCAATGGGCACCAGCCACTACTATTTAGTGGAGGCACCAGCAGGCCCCCTGGCTTCCCAATACTGAGCATTGCTGTCACTTACTGAGGAGGAAGGGTGAGGTGTGGAGAGCTCAGTGTGGCACAGTCATGGGGAGCACTGGACTTGCACTGGGGTGAGCTCCCTGTGCCTTGCCTCTCCCTCTATGTAAGCAGTAGCGATGCTCAGTGTTGGGAAGCCTTGTGTGGAATGCAGCCCTGCCTGTCCCACTCCACCAATCATTGCAGGGTGGAGGAGGCTAAGCACTCTGCACATGGGCTGTCTTATCCAGCCCCTGAATGGAATATATAGTAACCCTTCACAGTCCTGTTATCGCTACAGAAGCAGGGGTGGAGAAATCCAGTGCAATTGCTTATTATATGCATATATTAATTAATTTCAGTTGGTGCACCTTTACATTGGTTTGTTATACAGGACTGGAGGGATCATGCTAAAAAATAAAAGGTGCATGTGGGAAGAGAATCACATGTTAAATAGTAGCGTTGCAATGTTGTTGGACATGTTTGGCAGTTTCTAGGGGCAAATCCCTCCACCCCGACCCCAAACAAGGTCATTTTTCTTCAGTCTAGATCAACGTAGCAAGGCAATGAGATTATCATGCTTGGGACTTGATCATGTCGGGCTCCTGTAGCTGCCTCTGAATTTCAATTGCTTTTCCATTTGCCAAAGCACATTTTAAAAATTTTTAAAACAAATCCTTGCTAGTTTATGGTAATTAAAAGCAATAAATATTCATGTGCACAATGCTGCAGTCCTTGAATATCCAGTGGGTCAATAATGCCTTTTTGGTGAGGCTGGATAATAAATCTTTTTATCCCTTTCCAGCTGAGAATAAGAATCCCCTCCCTCTCTTTCATCCCTCTCTTTTGAAATTCATGAATTTGGTGACCTGGTGAAGTGACATTTTCTAAACTCAAATACGTTCAAGATGGCATTTTGTCTTTACCAAAAGGGGGTGCAATCCAACCAAAATTAAGCACTGCTTTCAACAGGAGAGACTGTTAAGCAGAGTTATAGTATGCAGTAGGCCATGGTTGTAGTATCTCAGCTCTTCAGGCCTCTCTCTTTGGTTCTTTGGAGCACCCCTCCTATAGGCCACACCCTCCTTGAATGCTTTTGTCTGGCTGGAGTGTGTCCTTGAACTCTGATAATACCCTTTTCTTGCCTGGAAGTACTGAGAGCGTCTATGTGTGCAGAAAGCTCTAACTTTTGCATGGCTGGAATGTACTCTGGCTTCTTTCCGGACTGCTTTAAAAAAGTTATTGCATTGTTGTGTGGACCCCAGGCTCTGAGTGGTGTGAGACTTCCAGGGGTTCCAATGCAAAAAAGGCAAATGCTATATTAGGCTGCATTAACAGAAGTATAGTTTCCAGAATGCCTGAAGTATTAGTTCCCCTCTATTCAGCACTGGTTAGGCCTCATCTTGAGTACTGCGTCCAGTTCTGGTCTCCGCATTTCAAGAAGGATGCAGACAAACTGGAACGGGTTCAGAGGAGGGCAACAAGGATTATCAGGGGACTAGAAACCAAGCCCTATGAGGAGAGACTGAAAGAACTGGGCATGTTTAGCCTGGAGAAGAGAAGACTGAGGGGAGATATGATAGCACTCTTCAAGTACACGAAAGGTTGTCACACAGAGGAGGGCTGGGATCACTTCTCAATCATCCCAGAGTGCAGGGCACAGAATAATGGGCTCAAGTTGCAGGAAGCCAGATTTCGACTGGACATCAAGAAAAACTTCGTAACTGTTAGAGCCATACGACAATGGAACCAATGACCTAGAGGGGTAGTGGGCTCCCCGACACTGGAGGCAGCTGGACAGCCATCTGTCAGGAATGCTTTGATTTGGATTCCTGCACTGAACAGGGGGTTGGCCTTGATGGCCTTATAGGCTCCCTGCTAACTCTACTATTCTATCTCTTCAGTTCCCAGCTTTCCCCCTGAACTCACAGCAGCACAGGCTACTTTTTGGCTCCAGGATGAAGCGGGAGGAGGGCCTCTCTCCTCAGAGAGTTCCCCTAGGCAGAGCTTGGAAAAGTTACTTTTTTGAACTACAGCTCCCATCAGCCCCAGCCAGCATGGCCACTGGATTGGGTTGATGGGAGTTGTAGTTCAAAAAAGGAACTTTCCTAAGCTCTGGCAATAGGACTATCCAGGACCACATCCTTGATATGCAGTTTGCCCGTCAAGCAAACAGACTGGCTTGACTAGAATGGTTAACATACGAAAGGAACTGGTTTGGCCAGTTTAGCAGGTCCTACTGCAGCCCGTTTTTGCAGGCCCAGAATTATAAGTTTAGAGGGGACTCACAGATATGATCCAGATGAACCTCATAATCCTACACTGAAAGAAACTCAGAATGCGGAAAAGCTTTTCTGTAAGGATCACAGAGAAGTTGTAATGCTGCAAAGGCATGAACTCTGCAAGGGTGGCTCAGGGGTCAAGTGTGGAGTGCATGGTGGTGGGAATGTGCTGAGGAGAAGTAAGTGGGGATGAGTTTTTGCATTAACCTGTGCTTTTTTTAAAAAAAAACTGCAAGAACATTTGCCTTTAAATATCAGAAGCATCTTGCCCTGAGAGGAGAGAAGCAAGAAGCTGAGGGACTGTCACCATTCAGCTCCCATGGTGGCTTCTCCATTCCTCCCCCAACTGTCATCACAGGGGCATCTGCAGCAGAGCCATCTTGCCCTGCAGCAAGTGAGAAGCAGCAGCAACAGTTCTTAAACCAACCAGCTGCCTTTTACATTAAAGAAACTCCAAACTTTTTGTTGTAATAATCTTGTGAAAGCTGCTTTGTGAGGTCCCCCTGAAAAATGCTAAAGAAATGCCTTCAATAAATAAATAACATACATACATATTTTAAATGTATTCTCTTCTCAGAAGATGTATTCTAAAAGTATCTTGAGTAGGGCTGTGCACCAGATCCAGCCAAAGTCCAGATCCCAAACCAAATTGGGCAGATCCAGGCTTTGGCTGGATCAGGTAAAGATAGCCCTGGATTGTTCCAGGTCGGGTTGGCCCAACTGGAGTGATCTGGGACAGTTGGGCATCAGGTGGGAGAAGAAGAGACAGGCAGCCTCTGCAAAAAGCAACATGGGACTGTTTGCAAAAGATTTTTCAAAAAGCTCCGCCTGCACTTTGGCTGCCTGCATCTGTTCCCAGCAGGAGGACATGTGTGCACAGCCAACCTGAGCAGGACTGAACCCTTCTCTCACCAGGAAAAGCAAAAGCCCATGGATAATTAATTTCTGATCAGCACATTAGTCCAGAAAGAGAGAATCAGGTCACGCTGTAATAGAATTCACAAAGATCAAATGCATCTGCGTCTTGAGAAGGTAAGACAGTGGGAGCTGATCATTTAGTCACTGTGTCTAGGAACGGGAGAAGAATTCATTTGCTCCAACTTTTTCAGGGGACCTATTCCTATTTGACGCTTCTGAGCTTGCTTGCAGCAGAATGACATCTGGTTAGCCACTGTGAGAACAGCATGTTGGACTTTATGGGCCTTTGGCCTGATCCAGCAGTGTTCTGCTTACGTTCTTAGTGCAACTTCCAGCCAGGTTGCTCACTTTCCCAGATTTTGCACGGCCTTTGGCGTGCACAAAAAGGGTGCAAAGTTCTGTATTTTATGTACAAGACACATATAAAATGCTTATTTTGCTGGTGAATGCATTGGAAAGTGTGCATTTTCCACAAGAAGTTTGTATTTATGTAAAAAGTGTGCACAAAATGCATACTATGGGATGGAAGTGGATGCGGTGGGATGGAAAGGACATATGATTAAAGTGCCAGCGAGACTGAAATGGATCATAATTATCTAATCATTCCATCCCTAACTGTGACAGAGGATCAGAGGATGATATCAGAGTTGTTGTGGTTATGTGCCTTCAAGTCAATTACGACTTATGGTGACCCTATGAATCAGCGACCTCCAAGAGCATCTGTTAAAAACCACCCTGTTCAGATCTTGTTAGTTCAGGTCTGTGGCTTCCTTTCTGGAATCAATCCATCTCCTGTTTGGCCTTCCTCTTTTTCTACTCCCTGCTGTTTTCCCCAGCATTATTGACTTTTCTAGTGAATCATGTCTTCTCATCAGAGTAGTGCTTGTCTATTTGCCATATGACAAAAAGATGTTCCTGGTCCCACAGCATAGGGCAGTCATGATGGAACTAGTGAGGGAGCAGAAACTGGGCATCACCTGGGGAGGAAACAGAAAATGCTCACCAGATGAGAGGCTGCATTTAAGGATCTAGATTAGTGATGGGGAACCTGTGGCCCTCCAGATATTTGCTGGACAACAACTCCCATCATCCCTGACCATTGACCATGTTGTCTGGAGCTGATGGGAGTTGTAGTCCAAAGCATCTAGAGGTCCACAGATTAGCTGTCCCTAATACAGTGGATGACATGCGATACAATACAATACAATACAGTTTATTACGGTCGTAGACCAGCAAAGTGGATGACATGATGCCACTAACAATGTAGCAAATCAAATTTGGTTACGTACTGACATCACTGAGGGTAAACTTTGATAGTGTAGAGTAAGGGCAATGCCCTCTATCTCTGGCCGCATGAGTGATCCAAACCAATCAGGGATATGAATGCAAATGAAGCCTATTCATCACTTTTGCAGCATATTTCCGATTACTGAAGGGAAGGCACCTTTTGATGCTGTCAAAAGTGTTCCCCAAGGTTGTCCCCAACCTCTAAATGTAGCTCATTATTTCTCCCATGCCTGGGGATACTGGTAACAATGGAAATAAATTCACACACCATTGCAGCCTCCAAAAATCACAGTGACCTTTGCAGCAAGAAGGGAGGAATGTTTTGAAAAGGCCTACCTGCTTCTCCTTGTTCGGAAGCCATTGATTCCAGATTCTGGAGCAGTTGTGTCCCCGGTAGCACAAAGACCCAGGGTGGTCTTGCCATCCCCAGCTGCACTAAGCTGTGCTGTTCGTGTCTTCAGCACTGTCTGCTTTCATTAAGTTGTACTGACAGAAGGGGTTGCTCTGAACACAGATCAAACAGCAGCGTTTTGTTCTCATCTGCAATTGACTTCATTCAGTTATGTAATCTAATTGGTTCAGAGTACAACAGAAGAGGGCAGAGTGAGCCAAGAGGATTCTCCCCCTCCCCAACAGCTCCTTCTCCCACGACAAAATTTCAATGCAAAGCATGTAAACAGCAGTGAGTTTTGAGTTTCCCATCAGAATGAGGCTATTTTTAATAGGCAAGCAAGAATTTCCTCCATGCCATTCCTTTGTTGTTCCTCTGGTCTACTCAGCCTACCATTTTGGTTTCAGTAAGCGAACGTCTAAAATTAATTGCTGAATTTAAGCATATTAATTGCTGAATTGAAGCGGGTGGTCGCTGGCCAGCTCCAGGCGCTCTTGGATGAAACCGATTATCTGGATCCGTTTCAATCCGGTTTTAGGTCCGGTTTTGGCACTGAAACAGCCTTGGTCGCCCTGTATGATGACCTTTGTCGGGAGAGGGACAGGGGGAGTGTGACTCTGTTGATTCTCCTTGATCTCTCAGCGGCGTTTGATACCATCGACCATGCTATCCTTCTGGGGAGGCTCGCGGAGTTGGGAGTTGGGGGCACTGCTTGGCAGTGGCTCCGCTCCTACTTAGCGGATCGTCGCCAGAAGGTAGTGCTTGGGGAACATTGCTCGACACCCTGGACTCTCCATTGTGGAGTCCCTCAGGGGTCGGTTTTGTCCCTTATGCTCTTTAACATCTACATGCAGCCTCTGGGTGCGGTCATCAGGAGTTTTGGAGTGCGTTGCCATCAGTACGCTGATGACATGCAGCTCTACTTCTCCTTTTCACCTTCTTCAGGTGAGGCTGTTGATGTGCTGAACCGTTGCCTGACCGCGATAATGGACTGGATGGGAGCTAATAAACTGAAACTCAATCCAGACAAGACTGAGACACTGTTAGTGAGCTCTTTCCCTGCCCAGATGGTGGATGTTTCTCCTGTTCTAGATGGGGTTACACTCCCCTTGAAGGAACAGGTTTGTAGTTTGGGGGTCCTTTTTGACCCTTCCTTGTCGCTTGAGGCTCAAGTGGCCTCGGTGGCACGGAACGCGTTCTATCATCTTCGCTTAGTAGCCCAACTACGCCCCTATCTGGACAGTGATGATCTCGCCTCAGTTGTTCACGCTCTGGTAACTTCTAGACTGGATTACTGTAATGCGCTCTATGTTGGGCTGCCCTTGAAGACTGTTCGGAAACTTCAGCTAGTGCAAAATGCGGCAGCCAGGTTGCTGACGAGGACCAATTGGTCCGCGCATATAACACCTGTCCTGGCTCGCTTGCACTGGCTACCTATTTGTTTCCGAGCCAGATTCAAGGTGCTGGTTTTGACCTATAAAGCCTTACACGGTCTCCCGCTATGAACCTACCCACTCACTTCGTTCAGTATCTAAGGCCCTCCTCCGGGTACCAACTCACCAGGATGCCCGGAGGATTGTTACTAGATCTAGGGCCTTTTCTGTGGTGGCCCCCGAACTGTGGAACAGCTTACCAGAGGAGATACGCCTGGCGCCTACGGTTCTTTCTTTTAGGCGCCAGGTTAAGACCTGGTTATACTCCCAGGCATTTTAATGTTCAATGTTTTTATGTTTAATGTTTTAGTTTAATTTTGTTGCTTTTTATTACTGATTTCATTCTAATATTGTATTTTAATCTTGTTTTGTACACCGCCCAGAGAGCTATTAGCTATGGGCGGTTTAGAAATGAAATAAATAAATAATAAATAATATGCAATCTGCACAAGATTTTGGTACTTTCAGTTCATTTGCATCAGTTCCCTCCTCTAGTTACCCATCCACATCTACACATAAAATACTGCAAAAGTTCAGTCTTGATGGAGAGAATGTCCTGCTCAGAGAAGACCCATTGAAATTAATGAACTTAATTTAGTCATGCCCATTAACTTCAGTGGGTCAACTCTGAATAGGACTAATGTTGTTTGCCACCCCGAATGTATGGAAAGGTAATCTTCAAACGGTGAAGGTACTGGGTATGCTTCATTTGGAAAAGAAACAATTCAGAGGCAATATGATAGCCATCTTCAAATATTTTAAGGGCTGCCACATAGATCATGAATAAGGGCCCTCAGGCCCAGCACCCAAATGCAGCCCTTCAGGCATCCATAACTGACCTCAGAACTCTCTCCAAGCAAAAGACCTTCTCCAGCCACACCCCTTTTTTCCAGGCCACACCCCCTCACTGGCCCTCCTTTGCACCCTCCTTGCGTGTTTTTGCCTCACTGGAATATGTCCTTGAACTCTGATAATGCCTTTTGCTTGCCTGGACAGAGAGGGCTCTGTGTGTGTGTATGTGGGCGCACATGTGTGTGCAAGTATACAAATTAATCTACTGTCTATTCTCTACTGTCCAAAGGTACTACTTGATAGATTGAAACTTTATTTTTACCCCGCCCTTTTTCCAAACTGGAACTCAGGGCAGCTTACAAATAAAACTATGTGTAGTTAAAAACATAGAAAAACATACAATTAAAATGCAATTAAACTATGCACAACCTTAAAACCATAAAAGGCACTTAAAAATCTAAAAACAATTTAAAATAGATAATAATATAAAACATTAAAACAAGCCTTGTAAAGCCCAATCCTAAACACCTTCTATCCCAAAAGCCTGTCGGAATAAAAAAGTCTTTACTTGCCGACGGAAGGATGGCAAGGAGGGGGCCATTCGTGCCTCCCTAGGAAGGGAGTTCCAGAACTTAGGAGCAGCCACTGAGAAGGCCCTATCTTGCGTCCCGACCAATCGCACTTGCGAGGGTGTTGGGACTAAGAGAAGGGCCTCTCCTGAAGATCTCAGGGCCCGGGCAGGCTCGTATAGGGAGATACGGTCTGAATACTTGCATTCATTGCTCTGCCCGCCTTCGCTTCTGACCCTGCCCACCACTGGCATGGCCCCCAGCAGGTTGCTCAAAAGGGAATGTGGTCCTCAAGGTGAAAAAGGTTCTCCATCCTAGTGTTCTGGAGAACTTGAAGTCTTGCACACATTTTTTGATGTTTTAGTTGGACAAGGTATTGTCCTAGTATGGATTTTGGAATTCCTGGGTTGTATTCAACTAATGAATTAATGTTAGTCATCTCTATTAGTTTCTATGGGTCTTCTCTGAGTAGTACTACCTTTGAATCCCACCCAATGTATGTCACTGCTGGCTGGGACTGATGGGAATTCAACAACATGGGGGGCATGGTTTCTCCACTCCTGACTTACATAATTCATTAAGGTGTGCTACTTAAGGTGTGCTAATGGCCTGTAGCTTTGATGGCTTTCATAGAAGAGCAGGCAAATTCATGGAGATGACTGTTGACAGCTATGGTCGATAAACAGAAGGCTCGTGTTCAGAGCCAGAGATTCCTCTGATTGCCAGATGCTGGATGTGAGGGAACAATAACAGAGGGCTGTTGACTTCAGGCCCACTTTGTGGACATAGGGCTGGGGAAGACCTTTGATTCAGTTTGCATTTATGGCTGAATTCATCAAATTCAGATTTTCTGAAAGAACATTAGGATCAAAACACAGCCATCCTTCCAAAATTGCAGTTCTCCAAACAATGTTTACAAAAATGCATATATATGGGGGAAGTGTGCATAAAAATGAATACACTAGTGAAAGTGACATACAGAAATGTACCAGGAGAAAATACTTGCAAAAATGTGCACATTAGTTAAAACTGCACACAAAAATGTTTTATCAGGACAGATTTTCACTAAAACAGTGATGAATTTTCATGAGCTTTTTTGTTATTTGCTGCAAAAATGTGGAGAACAAGATTAAAGACATTAATTAACTAATGATGCTGTTTTGGGAGTTTGTATTTTGTATTTGATTCTTAACTCATAACGTTTATGTTCGAGAGAATACTTTTATTTTTCTGATAATTATGCTGTTTTGAATGTGTTTTTTATATTTGTTTCTTTTTAATATTTTGTGATGTTTTAATCTAGGTTGTAAACCACTTTGAGATTTGTTTTCCAAATAATATAAAGCGGTATAGAAATGACATAAATAAATAAATAAATAAAAGACAGGAAAAATGAGAGAGGAGTGAAATTGACAGGTCCTTCTATCCAACTGAAGACTGGGCAGAGGGGATGCGTTTTGGGAGAGAACTTTGGGATGGGGTGAATTATTATAATTTGACAATGTGGCTGCATAGCCTCTGTCCCTTCTCATTTTTTAAAAAAGCAGTCACTTTATATTTGGCTTTTTAAAAGAATTTCTCTATCCTTAATAAACTTTTTGTCCCTCTCTGCCTTGCTCTAGCCTGTTTTTCATTTTTTCTTCCTTGATCTATGAGGCATTACCTGCACCTAAAACTTCCAATTTTCTTTCATCCTCACCTCCCCCCTCCCAAGTTTCCACTCCTGTCTCTCTCCATGGAAAGGATTCTCTGATTAAATGAGGCTACAAAAAAAAATCACCTTGTGCTACAAACCACACAAGGGGGAAGAAATGAAGCCAGCAGCATGTTGTGGGCTCAAGAAAATTAGGATTTTTATTGGACAACCATAAGTTTGGACCCACATGCTGTCATTGCCTGGAAATCTAATTTCTCAGCCCCTGAGTGCCTGCACTAGCCAATTGGTAATTGCTGAGTGACTTGCTGACTTTAATTAATCTTAAGTGGAAAGAAACCGATGGTTCTTTTCTTCTAGACAGCTAGTAGTTGTGCATGCAAGGGTGTTTTGTGGCGGAAAGATGAAAATTGTAATTAAAAGAGCTCAAATTAATTCTGAGAATATCACTGCAGCGCTCTGGGTTTGCAGGAGAAAACTTAAAACATTGACATAAAAGCCAGTCTTCGCCTTGCAAGACAGGGGCGGGGAACCTGTGGCCCTCCAGATGTTAGTGGACTCCAATCCCCATCAGCCCCACCCAGTGTGAGCCAGGGAGGATGGGAGCTAGAGTCCAACGACTTCTGGTGGGCCACAGGTTACTCATCTTTTCTTTAGAACTTGAAATTCCAAGTTACAATGAACTTGTTGCCAAAATGGAACTGATGATTCAGGAATCCTCTGTCCCCTACCCCATTTAGGTTTGGCATCAAGGGTTGGCATTATTGGGTACCTGCTGTGGCTCACGACCCTCTGGAGGGGGGCTCTCTCAATCCCAGAAGGTTCCTGGTCCTGCTACAGCTTCTTGATGTAGCTGCTTGTTCATCTGCTCATCTCCAAGCATGCAGTGAATGGAGAAAGAAGGAGCCCTGACCTCTGCACCCCTCCTCCCCTTTCTCTTTCTCTGGGGGGTGGTCAGATTGGGCCCAACCAGTGAATAACAGTATGGAAGATGGTGGTGGGCACATTCCAGAGGGGGAAAACAGAGGACCTCTGTGGTGTTGTGGATGAACTGTTAGACTAGCACTTGTAAGACCAGGGTTCAAATCCCTACATGGCCATGAACCTCACTTTGTGCCAATCACCTACTCTCAGGGTTGAAGCCTGCAGAGCCATTACCAGTTAGGGCAGACCATTGGTGGTAACCCTGAAGGCCTCCAGATGTTGTTGAATTACAGCCCCCATAATCTCTTACTATCAGCCATACTGGAGGGTCATAGGCTCTCTAACAGACAAAACTGGGCTAGGTAGACCAAAAGTCTCACCTGGTGTGAGGCATATGTTATTAGGGGAAGGACTGTAGCATTGTATGCAGAACGTCCCTGATTCAGTCTCTGGCATCTAGACAGCCATTGTGGTGTAGTGTTTAGACTGATCCTCAGATAATCTGAAGAGTCAATTCAGTACTCCTGCCAGTGTATTTGTACCACACCAACCTCCCTGCCACTCGCTTGTCTCCCTCTTGGTAAGCAACCTGCAGCCCACCTGTCAGGAAGGTAACACAGCATTTCCATCCCACCTGGCAACCTGTTTCTGACCATCTGATGATGGCGGTCCCAGGGTATGGTCTGAAGACATATGAAGCCACCACCTTGCTGAAGCGGAGCAGGTTTGGGTTTTGGTCAGTGCCTGGATGGGAGACCACCAGAGAAGCACACGTATGCCACTTTGGATTCTCTGATGAAAGAAAGGCAGTGTATAAATGTAATGAATGAATGAACAAACAGGAAAGCTTGCTTTCCTAACAGCTAGACATCACTTAGACAAGAGGAGGGCTACCTGTTCTTCTAGTGACAACCATTAACTGAAGTTCACATATTAAGCTCACCCTTTCAAAGTCTAACAGGGCTTGAGCAGACAGACACCTGTTTTGCTTCAGCAAGGTTACCCCATCACCACCATCATGAACCTTCAGCACCATGCCACAGTGGTGTAGTGGAGAGGGAATGCAGTGTGTGGCATCTGCAAGAATGCCAGGATGGCTGACAGACCCTCCTGGTTCTGGTAAGGTGATAATGAGATGGTCAGGTTTGTGTGTGACAGATTATGTGCACAGCAGAAATCAGCGAGTGAGAAAAAACAACCAAGCAGAGGCCAGTTACATTTTACTTTTCTTTAATAGGGTTCCTGCTTCATGCTAGTAGTGTTACTTTGCAAGATCATTTGCATTTCTAATTAAAAGCCAAAGGTTGCATTTCAGCTGACCGAAAGTCTTTCATTAGAGCTTGCTCAGTTTTGCATGTTGAACTGTGCAGTCAGAAGTAAGATCTGCTGGGTTCAGTGGAAAGGAGACTAAGGAAACAATGCATAGCATTGCAGTTTGTGCTGATCCTAATAGATTTACTTCTAGTTTTTGGTGTTGGTTGTGTATGTAATAATGGATCAACACAACTGCCTGTATTTTTGGATTCTCCTTGGGGGCACAGCTATGGGCGCTCTCATAATGAGTTCCTGCTCTTCAAAATGTACCACTATGCCACTGTTGTGCCCTGCTATCATATGATTTTACTAAGGAGTACAGTAGCATTTCCTCTTTACCTTGTTCCCTTCAGCCTGATCATTATTTTCTGGTTCTGTGCTGGAGATGGTGAAAATGGGGAAAGCAGGGTGCTAGCACAAAGCACACGTGCTCTAAACTGAAGTGTCCTGTTTTTCCCAGAGTCCCTGCTGGGTGGACTATAAAATCCCCTGTGGTTTTGACAATGGAAGTTCTATTTGCCGATGTCTGCTCACTGTGGTTGTGTGTTAACAGTCCTTTCCCAAGAAGTGCTTTGGCTCATTTTTAATCATCGTCTGAAACTGCTGAGAAACAAACAGATTTTTTTTCTCAAAGCTTTTTTTCTCCCCTTTTTTGAAGCTTGAAAAAATAAAGGGGGAGGGAGTCTAGCAAACCAGATTTAAAAATGCGACAGATGGAAACTCAGCCAAGTAAGTGCTATTCTGTGCTCAGTGGCCAATCAGAAGCTAGTCTGGAGACATGTCCTCTGGAGGCCTATTAGGTGGTCATCAAAAGAGTGCAGTCAAAAATTGTTTTATTTGGTGAGGTAGCATGTAAAAACAGCTGGAGATTGGTTCAGAGCAAGTCTTGCAAGGTCTGACTCGGAAAGCCATCTTTGTCAATAATTGCCTTGCCTACTTTCTGTTCTAATCTAGTTTGCCCCTGCAATGCCTGTGGTTTAGTTCTTACTGGGTTTGGGATGTATCATTTCAGTCTTCAAAGTGGGGGCTCAAATGGTTGAATGTTCCTCCATTAAAAGAAGAAATACAATCTTAAAACTCCTACTTTTAGAAAACGAGCGTGTTAGGTTAGTGACAACACAAAATAAGGTGCCAGTTATATGTGAAACTAAAACACCAATGGTAACGAGTACACAACTGGCGAAATATTGTATGTACAAATGTATAATTTATGAAATATGGGCCACAACAAACATCTGCTAAATTAATATTTAGAAGAAGCTGATGAAATGTGCAAAAATTAGATTATCCTGGGATCCTGTAAAGACCTACATTCTCATCAAGATCCACATTCACATCTCTGCATACATCATGTCTATCAATAATGTGGTGTTCAACACAACAGTATACAGCGTGTTTAAATTTTTGTACGTTAGGTACATTTTCCCCCTGATATGCTTGTTTTCTATGTGCAGAGAAAAGATTTCTGCATGGAGGAAAAATTATTCTGGTGCATTCTGGTCTCTATCCGTGGCACACTGTATGCTTGCATAGGCTGATGGAAATTGGTGGGTGGAATGTCCAGACCAAGGATAGCCAATGTGGCACCCTCCAGCTGTTGTGGACTACAAGAACCATCATACCTGACCAGTGGCCATGTTGTTCACAATAGTAGTCCACAACATCCAGAGGGCAACACATTTGTGACCTCTGGTCTAGACTACAGCTAGGGGGGTTTGCTAACCTGTGGCCCTCCAGATGTTGCTGGGCTACATCCCATCTGAACTTAGAGCCTGGCCAGAAAAGGACACGTGCAAAGGTATTCTGTGCCTTAGAGGTACATCTAATGGGCTCACAAAAGTGACTGACGTTCAGGAGAAAGGCAGCTTGACACCTCTCCTCCACCAGTAATCTTCAATCTTTTGGGGATACTCTGGGCTATATCCAATTGGGTTTTACTCTAATAGACCCATTGAAATATATTGACCTAAGTTTCTCACGCCCATTAATTTAAATGGGTCTACTCTGGATATCCATTGAAATGCATGCACCTAAGTCAGTAATGCCCATCAATTTCAATAGGTTTACACTGAGTAGGACTAACATTGGATACAACCCTCTATCTCTGGATTTCCTGCATTGATCAAGGGATAGATGGCTTACAAGGACTCTTACAGCTCTATGGTTCTATGCCACCCTGAATGCCTTGTTGGGGGCTAGATTTGATGGATAAATTGACAAGAAGATGAAGGCAATCAAGAAGACTTGGTGAAACACTGTGAATTTGGGAAACCTTCCTCTATTCTTGTCCTGTTCCCCAGATCTACTCAGCCATGTACTGTCTGAATAATTAACCCCTTCTTACCACTGCTACTTGTTTCCCTTTTCACCACCATTTCATTTTCTTTGGCCTTGAAAAATGTTAGGGTACTATATAACTAGTGTTTGTTCAATTCTTATATCACCTCTACTTATCTTAAGGAAACTGTCACCGTCCAAAGCACAATTTATTTATTTTATTTATTTAATTTGACTTTTATACCGCCCATAGCAAAGCTCTCGGTGGTGTACATCAAATAAAAACACTTCACATATAATTTAAAAACCAACTGGTCATCAAGTTACAAAAGGATGTATCATATCACTGTCTGTTAAAACATCAAATACAAATACTAAAATATTAATATATTGAGTGTTAAAAATATTAAACATTAAAACATTAAAATGCCTGGGCAAAGAGGAAGGTTTTCACCTGGCGCAGAAAGGATAGTAATGTAGGCACCAGGCGAACCTCGTCAGGAAGGGTGTTCCATAGTTCGGGGGCCACCACCGAGAAGGCCCTCTTTCTTGTAGTCGCCTTCCGGGCGTCTCTGTGAGTAGGCACCCGGAGGAGGGCCTTCGATGTTGAGCGCAGTGTACGGGTAGGTTCATATCGGGAGAGACTCACAATGAGTGGCAAAACCTATTACATTAAACAGAATATCACCCGCAGGTCCAGAAAAGCAATATATGTTATAAGATGCAAACACCCTGGAGGCCATATGAAGTATGTTAGCAAAACTACGATAACCAACCTTTGTACCCAGTTTGGAAATCATAAGCCAACAATCACAGCAACAAAAATCGTTGGCAACCTGTTGCATGACATTTTAATTTCAATAAACTGCAAGCTTTCAGACAGGGAAATATTTCCAAAGGGGGAGTGATAGGCAGTGAAAGAAGAAGAAGAAGAAGAAGGCCAACATTATTATTCCCATAGTTAGGTATAGTAGGTAGGCAGATAGGTAGGTGTGTAGACAGATAATTTGCATTGGCCACCATCCACTGCAATTTGTGTACAAAATATATAATATAAACATGGCAAAGCAGATATAATTGCCAAACTACATTTAAAAATATCCAACACAATCTTCCTGGTAGTTACGCTGGGCCAAGGCGATTCAGGATGTGGCGTAGCTGTGAAAGAGGAAGGAAGGAAGGAAAGAGGGTGTCAGGGCAGCCGGGCTGTTCTGGCAAAACTCCCCTGCCTGGGTGCAGCCACAGCACAGCTGAGGAACTCTGGCCCCACCTCGGAGTAGCCAAGGCTTGGCTGGGGCACAGTCCAAAAAAGGGGCATTCCAGGGGTGTGTTGGGGGTGGAACCAAGGAGAGGGGGATTTACATCCTGGCCCCATCCTGCACCCCCCAGCTGAGTAGATGCTATGCTGGGTGGTGGAGGTTAGGAAACATGCATTTTCTGTCCTCCGAGCTCTGCTGGGACAGCCAGGATGTCCCCTCCCAAGGGCTCCTGAACAGAGGTAGGATGTGGTGCCCCCTTCCTGCTGGCCTCCATGTTGGATTGCTTCTTTAGTCATGATTTTAATGGGTCAACTCTGAGTAGGACAAGCATTGCATACAACCCAATAATAAGGCCCTATCCAACTAAGTCTTACTCATAGATCCTTTGAAATAGATGGCCCTAAGTTCACAAGAGCCAGTGTGGCGTAGTGGTTAAGGTGTTGGACTGTGACCTGGGAGACCAGGGTTTGAATCCCCACACAGCCATGAAGCTCACTGGGTGACCTTGGGCCAGTCACTGCCTCTCAACCTCAGAAGAAGGCAATGGTAAACCCCCTCTGAATACAATTTACCATGAAAACCCGGTTCATAAGGTCGCTATAGGTCGGAATCGACTTGAAGGCAATCCATTTTCATTTTTCCAAGTTAGCCATGTCTATTAATTTCAATAGGTTTGCTCTGAGTTGGACTAAAATTGGATACAACCCATGTACAATTAATAAACATACTATTTACCAAGGACTCTGCCCCTGCTCGCTTCACTCGCCAACCCCACCTACTGTTGCCAACCCCCCTTCTCCCTGGGCCACCAAAGCTCTGCTCCCCCACATTGGTTTGCTGAAACTCTCCCCAATCCCCTCAGCTGTTGCCAGAATTCCCCTCCCGCTTCTCTCACCACCACAGCAGTGGCTGCCCCTGTTTGTGGGAGGTACACCTGGGGCCATCATTATCCATTTTTAGGCACCAGGCAAAGACATTTCTCATCTCCCAGGCATTTGCTTCTTAACTCTGGAAGGCTTTTGGGGGGCTTCTGGTTTGTAGCCTTCCTAAGTAGGGTTGCTCCACTGCCTTACATACTATTCTGTTTTTAACTTTATATATATATATATAATATATATATATATTATTTTATTTTTTATTAACAGTCACTCACTTTGAGTGCACATATTTGTGTAGAAAAGTGACCAACAAATCAACAATTAATTAAATACATACATACAGCCGGGGTGGGAGTGGGGATTTGTTTGTTTTACATTTTAATTCAAGCCAACTTAATTTTCATTCCCTGAACAAATCCAGTTCTTCAACCAAAAATATATATATTTTAGAACATATTAAATTGAATTCCAGGGCCGGAGGCCAACGCAAGTAATACAGTAAAAACAGAATACAAACACGATATAAATACAATAATTTAAAATCAAACAGGGAGAGATTAAGAACAATCGTGGGAAAAAAAATACCGGGGGGAAAATATTACGTAGATGATATTTGATAAGGCAATGTAATTTCCCCGAAGTTTTCTGGCCGCTATTATGAAAAGGGATACATTATGAATTACTTCTCGGATATGATCAGCCATTAAGAAAATATTTTTTTCATCAGATGAGATAAGCCAGGGAATGTCTAGCCGTTTCTTAAGGAATCTAGATCTAGGTTGGATATATATTGAGCTACAGAGCAATACGTGAGGGAGGTCCTCCGGTGTAGGAGAACCGCAGACGCAAATCCTTTGATCCTTAGGAACACTAGCTAATCGGCCTTCCCTGTCGGCATTTGGAAGGGAAAAAAAGCGTAAGGCTGTAAATGCCTGTTTTAGAACATAAGAAGAGCCTGCTGGATCAGGCCAATGGCCAAACCCACAAGATGGACCTGAGTGCAAAGAGCACTCTCCCCTCCTATGGTTTCCAGCAAGCAGGATTCAAGAAGCATACTGCCTCCGACTGTGGAAGGGGAGCATAGCCATCATGACTAGTAGCCTTTGATAACATTCTCTCCCATGAATTTGTCTAATCCTCTTTGAAAGCAGTCCAAGTTGGTGACCACAACTGCCTCTTGCCCCTACACCCAGAAAGAAAACTGTGAAGCAACCAGAACTGTACACAGTACTCCAAATGCAGCCACACCATTGTTTTATATAATGGCATTATGATATAGGCAGTTTTATTTTCAATACCTTTCCTAATGATCCCTAGTATGGAATTTGCCTTCTTCACAGCTGTCACTCACTGGGCTGACATCTTCATGGAACTATCCACTACAAACACAGGGTTTCATTTGTGGTCAGTCACTGCCATTCAGACCCCATGAGCATATATGTGAAATTAAGGGGTTTTTTTTCTCCACTATGCATAACTTTACCCTTGTTTACACGGAGTTGCATTTGCCATTTTACTATCCATTCCCTCAGTTTGGAGAGGTTCTTTTTGAGCTCTTCACAATCCCTGCTTGTTTTAACCCCCCTGAACAATTTAGTATCATTAACAAACTTGGCCACCTCACTGCTCACCCCTAACTCTGGATAATTTATGAACAAGTTAAAAAGCACTGGTCTCAACACATATTAGGGGAAAGTATGCACAGAACCCCCCCATATATTCATGAAAATAAAACGTGCAAAATGTGTTATTTTTAGGGAAGCTGCTTGCAATCGGGTATAGATTAGGGAAAATTGCATAGAAAAACGTGTACATTAGGAGAAATAACGCAGAGCTTGGAAAAGTTACTTTTTTGAACTACAACTCCCATCAGCCCCCAGCCAGCGTGGTCACTGGATTGGGCTGATGGGAGTTGTAGTTCAAAAAAGTAACTTTCCCAAGCTCTGGTAGGCACATACATGTTTATGAATTTTTGTGCAGACTTTTTTTCAGTTGCAAAGCCATGCAGATATGAGGCAAACTGAACTTTAGATTGGAAAAAGGAGAAACCAAAATGACCAGATTAGCCCATCCGGGGTGGTGGGTGGGGGTAGAATAATCCCAAGGTGGAAAATGTCAGTGTAAAACACAGCAGAACATCTAGTAAAAGTGTTAGTGCCGCACACATTTCATTGGTTACTTAAGACACACCTGTTTACCCTGGCTTTCAGAAGTAAAGCATGATTTTCGGTGCCTCCTCCCCTGTAAATTATAAATTGTACTGTTAGTTGTTATTTGTTTCATACTTTTACTGTAGTTGTTTTATGGTCTGTTGGTTATGGATTATTCTGTAATTGTATCTCCTGTCAGTGTAACTCTAGAAAGCAGATGCAAGTGTATGAATGATAAGAGCACAGGAATTTAGGAACCTCTCTTATATTGAGTCAGATCATTGGTCTATCTAGCTTATTATTGTCTGCACTGAGTGACAGCAGCTCTCCATGGTTTCAGGCAGGAGATACTCCCAGCCTTATCTGCAGCTGCTGGGGATTGAACCTGAGACCTTCTGCATGCAAAGCAGATGTCCTACCACTGAGTTACATACTTTCAGAGTGACATGTTTGTTGATAACTGTTTCTCATCCCTCTCATTTGGCAACAGCTTGCCCGGTTGTCTCCAGAGGGATCCACAAAGGGCAGCCAACCCCTGTTGCTCTTTTACTCTCCATACTGTTAAGCCCACCATAAATCCTGCCTTAAAAAATTCTTAATAGAGTCCACCTGTCTACATTGAATAAATCAATTGCTCGAAATTACATTCCACAAGGCCTGGGACTCTGGTGCCGCATTCTTGGCATTTGGATTTATTCAAGAGATGAGAAAACAATAATTCCTAAAGTCAACTTCGTGACCCTAACTTTATTCATTCAGGGGATCATGATAAATCTCAGTGTCTGACTGTCTCCTTCAGACAAGTAGTTGCTTTACTTTAAAACAGTTGTCATGAGTGTGTCTCTGAGAAAAGGGACACTTACAACCAAAGGATGCAGTTAGATCAAGATGCATCCTACTCAGCTTAATCTTCAACTGGTGTTATAGCCAAATAGTGTTTAGGTTGTAATTAGAAGGGCCAAGCTGAACAGACCTTGTGCATCCCAATGAAAGTAGGGCTGTGGCAAAAGGGGAGACATTTAATAAAACTCCTTCAGTGTTAAAATGAGCCTTCTTTTTGATGATTTGTTTGCTTTGTTTGTAGGGTTAACAGCAAAAATGTTTGTCAGAGTAATTATACAGCCACGAGAGTGGCTGTATACTACAGTGAGCATGGATTTTTCACATTATGTATTGTTAAATTGAAAATACCCCCACATGCCATTCTGATGCTTCCCATAAGCTCATTTCAAAACAAAACCCTACAAAACGTATAGTCCTCAACTCAGAAATGCTTGCTTAACAACCCTCTAGTTTTTCATGGTGATACACAAAACAGTCAGAGAGAATTGAGAGTTCAAAGTATAAAAAGAGAGAGAGAAAAAGCAGGCCCCTGTTGGACTTTTTTTCTGTCACAGTTCTCATAATCTGTTGAAATTAATTAAAAATCAGCCATGTTCACAGAGTACCTGTAATCCTATTACTGATCTTGCCCCATACTCTGACCTTCAGCTTCTGCAGTTTAAAAGTTGAAAAAATGTCTGGCTGATTTTTAATTAATTTAAGAAATTGAGCATTGAACTGAATGATAGTGTTGGGCATGCTCAGTAAGAACCAACTGTCAGTGTTCTAAAAGCCAGACTCCCAGCTGCTTGGCTAGGCTAATCAGGGGGCCACACCCACACCAGACTTTGATTTTACTTGAAACAGTCATGGCTTCCCCAAAGAATCCTGGGAAGTGTAGTTTGTGAAGGGGGCTGAGAGGAGACTCCTATTCCCTTGAAAGAGCTCCAGTGGCCAGAGTGGTTTAACAGTCAGCTGCCGTGACTGAACCTCTGTGAGTGGAACAGGGCATCTCCTAGCTATGCTCAGCACCTTTCACTAACTACACTTCCCAGGATTCTTTGGGAGAAGCCATGACTGTCTACAGTGAAATAAAGGTCTGGTGTTGATGGGGCTAGGGACAGCTTTAGTTTACATTTGGGTGGGAGGCTACATGTGCCTGCTCAAATTCTTCCAAATTACACAGGAAGTGGATTGGACTGTGAAAGACCAAACCAAATTGTGTTTGCATTTGGACAAATTTGTAGGGCAGTCCAATATCTCAGAGAGGAGGTCAGGTCTCCTGCTCCCCTGGTGCATTCACTATAGCTACCCAATTTCTCTGCTTTTTAAAGTTTGATAGAAATATCTGCTGGCTATAGATACTTTCTTACACCACAAGGTTTTGTGCCTATTAATGAATTACTTATAGGCTAGGATCACCCACTGTGACCAGTTTTTGAAATAACACGCCTGAATTGCTTTAGTGATGTCATAGCCACATCTAATTGGCTACATAGAATTGTTACATCATCACATCTGGTACATCATTTCTAATTGGTTGAGAGCATTCAGTTAGGAAGGAAAGTGAGAAACACTGGTCAGCAAACCAACAGTAAAGTGTGGAAGGGAATTGTGCCTGTGATATTTTATAAACAGTAAAGAAAAAGATGAAAAAGAAGAAAAAGAACACAATAGGTTTAGTGTTACTTGCCGTCTGGAGAGCCACCGCCTGTTGGTGTTCTGACTCAATCGAAGGCAGTGTCCTATGTTCCTATGTAAAATGTAAATCTGGAGCTGAATACCCCAAAGAACCTTTTCTGAAAAAAGGAATACAGAATCTAAAACAGCTCCCTTTCAGCAATGTTCACTTGGCATCATGGAAAAAGAGCTATAAATTTTGTTTTCTCATTCCTGACATTTGTGAGGGAGAGAGTTATAGTACTCATGGGATATCTATAAGTGTCTGGTTGGCCACTGTGAAAAACAAGATGCTGGACTAGATAGGCTTTTGGTTTGATCCAGAAGTGTTCTTCTTATGTTATTTCATTTTTATGTCATCCCTGATTGGCTAGGATTGACTCACTCTAATTGGGATCAATCTGCCTTTTATATTAATATCCACCCATAGGTGAATCATTATGGCCACAAAATCTTGTGATGTTCAGGATACAATCCTCAATTACCCAAGATCCCTCAAGGAGGAATTAATCAAAGAACCAGAATGTTTTGTCCCCCTGAAAATCACCATTTTCATGCTGGAAAGTGAACCTGGGGAACATTTGGTTCAGCTGTATGTGAAGTCTTTTGACAGATGCAAATGATGTCTGGAAAGAGATAAATGATAATTGAAAGTGCAGTCCTGTGCCCACTAATTGGGGAGTAAGTCCATTGGTCATGATCCTGTAGTTGGACACCTCATCTTCTGGAGATGAGATTGGGTATTTGGAGAGGAAGAGGGAATTATCCTTAGGACCAGCCCTAGATATCACTAATAAATCAGAACCACTTGCACAGCCAATTGTTCCAGCACCTTTTTAGCCCAAAGATTTTGTTACCCCCCCTCTAAGAACTCCAGCTCAGAAGCCCCAGCAAAATCACGTATCCTCTGCTCTGTCAATATTGATGACTGCTAAATCAGGCTGGGTGCCTTTAAATGAAGAGGCTCATTTCATGGAAGGTGGAGTTAGGCATGTATGCTGAGCTGTGTCTCACTGTTTAAGACTCAAACTCAGGTTGACTGCTGCTGAAACATAATTTGAGCTCTGTCTTTATGGGATATCTAGCCTGAACCCTGCATGGAGCTGTCCAGGGTGCTACTAAATCCTGAAACCATCACCTTGCCTTGCCTCACCTTAAACTAGACTGCCTTACTATGCCTCATCTTGCTCCCTTTGCCCATACTTTCACCTTGCATTTGAACCCCCATATGCTGAGGCTATTACTATGCATAGTATACCTTGGAACTCAGTGAAATTTATTTTTGGGTAAACACATCTAGGATTACTCTTGGAAAATCCTAATCTCATCATACCAAGTGAGAGTTTGCCCTTACTTTATAGACCACCTTATAACTCAATTTAAATTCTAACAGAAAAGCAAGAAGATAAGAGTATCTCCTTTTTCCTCGGCGGCCAAAGCTTTTTCTTTCAACAAGCTTTGCATAATACAGAAAATTGCCTTGGCTGCTCTGAATTATTAGAGCTGATCCAAAATGCAATGAGACAACAGCTGTGTTGCAAATTGGAGCATAGATTTTCTTGGCACTTAAAAAATAAAATCCAACAACTTTTACCATTCAACAAAACTCAACAAACATTCCAAGGGGCATACAAGTTACAAGGATAATTGGCCTTGCAGTGTTACATGTGAAAATACCCCCAAGTCATTTCCAAATGCTGACGTGAAAATGATTAGAGTCATTTTGATGCAAGAGAAAGAAACTATCACCAGATTATCAGTTTAAACCATACCATCCACATCCTTTCCCTGGTTTCCTCACCCAAAGGCCTTGTTGGTTCTGTAACTTTGGTGTGTCATCAATTAGGATTCTTTCAGCTGTTTCTTTCCTGCCAGTTTCAAGCACTAGCCAAAGTGTGGCTTCCTTGTAACTTCTCATTTCACTCCTAGGTAGAGAGGAAGCCAAGTCCTATCATGCTGCAAGAGAGTGGTCAGAGACTTGGAAATATGGGCTGAGTTTAGGGATGGGTGGATCTTTAAAATGTGTTTGCATTTTAAAAGTCCTTGTAAGATCTCATTAGCATTCTACAGTGCATTTCCTCTAATATTCACATTTTTGCAAAGCAATTTCCTCTAATATAATGCATTTTTGCACGTTGTTTCTACTATGCATTTATAGGCATACTTTACCCTAGTATGTGCATTTCTGTACATATTACTTGGCTGGAGAACTGCACTGCAAAATTCAGAGATGTGCAAATTCAAAGGACTGCTGTGCTTTGGTCTCCGTATCGTTTCAGAAAGTGCAGATTAGGTAGATTAGCGCCGACACTGTTATCTTTTCAGCGCCAGGTCAAGACTTTCCTCTTCTCCCAGGCATTTTAGCATGTGTTTTAAATTCTTTTTATATTGTTTTAACTTTTTAAATTGTGTTTTAAATTGTTTTTAAAATATGTGTTTTAAATTGTATATTTGTTCTAATGTTTTTGGTTGCTGTAAACCACCCAGAGAGCTTCGGCTATGGGGCGGTATACAAGTGCAATCAATCAATCAATCAATCAATCAATGTCAACTGAATCAAATTTCCCCCCAGACTTTCTTCAGAGTAATACATCAGGGGGTGGGGGTGGGCTATGAAGGAAATGCTCCATCCAACCCCAACCCCAAGCCTGCAGGCTTTCTTCCCCTGAGGGCTTTGTGGGTTTTTTTGCATTTTGTCTTAATACTCTGTCATTATGGGGAGATAAGGATGAAACCTTCCAGAAGTTTCCCAGCCTGTCAGGGTAAGGATATTAATTACAGAGGGCAGAGAACGGAGAGGAGCTGCTGTGAATGAGAAGTCTCCCCCCACATGCTGATCTGTCACTTTCTCTGTGTCACTTCTGAAGATGTTCTTCCATGTTACTTAACCACTTACAGGACCACTTACTTGACTCTGGGTCACTGCAGAGTAGGACATGTGGGGGAGGAACCCCCAAAACCAAGGTATTTCTTCTTTGCTAGTTGCTGTTGGATTATTCAGTGGTGGTAAGCCATTCTGTTGTGTGGTCCACAAGAGGCTTAAAAAGAACAGGGTTAAGAGGAGTGGAACATCTGAACATAGGAAGCTACCTTATACCAGGTCAGACCATCTAGCTCAGTCACGTCTACGCTGACTCTTCAGGATTTCAGGCAGGGGACATTCCCAACCCTACCTGCCAGGGATTGAAGCCGGGATGTGTTTTTTGTTTTAAAGTGGACTGATATGGAAATGTGGAGAACTGAATTTCAGATTGCAGAAGTGAGAAACCAAAACCGACAGACTATTCAGGAGAACAATGAGGAGGAATTTCTTTACTTTTCTTTAAATTTTGTTTTCAACTCCGTTGATTGCTAATGCCAGATTTGGGGATCCATGTCCACCTTTGCACTCTTGGATGGAGGTGAAAATAGATGTATATTTTCGAATGTAATAGAGAGCATACCTTGCTGAGCTCCCAAAAGTGTGGTTTGTGACCTTTGCATCAAGGAAACACATACACACACATACATCCCAAAGAACAGAGACTTGCTGCCAAGCAGTGCAATGCGATATTTCCCTTGAACATTAGAGATAGTAGTATGAAAGTTTGGGACATGTTTAGGAGACAGTTCTCTGCTTAAAGGGCCAACCCAGTTTCAGTGGGACAAGCAATACCCACCAGCTCTTTTGGGGGTTTGCGAAATTTATGACCACATTTATGGCAGTTTTGAAGGATGGCTGTGTCTCACTTCTCATGTTGTTCTGCAATATGTGCATTTGATAGATGCACCATTAAATGTGAAGCAAATTGCATTTCTCTCCCCCTCTTCTCAGGGAGGGTTTTGCTCTACATATAAGGGGTGGGGGAACCTGCGGTCCTCCAGATATCGTTAAACTCTACCTCCCATCAGTCCCAACTGATATTCCCAGCGGCCAAAATTGAAACAAAAAGCCCCTGGAATCATGTTACCAAGGATAAACACCAGAAAATAGGATTTGTTGCTGGTAAAGAAGAGAGAGATGGATGGAGAGTATGGCTTAGGGAACATGAAAATTTAGGACAGAAGCTGAAGAAAGCTCAGGTTCATCATTTCTATAAAAAAGAAGGTAGGTATTCTTTAAATGCAAGGGTGGGAAACCGTCTTTAGTTCAGTTCAGTGGGTCACCCTCGGGGGCTCACATGCCAGTGATGGGGGAGAAACTCAATTCAGTTCATATTTAAAGCCAAATCTATCAAATCTGTACTTTCCAAAACAATATGAGAACCGAAACACAGCCGGCCTTCAAAATTCACAATTATCTGAATTTTGTGATACAGTTGTCCAATCAACCAATGTTTACAAAAATGCATACATTAGGGGAATGAATGCATAAAATGGAAATATATATGTAAAATGACATACAAAAATGCATTAAAATGTAAAAATATATCTCTAAAACGTTGAAGAGTTTTCATGAGAATTTTTTCCCCTAAAAATTGCAAATTGCTGTAGCAATGTGGAGAACTTTTAAGGCTAGAGAAAATGAGAAAATGAGAGAACCAGAACTGAGGGATCATTCCATCCCTAAAAGGTAAAGGTGTCCCTGCACTTGTAGTGCGAGTCGTTTCCGACTCTTAGGGTGACGTCTTGCGACGTTTACTAGGCAGACCGTATATATGGGGTGGGATTGCCAGTTCCGTCCCCGGCCTTTCTTTACCCCCCAGCGTATGCTGGGTGCCCATTTTACCAACCACGGATGGATGGAAGGCTGAGTGGACCTCGACCCCTTTTACCGGAGATTAAACTTCCTCCTTCTGTTGGAATCGAACTCTGGCCATGAGCAGAGCTTCGGCTGCGTTACCGCCGCTTACCACTCTGCGCCACGGAGGATCCCTAGTGGTGGGTTTAGCAAAAGTGGGTGTGGCCTTCCACTCACTGTTCTCCATCTTCCATTCAAGCAAGCAAAGGATATTATCACAGTATAGGGACACATTCCAGCTAGGTAAAAAACACTAGAGGAGGGTGCAGAGCAGGGCCAGTAAGGGATGCAGCCTGGGCAAAGTTTCAAGGACTAGATAGAGGGCATGGAGGGCCACAGTTGCCTCCTGCTTAGATGACATTATTTTTACATATATAAGCTATACAAATCAAAGGGCCAGTTATTTATGAATCTGTTTCCATGACACAAAGATTGGTTACTGCAGTTACTTGAGCCTGTGATTCTTTTGCTCCAAACACCCTTTCATGTGCTGTTCCCCTGGAGAAAAGAACGGCCATTGCTCCTTGGGCTAATTGGCTATCAGAACAAAAGCAAAGAGAATTAGTCTTCTGCCTTGGCTTTTCCGAAGCCCTGGGAAATTGATCCCTCCTGGCCAATCAGGATTTGCGGAAGGCAAATGGTCCCAGTGATGTTAATTATCCTTGGGCAATGTTCTCAGGAGTCTTAATTCACACATGCCCCCTCCTCCCCAGCCCAGACCTTCTCTACCCAGCTCCCAGATAGTGCTACCACACAGGGGGGCAATTAGCTGCATGGATGGACAGCTAGAGTAAATAAACTCCAGATAAGCAACCATAACTTGAGATTCTTAGGCAAGTGAAGTGTGGAACACTTTATTTGGAAAGGATGGGGCACCTCACCAGCCACAGGAAGTAATTATTTCCCCCCAGTTAAGTCATTTAGAAGACATGGCTAGCTGCTGCCTTCTACTCCCAGTATCTCTGTACTCGGTATCTTTACAAAGAAAATCATAAAAGAGCCATAGCCCAGCACCCTGTTTCCTAAAACAGATGTGTGGCCCTCCAGATGTTGTTTGACTGCAACTCCCATCAGCCTTGGCCACAGGGCATGCTGGCTGATGGCAGGTGGAATCAGACAATGCCGGGGAGCGGACACAGGTTCCCCACCATTGGCCTATGGGAAGGGTCTGGAATACTACTACAACAACAACTAATAATAATAATAATAATAATAATAATAATAATAATAATAATGTAAACTTGCCTCAAGGGCTATGGCACAAAGGTTGTATAGAAATATTGCAAATAAATATTATCAGCCACACCAGTTCAGTGGAACCTTCCCTTTCAGAGGCAGTATCCCTCTGAATCACAGCTGCTGAGTGGAAAATAGTGGCAGCCTTTGTGCCTTGGTGGTGAGCTTCCCAGAAGCATTTGTTGCCCCTGTTGGAAGCAGGATGCTAGTCTGATCATGCAAGATGGCCATGTTCCACCTCCATTGCTGAAGGATGTATGCTTCTCGAATGCCAGTTGCTGGGAATCACAAGAAGTGGGTGGGTGGGGAGTGCTGTTGTGTTCAAGTTCTGCTTTTGGGCTTCCCATAGCGAATGGAATGTGGTTAGTGTTCTCATGGTCTGATTATGATTGACAGAGGCAGGCTGTTTTACAACGGTGTTGAGTAATGACCTCCCTACTAAAATAAGAGAGGTTCCATCAGTATTGGCATTCCAGCAGCTCTTGAAGGCATACCTACGTAGGCAAGTATTGCCCTGACCTTGAACTTCCAGATTTAATTGTTGTGATTCTTTTCTTTTTTTTAAACTGTTCTGTTTTCTAACTGGCTTGTTTTATTATACATTTTAATTATGGATGTTTTTACTACTTTGCTGGAATTCTTATTGTGCATTTTAATTAAATATGAATTTTATAATCGATTTCATATTTGTAAACCACTTAGAAGCCATTTTGATATTAAGTGGTATGTAAATTAATTAAGCAACAACAGAGAGACATCTGGTTGGCCACTGTGTGAACAGGATACTGCACTAGACAGGATATTGGCCTGATCCAGCAGGACTTTTCTTATCTTCTTCTTAAGTTCTGGGGTTCATTCCTGGGTCCAAATTAACCCTCCAGCCCCAAACCCTTCCCTAAATTACAGTAGCTTAGGTTGTTTGCAAGCCTTCTCCAGACAGAATGAGTACACAAGCAGACTGTACGAAACACTGAAGGAAATGAAACCTACAATAAGACTAGGGAAACTGGCAGAGCGAGAGAGTATGTATAATGCAGAACGCGTGTGTTGGAAACTATTTTGGATTTCAGAGCAGAGCGCCCTGCAAATTTGCTAGCTGGCAGCCGCAAGGCACACACAGCAGCTGCCAAGTGTACATCCTCTTTGGATTTAGGCTGCCTCTTGCCTCCTAAAGCCACATGTTTGGTGAAAGCATGCTTCATTTAGTCATACGCGGGAGTTATATATACCCTGCCCTTTAGCCCAAAATGTTTTCAGAACAGCTTACAAAAATTAGTGCTAAGACAGCCCCTGCCCTCAGGCTCACTGTCTGAAAAGACATGCCACATAAGGAAATGGGGAGGAGGGGAAAGCAAGCTCAAGCACAAGTTCTTAAATGTCCAGTTCTTAACATTACAGAGTATGCACATGGCAATTTTGGCTGTCTTGCTAGCGTGGCGTAGTGGTTAGAGTGTTGGACTACGACCAGGGAGACCAGGGTTCAAGTCCCCACATAGGCATGAAGCTCACCTTGAGCCAGTCACTGCCTCTCAGCCTCAGAGGGAGGCAATGGCAAACCCGCTCTGAATACCCTGAAAACCTTATACATAGGGTCGCCATAAGTCAGAATCGACTTGAAGGTTTCCATTTTGCCCTTGATAAAGAGCAGTCCCTCTCCTGAAGCACCCTGCCCCCAAGATCAGATCTAGTAGCAGAACAGGTGACTAGTCCAGGTCAGGATGACAAGGCAGACAGATGACTTTCCACAGGCAGATGAATTCATGGCAGAATCCTCATAGGAGGTGGCTTGATGGGCTTACCCTTCTCTCTCACTGATGTCAATGGTGGTTCTGGTTGTCATGCACTCTCCAAAAGCACTCCCCCACCCCACTCTGCCATCTGTTATCATATAAGAGTGGAGCAGGTCATAGAGTAACAGAGTTGGAAGGGTCCTATAAGGCCATCAAGTCCAACCCCCTGTTCAATGCAGGGATCCAACTTAAAGCGTCCCTGACAGTTGGCTGTCCAACTGCCTGTTGAAGGTATCCAGTGTTGGAGAGCCTACCGCCTCCCTAGGTAATTGGTTCCATTGTCAAACTGCTCTAACAATTAGGATGTTTTTCCTGATGTTCAGTCAAAATCTGGCTTCCTGCAACTTGAGCGAATTATTCTGTATCCTGCACTCTGGGACGATTGAGAAGAGATCCTGGCCCTCCTCTGTGTGGCCACATTTCAAATACTTGAAGAGTGCTATGATATCTCCCCTCTTCTCAAGGCTCAGCATGCCCAGTTATTTCAGTCTCTCCTCATAGGGCTTTGTTTCCAGTCCCCTGATCATCCTTGTTGCCTTCCTTTGAACCTGTTCCAGTTTGTCTGCATCCTTCTTAAAGTCCGGTGTCCAGAACTGGATGCAGTACTCAAGATGAGGCCTAACCAGTGCTGAACAGAGGGGAACTAATACTTCATATTAGAAACTATACTTCTGTTGAAAAATGTAAATGTACTGCCTTCAAGTCGATTCCGACTTATGGCGACTCTATGAATAGGGTTTTCATGAGGCTGAGAGGCAGTGACTGGCCCAAGGTCACCCAGTGAGCTTCATGGCTATGTGGGGATTTGAACCCTGGTCTCCCAGGTCATAGTCCAACACCTTAACCACTACACAACACTGACTAATGCAGCCTAAAATAGAATTTGCCTTTTTTGCAGCTGCATCACACTGTTGGCTCATATTCAGCTTGTGATCAACAACAATCCCAAGATCCTTCTCACATGTCGTATTGCTGAACCAAGTATCCCCAAGCCAAGAGGACAGGACTTCACATGCTATACAGTTCTTCCTTTAGAAGCCTGACATTACTGCAGTAAGATACACCGATCTAGGTATTCAGTTCCCCTATATGATTGGAATAGTAGGAGAGAGTAGGAGCACATTTCCTAGCCTCACCCCCTCTGTTTCTAAATCTGGCCCCACTATCTTCCACACTTTGGAGGGTGAACCTCTACAGTGTGGGATCTGCTGTACATAAGAACATAGGAAGCTACCTTATGTTGAGTCAGACCTATTGGTCCATCACCACTGTCCATACTGACTGGCAGCTGCTCTCCAGGGTTTCAGACAAAGAGACTCTCCCAGCTGTAACTGGAGATGCCAGGCATTGAACCTGGAAATGTCTGCATGCAAAGTAGATGTCCTACCACTCATAGAGGTTCCCCAAGTGATTTAAGATCATACAGGGAACCACCAACATGGTTGGACAGGGGATGGGGATGCAACAGAAGGTGTGGAGCCAGTCAGTGCATCCCCACTGCACCTCATATGATTGCAAACCCAGATTGTTAGCGCAACATAAATTGGGCTGCAGACATACCTTCCAGTGAGTCAAGGTTTTCAAATAGGGAATGCAAGAGGATTGTTGGCAGTTGGGTTGGCACTATGCCCATTAGCTCCAATGGTTGTGGAGTAGCTGGGCCAAAAAGTGGATTATCTGTGAGGATAAGAAGAAGATAATTTCATTGGGTCAGACCAACAGTCCATCTAGTCCAGCATCTTTTTCCCACAGTGGCCAGTGAGATGCTTCTGAGGAGCCCACAAGTAAGACAAGAAGGCCCAGCCCTTCTTCATGTCCTCAGCCATGATGTGGAAAAAAATGAACAGAGAGAAGCTTTTCTCCCTTTCTTGAGTACTAGAATTGGAGGTCACCCAGCAAACCTGAAGGGTTGATGAAAGAAAGGATGTCTTCACATGACACATAGATAAACTATGGAACTCACTGCAAGATGTAGTGATGGCCACCGACTTGGGTAGGTCTAAAAGAAGCTTAGACAAATTTACAGAGGATTAGGGATGCAAGAAGACATCATTTCCCAAACTGCCCTGTATTCGTAGCATGCAGCACCGTTTCCATTCCGCTGCAGTTCGTCTTCCACAAAAAACTACATTATTCATTTTGCTATCTGCTGCCTTCTGTGGTGAAATTATATAATTTACACAATTAATTATGCAATTTGCATAATGGTGATGTTATGTTATTCCACCCATAAATTTCAGTGCAAAGAAAACACAATGAAAATCTGGGGTGGGGACAGAATCTATTACATATCATTTATGGACTGAAAACAACAGCAAATGCTGATCATATTTGCTGAACTGATTTCCATCCTGGACATGGGACGAATGAGAGAACAGAGGCGCTATGCCTCTGAATGCCAAGGGCAGTTGCTGGAAACCGCAGGAGAGGAGAGTTGCTGTTGTGCTCAGGTTCTGCTTGGGAGCTTCCCATGGAGGCATCTGGTTGGCCACTGTGAGAACAGGAAGCTGGACTAGATGGCTATTTGGCCAATCCAGCAGGCAGGCTCTTCTTACGTTCTTACCTTTTTATGACTGAGGTACGGTTCACAGAATGTTGGAAGGCCTCATTCTCCATTTGCTTTCCTGGATAATACGTCAAAGGAAAAGTTATGTAGGGCTGAACAGGATTTCCCCTAGCACATTTCTTTCCATTGCCTCAGTTGTCCCTCATCTCACCTCACCCATCCCTGCCCCAGCAGAGTGTACGTACACACACACGCACACACACTTCTATAGCCCTTTAATGCTCTGATTAAATATCCATCCATCCATAATTTAGGAAGTGGCAGCTGGTGGATGGAACAGAGGGGTATTGCTGGCACTGGCAACCAAATCCCTTGGCATCTGCTTCCATTTAGGCCCAGGGAGCAAATGACTTGAAGATTTCCAGGATATAACTGCCTGGGGCTCTTCCAAAAATAGCAGATGGTGTCACTGGGATCCTAGATGGCACTCAACAGAAGAGAGCACAGTGTTACTGCTCCAGAAACAGCATTTCATTTTTAGGAAAACAAAAAGAACCCACTGCCCCCTTAAGAAGCTATACCCCTTGTCATAAGAACAGCTTGCTGGATCAGGCCAGTGGCCAACCCGATGCCTGCAGGAGGAGAGCTTTGCGCATACCGTGGACTGCGAAAAAGACAAATAATTGGGTGTTAGAACAAATTAAACCAGAACTATCACTAGAAGCTAAAATGAGGAAACGGAGGTGATCATACTTTGGACACATCATGAGAAGGCATGATTCACTAGCAAAGACAATAATGCTGGGGGAAAATAGCAGGGAATAGAAAAAGAGGAAGGCCAAACAAGAGATGAATTGACTCCATAAAGGAAGCCACAGACCTGAACTTACAAGATCTGAGCAGGGTGCTTCACGACAGATGCTCTTGGAGGTCGCTGCTTCATAGGGTCGCCATAAGTTGTAATCGACTTGAAGGCACATAACAACAACAACAGCATATATAAAACAGTTACCTATACAAAACCAGTTTAATCAGACTGGGTTAAAGATTTAAGAAGGGTTGTTGAAAGAAGAAATCAGATGCTGAAAAGATAACAGAGAAGGTGTCTGATATACAGTGAGAAGGAGATCCAAAGTCTAGGTGCCCACACTGTGGCGCAGGTTATGGGGATTTGTAACCCTTTTACTTAGGTTAGAAGTAGGGATGGGGGAGATTTTTTTTTCCATTTAAAGGTGAATCTATAAAATTCACACTTTCTGAAATAATATGGGAACCGAAACTATCCTTCAGAATTTGCACTTATTTGAATGTTGCAATGCAGTTCTCCAATGTTTACAAAAATGCATACATTAGGGGGAACTGTGCATGAAAACGAACATACTAGTGAAAATGCCATAAAATGCACTGTATTAGGAGAAATTGCTTAGAAATTAGTTAAAACTGCATACAAAAATGTGTTTATTAGAAGAAATTCGCACTAAAATGCTGGAGAATTTTCACGAGGATTTATTCTTATAAAATAAATTAAAAAAATTGCACATTGCTACAGTAACGTGAAGAACTGAATTTATCGTTAGAAAAATAAGAGACTGAGAGAACTGTGACAGATCCTTCCATCCCTAGATAAAAGAAGAATATAGGCCAGGTGTGAGGAACCTCCAGATGTTACTGAACTACAACTCCCATTAGCCATAGCAAGCATGACCAATGGCCAGGGATGATGGGAATCGGTGTTCAGCGACATCTGGAGGGCCAAATGTTCCCCACATCTCGCATAGGCAGCATTCAGCCCTGTTACTCACAGAGGAATGTCGGTTTACTCATGGAATGGAAGCAATCATTTCAACATGGCTATGCCTGAAAGTGATTTGAGTGGTGCTGCACGGATTTATGTTCAGTTATCATTAATGAGAATTTCCACATATAATCCAGGAGGAATCGTGCATACACACACACACACACATTTATGCACGCTTACATGATGCATGATTCATGCACGCTCACATGATGCACCTGGGCACCACCACTCCTGCACTGCAAGCATTGTTTCTGTAGGCTGTGAGCAGACCCCAAGCAGAGTGATGATAAGGCATTCGAGGGCAGAGATGTGTGAGCCACATGACCTGTCCTGTACTTCTTAAGCTTGCCTGCTGCCCTCAGGCATAATAGAGGACAGTGACCCATTACAACATTGACGAAAGGTTCAATTGCCAGCCTGGTAAGCATCTGAATATGGAAGGGGGCACCATCTTGTCCTTTGTTGGAGTAGGGCCATACCTCAATGGTAGAAGGTTTGCTTTGAGTGCAGAAGGTCTCAGGGTTAATCCCTGACACCTCCAGATAGGACTGGGAATGTCCATTTCCTGAAACCTTGGAGAGATGCTACCAGACAGTGTAGACAATACTGAGCTAGCTGGATCAACGGTATAAAACAGTTTTCTATGTTCTTTTCGGGAAAGACTGCAGCTCAGTGGCAGAGCATCTGCTTTGTAAGTAGAAGGTCCCAGGTTCAATACCCTGCATTTCCAAGTGGGGCTGGGAATGTCCTCTGTCTGAAACCCTGGAGAGCTGTGGACAGTTAGTATAGACCAGCAATAACCAATGCGGTGTCCTCCAGGTGATGTTGGACTACCATTTTCATCAGACCTGAGATAGACGAGGGTCTGACTTGATACAAGGTGGCGTCCTATTGTTATGGGATTGGGGGTGGAAATAGTTGGGTTTTTTTGGATCCCCTTCAAGCCTGTGATTTTGTATCTGGAAGTTGGGATATACAAGGAAGAAACATGTTCTACTGGTCTGACTTGTTTTAGTCATAGGTTAATGGGTTCAACCAAGTCTGTCAAGTGCCCCCTTTAATAAGTGTAAGAATCAGCTAGGGAAACAGTGTGGGCCACTAAGAATTCTTTCAGGAGAGAAGCCTCCCCCACCCCCAACAAGGAAGTAGTTTGTGTGTCTGTAAGAGACTTAGTCCAAGGAAAGGCTAGGAACTGGGGACAGGCTTACACTCTGTACTCCCTAAGTTATGGGCTTCGGGGAGCAAGATCTGAAGGACTGTTAATGCTGAGAACCTCTGCGTCTTAAGCTTAGGTTGTGAATATGTGTAAATCAAAACAGTATTTCCTATAAGACACCACAGTCTCCGCTGATCTTCTTTCCAAGGAAACCAAACTCTGGGTAAGTAAGCTCTGGAGCCCCTGGAAGTCTTGTACTGCTTGGAAATTGGGGTGGCACACAACACTACGTTCTTATCAGTAAGAGCTGTAGCGTCTGCTTTGCATGCAGAAAGTCCCAGGTTCAATCATCTTCAGGTAGGGCTTAGAATGGCTCCTGTCTGAAACTTTGGAGAGCTGCTGCCAGTCAGTGTAGGCATTACTGAGTTAGATGGACCAATGGCCTGATTCACTATAAGGCAGCTTCCAATGTTTGCTTCAGGCAGCAAGATTTCATTGGGCCGGCCCTGCCCTTCTTCTCCTCCAAGTTCTTGAAAGCCCACAAGCTACTCTAATAATAATAAACAACAATAATAAAATTTTATTAATGAGTCGCCTATCTGGCCGAATTAACGGCCACTCTAGGCGACGTACAGTACACAATAAAATACAATATAAAAGTACCACAATCAATGATTAATCTAAAAAACCCCTTCCAGTTAATAACAGCGTAAAAATTAGTCCACCCCCGAGATCCTGTAGGCCTGCCTGAATAGCCAGGTCTTCAGAGCCCGGCGGAACCCCATCAGGGAGGGGGCATGACGCAGATCGAAAGGAAGGGAATTCCAGAGGGCGGGGGCCACAATCGAAAATGCCCTCTCTCTGGTCCGCACCAGCCTAGCAGTTTTAACTGGTGGGACCGAGATGAGGTCTTGTGTGGCTGATCTCGTCAGGTGGCATAACTGATGATGCTGGAGGCGCTCCTTCAGATAAACTGGGTACTTAAAAGATAAAACTCTAGTACTTAAAAGTTGCCTTGAGATCCCATCGGCTTTCTCCAGTGCTGTCACTCTGTGTAGGCTTGCCTCTGGCCATCTGCATTTCCACGGGTATTTCATTAGCGTTCCGGTGATGACACTCACTTCCTAATGATCCCTTAACATTTAATAAACACAGCCCAGGAGTTTTATAACCTGTTAGCTTGTGAGTGGTGGTAATTAAGCACAATAATGATAAATAATTAAGGACTAATTACACAAAATTGGTAATTTCATTTTCCGTCAGAGAGCACATTTTCCGTTCGTTTGCTCTGCCGTTCATGTGTGTGTGTGTGTGAGTGTGTATGTGTGTGTGTGTGTCCATCTGTGGTTATACTCCTTGTTTGTAACTGGATGGAGAGTCCCCGCTCCTTGCTGTTTTATGGGAAGGGGGGGAGAGAGATGGAAACATGTTTGATTATGGAGGCAATTGCCCATTTCATCTCAAAAGAGAAGTAACCAATGAGGCTATTGTTAGGCATGAGATTAGCAAAGGAGAAGACAGAGTTGTAAAAAGGGTTTAATTCCTTGCATAGCCAGAGGGCTCATGAACACTGAGCATGAGGTTGGAAGAAGTACTCTGTGGAACCCTGGAAGGAAGCTCAGTTTGTATTCAGTTCTGGGTCCACCACCCAGTGCAAGCAGTTATGTTAACAAACTGGAAATAAGGCTGAGGCAAGCAGTAAAAAAGGAAGAATAAAGTTAGAGGAGCAAAAATGATGCATGGAAAGGCATCCGGTGAAGATGAAATGAGATTGGGGTTGTATGTTCTGATTGGGGGCAGGCCCTACCATTAGACAGAGTGGGATAGCTGCTTTGGGTGGCAGATGCTAGTGCTGGGGGAAGCAGTGAGGTGTTGAAAGACAAAGCTATATGTGCCATGCCAGCCTGCCCTGTGTCTGCTAAGCAGGGGTGGAAAGATCTGTCCATTTCAGTTCTCTCAGTTTATTGTTTTTCCTAACGGAAATTCAGCAATTTCCTGAATTAATTTCCTATTGGAAATTCAGCAATTTCTGATTTTTTTTTAAAAAAAATCCTCATGAAAATTCTTGAACATTTTAGTGCCATTTCCCCCTAATATACACCTTTTTCTATGTAGTTTTGGCTGATGTACACTTTTTTTTGCAAGCAATTTCTCCTAATGCATTCTCGTATTTTCATGAATATATACATTTTATACACATTTTCTCCTAATATATACATTTTATAAACATTGTTTGATAAGAGCACTGCAAAATTTGGAGAAGTGCAAATTCCAAATGGTGACTGTGACTTGGTTCTCAGATTGTTTCAGAAAGTGCAAATTTGATAGATTTGCCTTTAAATGCGTAATGAATCAAATCTCTCCTCATCCCTACCTCTACGTTAGCTTGCTGTCCTTAGATGTAGCAGAGGATGATGTCCCATCACCAGCACTGGAGCAAGATTCAAGTGCCATTCCAACTGGTTTCTGTGTGTGGAATTGGGGCAGGCAGTATATTGCCCTTTGCTTCAAGCAGCAAAATATCCCAGACTGGCCCTGGTTCTGATCTTTGGTTGCTATACATTAGATCTGACAGCAGTATTTTACATGAAGCCTCCAGGTTATTGTATTTTTTAAAAAAGGCAGACCCCTATAGAGAGCATTGCAATAATCCGGGGGTTGCCAACTTGCCTGGATGCACTGGCAGCTGGTGACTCCATGTCAGTGGTGCACTATGGGTTTCAGTTCAAACCAGAGCTTGGCAAAGTTACTTTTTTGAACTACAACGCCCATCAGCCCCAGCCAGCATGGCCACTGGATTGGGCTGATGGGAGTTGTAGTTCAAAAAAATAACTTTGCCAAGCTCTGGTTCAAACATTCAAGGAGCTGTCCAAGGTTCTGAAGCTCATTGAAAGTTTGAAATGAAACCCAGAGCAGAGTCCACTGCCCCATTAATATGGAGCCACCAGTTGCCACTACCTAGGTCCCGCTGGTACCTCCTCAAAAATATACAACATACAAGAGACTGTTTACTCTTCCTTCTCAGCTCCTGTCTGTATTGGCTCACCTTCTCCTACACTGATCATGCCCCTTTAAACATGCACACATTTCATTGGATGCCACGTTTGGGCACCCATCCTCTCTTCCATACTAAACACAGAAGAGATGCAAATACCTTTTCTCTATGAGTGCAGTGGTAGCTGATGTAGGTGCTGATCGGAGGGGGGGGGATGCCTGCACCTTTTTGTGTCCTGTCTCTTATTCTGCTCTTATAGATATGGTACCATTCTGTGGTATTCCACACAACACATGGTAGCTGCTGTGTGATTGGAGCTCACAGCACCTCCTAAAATTCCATATGTACCCAGTGCCCCCCAAAGGTTGGGGAGCCCTGTAGCAATTCAATCTGGAATTGGTGGTCAGAACATAGTGCATCAATCTTGTACCAGTTACATGGGTTGCCAATGACTTCCAGCACTGGAGACTGATGCCCAGACATCAAACCTGAGGGCTTCTCAGATAGGAAGCAGAAGGCAAGATGGGAAGCAGAAGATGGGAAGCAGAAGGTTCAGCAAGGGAAGCAGAACCTTTCAGGAGATCTCTATATTACCAACAACCCTGGGAAGCCATGTGGAAATCCCTGACCCTGGACCTGAGATCTCCCTGCCAGCTTCCTTGGCTACAGGCTGGCTCTCCGATACCCCCTTTATCTCCTACAAGAACCATGGGAACAGTGAGCCAGGCAGGAGTTTCAGAGGCATTGCCAAACTACACAAAGAGTTTCTCATGAGGCTACTCGGGAGGAAGGAAGAGTGTGTGGACACACCTGCATGGATCAGGGCCTGACTGAGAACCAGGAAAGTTGAAACTTCCAGCTTCTATATAAACTGAAGGTCTGTACTGCTTTACTGCTGAAGTAATAGCTGTCATTTTAGCTCTAAGAGTCAGTGGGCCTAATAATCCATTGTGGCCTTTAAATGGGTCTTGGAGACCTACTTCTTCCTCAAAGGTCTTTAGTGCTTGATATAAGGAGGCTGTAATGGCAGGGTCTGGCTCTTAGTGTTGTTTATCTTAATTCTGCACTGTTTTTAGGCTTCTAATATTAGGAACATAGGAAGATACCTTATATTGAGTCAGGCCATTGGTCCATCTCCTCCAGTATTGTCCACACTGACTGGCAGCAGCTCTCCAGGTTTTTAGACATGAGACATTCTCAGTGTTACCTGAAGACTGAACCTGGGACCTTCTGCATGCAAAATAGGAGCTCTGCCACTGAACTAGCAGAGAGAGAAATTACTGATTTTGATTATAGTAAACTTCTTTGTATGACAGCCAGTGTGGTGTAGCGGTTAAGGTGTTGGACTACGACCTGGGAGACCAGGGTTTGAATCCCCACCCAGCCATTAAGCTCATTGGGTGACCTTGGGCCACTCACTGCCCCTCAGCCTCAGAGGAAGGGAATGATAAACCCCCTCTGAATACCGCTTACCACGAAAACCCTATTCATAGAGTCACCATAAGTTGGAATCGACTTGAAGGCAGTCCATTTCCATTTCCAAACTTCTTTGTTAGAGCATTAGTCAAACCATATCCAACCCCCTCCTACCTATTTTATTGTTTTCCCCATGAAATTGTTTCAGGAGAATTCTTACTTTGCAATAGAAGTCACAGGAACCCTGACCAATTTTGGTGATCTTATTGGCATCCTTTCTCATTTCATGGACATTGCACAGGTAATGTTCACCTCCCCAGACCTTTCAAATTCATCGCCCATTTCACAATAAGCACTATTTTGGTGGCAGGACAGAAGCAAATATTTCTGGAAGCTGATGAAAAAATGCCAGGAGTGCTGGCCCAGAAAGTAAAAATCCCCAAATTCTGTAACCCTGACCCTGGGACTCTTCTACCTGACACCAGAAATTTTGCAATTGCTTAGTGGAGTAATGGGGGGAAACCTGTCCCACTGGTCAATGTTGAATCTTCCACAGGGAATGGAAAATTCTCTGCCAGGAACTGGGGAGCCAGTTGCCATGGAGGACTGGTCCATTTTTTGTGCGAAGAAAATAGAATGTGGACATGTGATTGGAAGAGTGTGGAGGCTTGCAGAAGGAAACAAGAACCTGTTGGAAGCCTCCTGCAGCTACGATGGCTGTGGCTATGGCGGCTGCAGAGAGAGGGAACATTCGGAACATTGTCTGATAAAGCCATTTGCATCTGTCGATTTGCTGAGCCGGTGGGTGGCAGGACTGTTTGGCATTAGGCCACAGGCCCATTGGGCTAAGTATCTGGAGCACAGAAGGCTCTCCCAGCCCTGTTCCTAACAAATCGGGGTGGAGGGTGGGGCAGACCCGTAGCATAGTGCTAAATCACATACTTTGCACACAGAAGACGACAGTTTCAATAGCTCACATGTGAGCATTTCAGATGTTTTTTTTTAATATTTTTAAACGTTTTACATTTTAATTGTATTGTTTTGCTGTTTGCCACCCAGGGAGGAAGGGTAGGTTAGAAATTTGTATCATTTCCATGGCTTACAGCACAATCCTATACATGCCGCCCTGGGCTCCTGCTGGGAGAAAGGGTGGGATATAAATCTAATAAATAATAATAAATAATACTAGTTCAATGGGAATGACTCCCAGGTAGGATTGGAGCCTCAACTGCGTAGATCAGGGCTCAGGAACCTCAGGTCTCAAGGCTGAATGCGGCCCTCCAGGTCTCTCTATTTAGCCCCCATGGCACACACTTTCTCCAGGCCACATCCCTCCCCTGTCCTGCTCTGCCTGGATGGATTTTTTCCCCTTGAACTCTAGTAAAGCCTCTTACATGCATGGATGGAAGATGGAGAAGGGTGGGCATGAGTGTGCAGCTTACTGGGCAAAGGTAAAATGTTCAATTCCTTACTCTCTCCACTTTTGCCCCTGGCCCCACCCACCATGGCCAGGTGGCCCCTGGAAGGTTGCCCAAAAGGGATTACAGCCCTTAGGCTGAAAAAGCTTCTCCATTCTTTGACAATTTGAGTAAAGTTAAACTAAAATGTAACCTCCAGTCATCTGAACGTGTTCCTTCTTAGTCTACCTGCATCTCCTTCCTGTTCTTTCTAGAGTTCCCCCTTCTTTTCTTGAGGCTGAATATACTCTATTTCTGCAGTCATCCCTCTTATGACTTGCCTTTCATACACTTGATAATCCTCCAAGCTGCTTGCTAAATGTTTTTCTAGGTTGTCAACATCCTTCCTGAGCAGGGCTTACCAGCTGGTTGGAATTTCACTGGCCTGCCCAGAATTGACTTTCTGGTCAGCTGCCAGAACTGGTGAATATAAAAAAAAAGGGGGGGGATAAAAAAGTGAATTCTTATTTCCTGATTTATTATAAAATGCATTTTAAAAACACAAAACGTGGTGTGTTATTAAGATGAAAATGGCATCTTTCTGCAGGTGGCTAGAAGTGTTTTGCCCTTTTATGAACTTCCTGACAAAGGCACACTACCCACACTTAAAAGCACTTTGTGCCCAGATCCATAAAAGTGTGATCCCTTGAAAAAGGAAAGGCACTCTGCATATGCTCAGAGGCATCCAGCCCATGGCACAAGAGGATAAGTTATTCCTCCTCTCCTTCTCATCTTCTTGTCTGATTTTCTCCAGGGAAAGTTGCTCACAACTGCCCCTTAGTGTCTTGTCCAAGACCCTACAGAGGTTGCTATTCAATTTGCTAAATTGTGGGTTTTTAAATTATTATGATTGAACCCAAAATTAACATGTGCAAAAGTCCTAATTGCATCATGCTCCATTGTGCAGCAAGCTACTTGGCAAACAAATGACAGATGCAACCCTTTCTTGATTGGTCAGTGCACAATGCTTTGGACCACAACCACCCCGCTGAAGTCATAATGGGCTGCTCCCTCCTTGAGCAGAACAAAAGGGCAGGCTGAGAGGTGGTATATTAAAGAAAGACAACAAGGTCTCCGTGAAGTCATTAGCTGTCTATTGTGTCAGCCTGGCAGCTGCTTTGAATCTCTGCTCTAAAAATATCCCCTTGTTGAAACTATTATTTTTGATATTCTACATAAGCTGAACCATCGCCTCCTGATCCCTCAGTGGCAACACAATATAGCGATGTGCTTGCTATGGGTTGATTGCCAGAAATATATCCAAGGGGACTGGCTGACAGCAAAGGTTGAAAGAAAAAGCTGGTACAATGGAGTGTTGGGAGAAAGATCAGGAAGTAAAGAAGAAGAACGCATTGGGATCCGGTAGCACAAGGCCAGATAAATAGTCTTAAGGACATCAGACAAGCCCTGCCAGTTCAGGCAAAAGGCCCATCGTAATCCAGCATCCTGTTTTCACTATGGGCAACCAGAAACCTATGGGAAGCACCCAAACAGGACTCTTCCCACTGGTGTTCCCCAGCAACTGATATTCAGAGGCATCCTGCTTCCGGCAGTGGACCCAGAACATAGCCATTATGGCTAGTAGCTATTGATAGCCTTCTCCTCCCATTTTGTTCCTGCATGTTCTTCTTTCTTCCTATGACTACAGTCCTACCTGCACTGAAGTGTACTTAATGTGTGATGTTGAGAGGCTGAATGTAGCCAAAAGGTACATGTTTATGCCAAATAGTCCTGTTTAAGATCAGTCCAAAGGCACATCTAGTTCAGCATTCTGTTCTCAGCGTGGCCAGCCAGAAGCCTACATGTAGCCCTCAAGAGGGTGGGGCTGGTGGTGTGTATGTTAATGAAAGGAGGGCAGCTGGGGTCCTGGCTGAAGGCTGTGTTTCTTTCCTCTCCAGGTACCTATTTCAATTAGTGCCTAGCAAGGGCATGAGCCAAAGGGTTATTGTCCTGAGGCTCTCAGCTGGGGGCAAGCCACCTGAGCACAAGATTCTGGCCTGAAAGGCATTAATGGAGTGTGCAAGCTTACGGGGGGGGGGAAACGATAGTCGCTGGATGGTTTCAACACAATGCATCTTCAAATCCCCATCCATGGACATGCAACTTGTGCTACTGCAGATCACTTTGTGCATTGTCCTTAGGATGGCGGTGTTACTCCCTGTTATGGGTATTGTATGTGGGGGGAATGATTGTGGGTGCTCCCTGGTGAGAGGAGGGAGCTCCAAGGGTGGGGAGTGTGTAGCATTGCCCCACCTTTTGGCGAGAGTGTACGTTGGGGTGGTAGCAGCAGAAGTGGGAGTGATGCTGAGACCTGTACACACACACTTGTGCGTTTGCTGGATGGGGTTGTTTGTCTTCCTGATATGTTTGTGTTTTAATCTGTTAGTGATTGTGATTTATTATGTTATTTCAGGCTATACTGATGTTTAAGATTTTTTTAACGTTTTGTATTGTCTTAAATGTGCAATTTGGTTTTTATTATGTTTAATGTTCAAGATGGTTTCTTTTAAATGTTTTGTGTTTTAAATGTGTAACTTTGATTTTTTACAACACTGTAAACCACTTAGGGCTTCTTTTCAAGTATGAAGTGGTATACAAATTAATTAATTAATTAAATCAAATAAGCAGGTCCTGAGTGCAACAACACTCCTCCCATTTGTGATCCCCCAGCAACTGTCATTCAGAGGCAAAGTGCTCCTACTATTTCGACTCAGGTCTTCCCACTAGGTCTGCTTCTGCCCTTTCTTTTGAGGTCTGGGGGTTGGAGAAGGGGGAGAATCAGGGTTGATGCGGGACTCAGGACACGGTCAGAGAGGTCATGGGGGTAAGGAAGGCAAGATTTGCATGGGACAAGGTAAGCTTTACTCCCAACATAGTGCCTTCCAGATATTTTGGACTACAACTCCCATCATCTCTGATCATTGGCCATGATGGCTGGGGCTGATGGGAGATTGAATGTAAATCATCTGGAGGGCACCAGGTTGGAAATGACTGGACTAGATAAGGGGGTCTGAGTGCAGGGGTGGGGAACCTGAGGCCTGGGGGCCAAATGTACCCCTAAAGGCCTTTATACTTGGCCCATGGAACTCTCCCCAGGCCACACCTCTCACTGGCCATGCTTCCTTGAGTGTTTTTGCCTGAATGGAATATTTCCTCAAACTCTAGAAAAGCTCTTGCTTGCCTGGATGGAGGATAGAGATCATAGATAATAGAATAGTAGAGTTGGAAGGGGTCTACAAGGCCATCGAGTCCAACCCCCTGCTCAGTGCAGGAATCCAAATCAAAGCATTCCCAACAGATGGCTGTCCAGCTGCCTCTTGAATGCCTCCGGTGTGGGAGAGCCGACTACCTCTCTAGGTAATTGATTCCATTGTTGTATCAATGGGTGCATGGATATAAAAACTAGTCTAGTGTACAAAAGTAAAAATAACATTCACTGTTCAGCCCATTTTTTGCCTCAGGCTCCTCCTGTTGCCGGAATGTGGCCCTCGGAAGGCTGCCCAGAATGGAATGCGGCCCTCAAGCTGAAAAAGGTTCCAGATCACAAAAAGCAGCAACTGCTGAAGGGGCCAGAGACCATCTACCTGTGTGAGTTTCTGCAAGACCTGCTCCCTGCATTTCTGGCTGATTTCCACCTGGCCTGGAAGGGCGGGGCCCTGTCTCTCTCCAGCTACAAAAGCAGCAACTGCTGAAGGGGCCAGAGACCATCTACCTGTGTGAGTTTCTGCAAGACCTGCTCCCTGCATTTCTGGCTGATTTCCACCTGGCCTGGAAGGGTGGGGCCCTGCCTCTCTCCAGCTACAAAAGCAGCAACTGCTGAAGGGGCCAGAGACCATCTACCTGTGTGAGTTTCTGCAAGACCTGCTACCTGCATTTCTGGCTGATTTCCACCTGGCCTGGAAGGGTGGGGCCCTGTCTCTCTCCAGCCACAAAAGCAGCAACTGCTGAAGGGGCCAGAGACCATCTACCTGTGTGAGTTTCTGCAAGACCTGCTCCCTGCATTTCTGGCTGATTTCCACCTGGCCTGGAAGGGCGGGGCCCTGTCTCTCTCCAGCTACAAAAGCAGCAACTGCTGAAGGGGCCAGAGACCATCTACCTGTGTGAGTTTCTGCAAGACCTGCTCCCTGCATTTCTGGCTGATTTCCACCTGGCCTGGAAGGGTGGGGCCCTGTCTCTCTCCATCTACAAAAGCAGCAACTGCTGAAGGGGCCAGAGACCATCTACCTGTGTGAGTTTCTGCAAGACCTGCTCCCTGCATTTCTGGCTGATTTCCACCTGGCCTGGAAGGGCGGGGCCCTGTCTCTCTCCAGCTACAAAAGCAGCAACTGCTGAAGGGGCCAGAGACCATCTACCTGTGTGAGTTTTTGCAAGACCTGCTCCCTGCATTTCTGGCTGATTTCCACCTGGCCTGGAAGGGTGGGGCCCTGTCTCTCTCCATCTACAAAAGCAGCAACTGCTGAAGGGGCCAGAGACCATCTACCTGTGTGAGTTTCTGCAAGACCTGCTCCCTGCATTTCTGGCTGATTTCCACCTGGCCTGGAAGGGCGGGGCCCTGTCTCTCTCCAGCTACAAAAGCAGCAACTGCTGAAGGGGCCAGAGACCATCTACCTGTGTGAGTTTCTGCAAGACCTGCTCCCTGCATTTCTGGCTGATTTCCACCTGGCCTGGAAGGGCGGGGCCCTGTCTCTCTCCAGCTACAAAAGCAGCAACTGCTGAAGGGGCCAGAGACCATCTACCTGTGTGAGTTTCTGCAAGACCTGCTCCCTGCATTTCTGGCTGATTTCCACCTGGCCTGGAAGGGCGGGGCCCTGTCTCTCTCCAGCTACAAAAGCAGCAACTGCTGAAGGGGCCAGAGACCATCGACCTGTGTGAGTTTCTGCAAGACCTGCTCCCTGCATTTCTGGCTAATTTCCACCTGGCCTGGAAGGGTGGGGCCCTGTCTCTCTCCAGCTGCAAAAGCAGCAACTGCTGAAGGGGCCAGAGACCGTGTGTGTGTATGTGTGCGTGAACCTGCTACTCGGGATGTCTATAGACTACTGGGGTTTTGTTTAGTATTATGTTATATTTTAGTCTATGTTATATTTTAGTCTATGTACGCTGCCTAGAGTGGCCGTTAATTCGGCCAGATAGGCGGCCTAGAAATAAAATTTTATTATTATTATTATTATTTATTATTATCTCCAGTTGTAATGGGGTTCTCAATGAGACTTTCTGCTTCTTCCCCAAAGGAGGTTTCACTGGGGACCCAGTTGAGTAGGATCCTGACAAATTGGGGAGATAAATAAATATGGAATGACATTTGAGTTCAGAATGTGGGCCTGAATTTGTAAACTGACAAAGGTCTCCATAAATTGAAGTCTATGCCTGTGGGGAATTTTCTTGAAACTGCCCCCAGGAAGAAGAGGCAGTGGATGGGCAGCCACTGGCCTTTTTTTTCTTTGCTGCAGGCAACAAATAAAAAGCCATGAGCAGTGAGCATCAAGATTTCATTTCATTGATCTTCTGATTAAATCTTGCAGCCCTAATGTTAACCGCAACTCAACTTCCGTGAACAAGGGTTGTTTATTGTTATGCTAAAAAGTGCATGAAAAGGGGGAAGAGCACTAGTCTGTGTTTAGGTGCCTTTATCTGGCATCCTTTCAGGTTTTTCCAGGTAGAAATGATTCTGAAGCCTCCTACCATGGTAGAGAGCAAATAGAGAAGGGAGAGGGATTAGCATATGAAAGCAGACACAGAGCTTAAGGCACAGAAGGAAGGGCGGAAGGGTGGATGGATGGCAGGAAGAGTGGAAAGGCAGCTGGCAAAAAGTGACATGAAGCTCTTTCTACAGTTTCCATCTACTCACATTTCCTGTGTGATAATGGTGGAGAAATTCAATTCAGTTTGTATTTAAGAACATAAGAACATAAGAAGAGCCTGCTGGATCAGGCCAGTGGCCCATGTAGTCCAGCATCCTGTTCTCACAGTGGCCAACCAGGTGCCTGGGGGAAGCCCGCAAGCAGGACCCGAGTGCAAGAACACTCTCCCCTCCTGAGGCTTCCGGCAACTGGTTTTCAGAAGCATGCTGCCTCTGACTAGGGTGGCAGAGCACAGCCATCATGGCTAGTAGCCATTGATAGCCCTGTCCTCCATGAATTTGTCTAATCTTCTTTTAAAGCCATCCAAGCTGGTGGCCATTACTGCATCTTGTGGGAGCAAATTCCATAGTTTAACTATGCGCTGAGTAAAGAAGTACTTCCTTTTGTTTGTCCTGAATCTTCCAACATTCAGCTTCTTTGAATGTCCACAAGTTCTAGTATTATGAGAGAGGGAGAAGAACTTTTCTCTATCCACTTTCTCAATGCCATGCATAATTTTATACACTTCTATCATGTCTCCTCTGACCCGCCTTTTCTCTAAACTAAAAAGCCCCAAATGCTGCAACCTTTCCTCGTAAGGGAGTCGCTCCATCCCCTTGATCATTCTGGTTGCCCTCTTCTGAACCTTTTCCAACTCTATAATATCCTTTTTGAGATGAGGCGACCAGAACTGTACACAGTATTCCAAATGCGGCCGCACCATAGATTTATACAACGGTATTATGATATCGGCTGTTTTATTTTCAATACCTTTCCTAATTATTGCTAGCATGGAATTAGCCTTTTTCACAGCTGCCACACACTGGGTCGACATTTTCATCGTGCTGTCCACTACAACCCCGAGGTCTCTCTCCTGGTCGGTCACCGCCAGTTCAGACCCCATGAGCGTATATGTGAAATTCAGATTTTTTGCTCCAATATGCATAATTTTACACTTGTTTATATTGAATTGCATTTGCCATTTTTCCGCCCATTCACTCAGTTTGGAGAGGTCTTTTTGGAGCTCTTCGCAATCCCTTTTTGTTTTAACAACCCTGAACAATTTAGTGTCGTCAGCAAACTTGGCCACTTCACTGCTCACTCCTAATTCTAGGTCATTAATGAACAAGTTGAAAAGTACAGGTCCCAATACCGATCCTTGAGGGACTCCACTTTCTACAGCCCTCCATTGGGAGAACTGTCCGTTGATTCCTACTCTCTGCTTTCTGCTTCTTAACCAATTTCTTATCCACAAGAGGACCTCTCCTCTTATTCCATGACTGCTAAGCTTCCTCAGAAGCCTTTGGTGAGGTACCTTGTCAAACGTTTTTTGAAAGTCTAAGTACACTATGTCCACTGGATCACCTCTATCTATATGCTTGTTGACACTCTCAGAGAATTCTAATAGGTTACTGAGACAGGACTTTCCCTTGCAGAAGCCATGCTGGCTCTGCTTCAGCAAGGCTTGTTCTTCTATGTGCTTAGTTAATCTAGCTTTAATAATACTTTCTACCAGTTTTCCAGGGACAGAAGTTAAGCTAACTGGCCTGTAATTTCCGGGATCCCCTCTGGATCCCTTTTTGAAGATTGGCGTTACATTTGCCACTTTCCAGTCCTCAGGCACGGAGGAGGACCCAAGGGACAAGTTACATAGTTTAGTTAGCAGATCAGCAATTTCACCTTTGCGTTTTTTGAGAACTCTTGCGTGGATGCCATCCAGACCCGGTGATTTGTCAGTTTTTATATTGTCCATTAAGCTTAGAACTTCCTCTCTCGTTACCACTATTTGTCTCAGTTCCTCAGAATCCCTTCCTGCAAATGTTAGTTCAGGTTCAGGGATCTGCCCTATATCTTCCACTGTGAAGACAGATGCAAAGAATTCATTTAGCTTCTCTGCAATCTCCTTATCGTTCTTTAGTACACCTTTGACTCCCTTATCATCCAAGGGTCCAATTGTCTCCCTAGATGGTCTCCTGCTTTGAATGTATTTATAGAATTTTTTGTTGTTGGTTTTTATGTTCTTAGCAATGTGCTCCTCAAATTCTTTTTTAGCATCCCTTATTGTCTTCTTGCATTTCTTTTGCCAAATTTAAAGTCAAATCCACCAAATTTGCACTTTCCCAAACAATGTCTGTTTTTATGATGTTTTATAGTGTTTTTAGTGTTTTCTGTTTGTAACAACGATAATAAAAATAATGTGTGAATTGAACTGAAATGAAACCACCCTGTGAAATGTGTACTATTCCAGATTTTGCAATGCAGTTCTCCAGCCAAATGATATGTGGGGGGAGATGTGCAAAAATGAATATGAGTGAAAACGGCATCCAGAATTGCATTACAAATTAACAGAAATTGTGTTTAGCAGGAGAAATTCGCACTAAAATGTTGAAGAATTTCTATGAGCAAAATCATAAACACTGCAGAAATGCAGAGAAGTGAATTTAAGAGTGGGAAAATGAGAAACGGAGAGAACCAGAATATATAGCCCTTTCCAACTTTATTTCCTGGCAAGATCCAGTAAGCCAGAGAAGAGGAACCTTTTTCACCTAGAGGGCCACGTTCCCTTCTGGGCAACCTTTCAAGGGCCACATGCTAGTGGTGGGCAGGACCAGGGGCAGAATTATTTATTTATTTTATTTCATTTTTAAACCGCCCATAGCGAATAGCTCTCTGGGCGGTGTACAAAATATTAAAAGTACAGAAATACAAAATATCACAATAAATAAACTGAAACAAAGAGATTTAAAATTGTAACATTAAACGCTTTAAAATGCCTGGGAGCATAGCCAGGTCTTAACCTGGCGCCGAAAAGATAGAAGCGTCGGCGCCAGGCGTATTTCTTCGGGGAGGCTATTCCACAATTCGGGGGCCACTACAGAAAAGGCCCTAGATCGAGTAACTGTCCTCAGGGCTTCCCGATGGGTTGGTACCCGGAGGAGGGCCTTAGACGCTGAGCGAAGTGACCGGGTCGGTTCATAGCGGGAGAGGCGTTCCACAAGATACTGCAGTCCCACGCCGTGTAACGCTTTATAGGTCAAAATCAGCACCTTGAATCTGGCTCGGAAGCAAATAGGTAGCCAGTGCAAACGGGCCAGAACAGGTGTTATATGCGCTGACCGGCTGGTCCTCGTCAGCAGTCTGGCTGCTGCGTTTTGCACTAGCTGAAGCTTCCGAACTGTCTTCAAGGGCAGCCCTAAGTAGAGCGCATTACAGTAATCCAACCTAGAAGTTACCAGAGCATGAACAACTGAGGCGAGGTCATCCCTGTCCAGATAGGGGCGTAGCTGGGCATAGTCCCAGGCTATGGTCTGAAGGCACACGAGGCCAGCACCCTGCTAAAACTAAGCAAGGTCAGGTCTGGTCAGTGCCTGGATGGGAGACCGCCTGGGAACCATAGGTAAGCCGCCTTGGGTTTCTATCATGAAAAGAAAGGTGGGGTATAAATATAATAAAAAAATAATGATGAATGTACAGTAGGGCCCCGCTTATATGGCGGGTTCCATTCCGGACCCCCACCGTAAAGCGGAAATCGCCGTAAGGTGGAACCCCATTGACTTTAATGGGGCGTATCGCACGAAAATGCCGCAAAAGCGCCTTTTAAAGAGGGGAGGAAAGCCGCCGCATTAACGGAACGCCGGGAAGTGGAGCGCCGGGAAGCGGGGCCCTACTGTACATTTTTCCTTTATACAGTAGGCTAGTTTCCACACACACTGGCCTGGCAAACCCTGATGGATTTAGACTCAGACTCACTGGTATGTTTTTCTCCATTATGCTTAATGTGGAATCTTAGCTTAGAGTATTTCATATACAGGTTACACAGGTCTCTACAGCTCTACACAATTAGGAATGACTACTCAAGCGAAGATTTTGTTGCAGCAATTGAACACACCCCTCAGGATCCTTTAAGTAGGTTGGGGGTAGGCTTCTTATTTGTGTGGGGAAGGTTTTGCTGAATGGGGCTGGGTTAGCAAGTGAGCACTTCTATGGACAGGTTGAAAAGCTGGGGCTCTCTGCTCACAGTTGCACATATGCCAGTATCTGTGGCAATGGAGGTGGAGACTCCTCAGCCAGAACCTCCTCTGACATTGCCTCTGATTTCTCCTCCTCTGGAGGAGGCACAAGCAATAGCTTAAGTGACTGGTGAGGGTGGAACAAGGGCTGGCTCATTGTCAGAGAGTGTTTCTACAGTTGTAATGGGAACTAAGGGGCAGAGTTGTCATGGTGTAAACTACTGAAGCCTTCTCCTGTTTCAACCCCCTCCATTGCAGCCCACTGGGCCCTTCCCCAGGATCACAGTCCTCCTCCTCCTTCCCCTGATTTCTCCGCCAAGAACTCTCCACAGGGGCCATGACACATGTACCTTTTTATCCCTTCTCCAGGCAAGCAAGAGGCATTGTCAGAGTATAAGGACACATTCCAGCCAGGTAAAGAACACTCAAGGAAGAATGCAAAGCAGGTCCAGCAAAGGGTGTGGCCATGGGGGAGGGTCCCAAGACCCAGATAGAGAGGCTTGGAGGGCCACATCCCTCCCTCCGCTGGGCCTGCAGTTCCTCTCCCCTGTACTAAGCTAAGGAGCAACCTTGTCCTGACAGAAGTTGGAGAAATTTCTCTCTCTACCCCAAAGAAATAAAATACATTTGAAACTTTTTGCAGTGGGAGAATACTTTTGGAAAAGTGTGTTTGTGGGGAATGGCATTCCTGTTTTTGCAGGGGCGGGTTTGCCGCCACCTTAATTCTATAGGAGACTCGGGAAGGTTGTTGAAGTTCTTAGATTGTGCCACGTGGGATCACTTTACTAATCAGGTAGGGGTTCGAGCAGTGGATATAAGGCTGCTCCTTCCCCCCTAGCGCTTGCCTTTTTTGCCTTGCGGCACCCTCCCTCCCTCCCTCATCAGTATGGGCTCTGCTAGTTGCCAAAAATGGGTCTGAGTAGGAATTTTTTGGGGGGGATCCTGATTTCAGAATCCCTTTGGTTTTGCTTACTCCGTACTGCTTGGGTTTAATTCAATTGGCCTGTTGGGTTGGGTTGTGCTGTGTCTGCATTGGCTGGCATGGAATTCGGGCAGGTGAGGTATATTAGGGTTAAAATTAAGGCAGTTGAGGCATTCTGGTAAAGGGCACTCCCTAGGGAACCATCAGGGCTTAATGTCTGGTGGGGATCTGGGGAGTGTCCTTGTAGGACCGGCTTGCGCATCATGGTGAACGCCTGTACGGCGGGGCCAGGATGCAGAGGTTGGAACCACACACCTGACTCCAATAGCAAGGAGGGAGGTTTCTCCCACATCCTTGACTCTGGAGTTACAGTCTGAGGCGAATTATTTGCCTTCAGAATGGGAGGGAGTATTCCCTCCCATTTAGGTTTAGCCTCACCTGCCCGAAGTATTTTAGATTTGAATATTTGGCTGAATTGAATTTGATTTAGCGTGTTATATTTAATAAATATAACATTATTCCATACTTGTGTCATGAGTCTTCTTTGGTGTGGTGGCAATGAATTTCAGCGCAGCCTAGGTAAGAAGGCAGGAAGGTTGTGAGATGCACTATATATGCCAAAACAAGATTAGTGAGGGCAGCAAATGATCTTGGTGTTTTTTTGGGGTAGGAATGTATGGGTAGAACTTGGATCAGAGGCAGGGCTATTGGAGAATCCCCACAAAAACTATGGGAGCTGATATGGCTGACATCCACTTATTTGTCCCATGTCTGAAATACAAATTAATCCAGCAAATACCATCAGTATGCATCGTTGTTGCTGCTTTCAGTCTACAAACAATATGTAGATTAATGTGAATGAATGTGCTGGAGTAACATAATGACAACATATGTAATTTACATAATCAGTTATGAAAATTATGTACGTTATGTACTTTCACCACAGTGGACAGTGTGAGGAAAAACATGGTATCAGGCGGAAGTTGAACTGCAGTGGAAGGGGAAAAGCACTGTATGCATCAAATCCAGGGGAAACAGTCTCTGCTGAGACGACCTCTGGCCCAAATGACCAATGGAGCAAAAGAAATGTTAAGCAGGAGATCTTTCTTCCAGAGTGTTATGGCACCCCAGTTCTCTTCAGCCTCAGCCACCATGGCTGATGGACAGGAAAGACACGGGCTAGAGTCCAGTATCACCTGGAGGGTATTAGGTTGGACAAAGGCTTCTTTAAAATGTAAAAGGAAACATGAGGACCCTTTGAATTGAAGTGAGCCAGAGACGTTGGTGGATGGAGAATTTAAGCCCCCCCTCCACTTTCTCATTCCCCCCCCACCTGAAACCTCTTATTATTTCTGCTTTGGGGTGGAGTAAAATCATAGAATCATAGAATAGTAGAGTTGGAAGGGGCCTATAAGGCCATGAAGTCCAACCCCCTGACAACAGTCAAGAAATTAGAAGAAGGCTAGGACTGGGGAGGGCAGCAAATCCTGCAGAGGAGAGAGGATATGGGTCATTGTATTTTCCTCCAAACAGAACTAACTGCACTTTCTAGGGCTGGGGGAAAATTATTTCATTGATTTTATATAGTTAGATAATTTGTATGTCGCCCTTCAGACACCAGGGCAGCTTTGAACAGGCAAACAGATTTTTTTTTTTAAAAAAACCACAATCCTTTAAAAATACATAATCACTAAAGAGCAATTATTAAAAGCAACAGCAGCAGCACTCAAGGCTCTCCTCCTCCAAATGCCCACCAAAAAAGACTGTCTTAACTGACTGCCTAAAACTACAGAGAGATATACATCAGTAGGGAGGGGATTCCACATATGAGGAGCCACCTCTGGAAAGGTCATTTCCCAGGCCCCCATGTTATGTACCTCATACTGATGAAGGATCACCAGATCTGCTGATCTTAGAGCATGGGCTGCTCGATATGGAAGAAGGCATTGTTGCAAATATTTGAGTTCTAAACTGGTTAGGGCTTTAAATGTCAAAGTAAGTATCAGTCAGGAAAACAACAATAACCACAGAAAATGAAGTCATGCTCCATTCCAACATGTCCACCTTGATCCAATTCAACCCTTTCCCCAAAGGATGGTGATGATTTCCTGCCATTCTTCCCAGAAAAGCTCAGAGTGGAAAACATGTAAGAGATAAAACATCTAAAAATATCTAAAACTAATTCAAAGATAGATACAGACTGGGAAATATCTCTGCTTAAAAGGCTGTTAGAGGAGGAAAGTCCTTCAGTAGGCACCAACAAAGCAACAGAGATGCTGCCTGTCTAATATTTAAGTGGAGGGGATTCCAAAGTGTAGGTGCCACCACACTAATGGCCCAATTCCTATGTTGTGTGGGACGGAGCTCCTGATAAGATGGTATCTGTAGGAGAATCTCTCTCACAGAGCACAGTGATCAGCTGGGTATATAAGGGATGATATGATCTTTTAGGAATTCTGTTCCCACGCTGTTTGGGGCTTTATATACAAGAAGGAGCACTTCGAACTTAGCCTACTAGCTGATTGTCAGCCAGTGCAATTCTTTCAGCAGTGGCAGAACATAGTGGGGATATCCTGCTCCGGTGAGCGGTCAAGCCACCATATTTGCCATTTTTACAGTTAAAATGGCATAACAGGGAGGTAGCAGAAGGTCTGAGGGAACTCTGTAAGGTTTGCAATAGTACAGATTGTGGCACAAAAATACTTCAGGGGAAAATCCAAACAACTCAGTGAGGGCTGATCATGCTCAGCAGCCACAGAACGCTGAGGGTCTGTTTGGAAGAGGGAGAGCAGAAAACATGGGGAGGGAGGAGTGGAATATCCTGGAAAGGGCATGTGTTGGTGGATGTCTTCCACATTGCAACATTTTGTTGCAGGTCCCTTTCTTTTGTTGCAGAGGGTGGGAAGTAGAGGAATGTTCATGGTGTGCTTCACAACTGAAGTAAAACACCTGTCATCTAAAGGAGACACCACCATCACCATAAGACCATTAAAGCCAGGGTCTGGACTTAACTAGCTGCACCACTGCATTGATCTGCAGGGTAGCATGACGTTTGGTCCTTAAACAAGAAGCTCACTAGGTGGGATTGGGCCAGTCACTGTCCTTCAAGCCTAACCTACTTTACAAGGCTGTTGTGAGGATAAAATGGAAGGGGAGGAGAAACCTACAGGTGGCACTCAAAAGTCCTTGAAGGACATAATGAACAAACAAAGCTTGTGGGTTTCCCCTTGGGACATCCGGTTGGCTACTGTGGGAACAGGATGCTGGACTAGATTTTGTTGGTTTTCCAGCCAAACTCTACCAATGATATATTTATATAGCATCTAAATGTGAAACTGATTTTTTTTTATTGTTATCTAGTGAGGATTGGTTAAGAAAGGGATGGAGAATACATTGCTTATAGTAAAAACTCATTTAATATGATTTACAGAAAGAAGGGAAATTAGAAACTCATTTACGGGCAACTGAAATTTATTCTTAGCCTTCTGGAATAGAAGATTCAGATAACATGTACCTCGTTTTTGTATTGATTATGTCAAGGGATATGCTTTATTAAGTATGTCCATTTTTTCCTTGATCATTTGTGTGTGTGTGAAATTTTTATATTTAAAAAGAAAGGGACTGTTATGTTCCAAATGTTGGAAAAGGTTCAGAAGAGGGCAACCAGAATGATCAAGGGGATGGAGTGACTCCCTTACGAGGAAAGGTTGCAGCATTTGGGGCTTTTTAGTTTAGGGAAAGGGCGGGTCAGAGGAGACATGATAGAAGTGTATAAAATTATGCATGGCATTGAGAAAGTGGATGGAGAAAAGTTTTTCTCCCTATCTCATAATACTAGAACTCGTGGACATTCAAAGAAGCTGAATGTTGGAAGATTCAGGACAGATAAAAGGAAGCACTTCTTTACTCAGCGCATAGTTAAACTATGGAATTTGCTCCCACAGGATGCAGTAATGGCCACCAGCTTGGATGGCTTTAAAAGAAGATTAGACAAATTCATGGAGGACAGGGCTATCAATGGCTACTAGCCATGATGGCTGTGCTCTGCCACCCTAGTCAGAGGCAGCATACTTCTGAAAACCAGTTGCCGGAAGCCTCAGGAGGGGAGAGTGTTCTTGCACTCGGGTCCTGCTTGCGGGCTTCCCCCAGGCACCTGGTTGGCCACTGTGAGAACAGGATGCTGGACTAGATGGGCCACTGGCCTGATCCAGCAGGCTCTTCTTATGTTCTTATGTTCTTATTTTAATTTAAAGCAGCTGCAAACCTGCATTGTGTATTGTGATGACATTTACCAGAAGTACATTTGAATGCCAATTCTGTGCCTACTTTCTTAGAAGTAAGACTCCTTGAACATAATGGGACTTACATAAGAGTAGCCATGCATTTGGTGTAACAAAGGCTGTATAAATTCTCTCCATCTCCATATTTATTCACTGCCTCTGTATATGGTCAGTCTGTCGAAAACACTATTTACATTTTATAATAACGGCTTCTATAACAACCTGAAGAGACATGATAGGAAAGGAAATACAGTGGAGAGGGAAGAGGAAAGAGGCCAATTCAAGTAGTGACTCTGTCATAATGTAATATAATGAAGTTGCATAATGATGTGACGGTTGGTGAGGGAGGCAATTCTGGGAGACGAGCACCCAAGTGGCAGTTGGTCTAAATTAGGCTGATAGAGGGGGCTACACCATCCTACCTGTCCTTTAGATGCAGCTAGATGGAATGTCTGTTGATAGAGGGAGTTTGGGGAGGGAAGGAGCCAAATGGCAGTTGGTCCTTCTGATGGATAGACCCTTGCTCTGTCACCTGACACTAGGATGCTGCCAGCTGGAATGGCTGCAATCTATCTATTATACTCTAATATGGTTACAAAACGTTCAGCTGCAGGCATCTTTGCCCCCACCCTCAGATGAGGGAAGCACAAGACAGGCTAGTGCTAGTCCATCTGCATCATGCAAGACCCATGCGTGCTTCAGATTCTGGCCCTGAGTAGTTCTAGAAAGAAGTGGGATTCTATATGTATAGAATATGTACTCTCTCTCTGTCTCCACTGTTACTTCTACGCAGCTTGAGACTGACAGACAAATGGTCAAAGAATACCTAATCACTTTGAACGAGTTCAAATCTCCAGTGCCTGAAGAACTGCATCCTGGAATACTGAAGGAACTGGCTGAAGAACACCCATAACCACTGTCGATCATCTTTGCAAAATTGTGGAGGATGAGTGAATAATTGGAGGAGGGCTAATGTTGTCCCTGTTTTCAAAAAGGCAAAAAGGAAGAACCGGGGAACTATAGACCAGTCAGCCTGACATCAATCCCTGGGAAAATTCTGGAGCAGATTATAAAGGGGTCAACCTGTAAGCATCTTGAAAACAATGCAGTGTTTACTGGAAGCCAACATGGATTTATGAAGAACAAATCCTGCTAGACTAATCTTATCTTGTTTTTTTTAATTGGGTAACCTCCCTGGTAGATTGTTGGAATGCTGTGGACATAATATATCTCAATTTCAGCAGAGCTTTTGACAAAGTGCCCCATGATACTCTGATTAGCAGCTAGCTAAATGCAGGCTGGATGGAACAACTATCAGGTGGAGCCACAGCTTGTTACAGAATCCTACTCAAAGAGTGGTTATCAATGGTTTCTTCTCAAAATGTGGGGAAGTAACAAGCGGGATATCGCAGGGCTTGGTCATGGGCCCAGTGCTCTACAACATTTTTAATAATGACTTGGATGTGAAGGTGCAGGGAACACTTATCAAATTTGCAGATAATATAAAATTGGGAGGAGTAGCTAATACCTTGGAGGAGAGAAACAAAATTCAAAGGGATCTTGATAGGCTGGAGCACTGGGCTGAAAACAACAGAATGAAATTTATAGGGCAGAATGAAATTTAACAGGGATAAATGCAAAGTTTTGCACCTAGGAAAAAGAAACCACAGTTATGAGATGGGGAATAGTTGGTTCAGCAATAATACATGCGAGAAGTATCTTGGACTTGTTGTTGATCACAAGCTGATTATAAGCCAAGAGTGCTATGTGGCTGCAAAAAAGGCAAATGCTAGTTTAGGCTACATTAACAGAAGTATAGTTTCCAGATCATCACTATTCTGCACTAGTTAGGCCTCATCTTGAGTACTGTGTCCAGTTCTGGACACTACACTATAAGAAGGATGGAAACAAAGCCCTGTGAGGAGAGACTGAAAGAACTGGCATGTTTAGCTTTGAGAAGAGAAGACTCAGGGGAGATATGATAGCACTCTTCAAGTACTTAAATGGTTGCCACACAGAGGAAGGCCAGGATCTGATCTCGATCATCCCAGAGTGCAGACAGGGAATAATGGGCTCAAGTTACAGGAAGCCAGATTTCAACTGAACACCAGGAAAAGCTTCCTAACTGTTAGAGTGGTACGACAATGGAACTAATTACCTAGGGAGGTGGTGGACTCTTGAACACTGGAGGCATTCAAGAGGCAGCTGGACAGCTACCCATCAGGTATGCTTTAAGTTGGATTCCTTCACTGAGCAGGGGGTTGGACTCAATGACCTTAGAGGCCCCTTCCAATGTATGATTCTGTTGAAATTAATGAACATGACTAACTTAGATCCATTAATTTCAATGGGTCTACTCTGATATATAGGAGGAAAATGAGTCCATCCATAGCTGTTCAGTGTTGATGCAGCAATTCCATGAGTTAGCTTCTGGGTTGCCAGCTTTATAAGCTCATGGGTACATTTAGATTTCTGAGCAAGTGCCAGGGGCACCACCACTTCTAGTCACTTTTCTCCTGCTTCCCCCAGATCAGCCCAGTATCACCACCAGAGAAACAAAAAGAGGGTGCACACGTGCTTGGCTTTTCCAAGGGATGTGGGTCCCATAGAATTAATCTGAGCCTCAAAAACCACATAGTGTTGAAAGATGAAGTGGGAAAGAATGTCACTCTTTCAACCTTCTTCAGCTCTATGTCCTTTTCAAGAAAGAAAAGGATCACCACCAACACCACCTCATGACCAAAGGGGCAGTGGGGGGCTCAGAGTCTGCGTGAGCACCAAGGGAAGAATTGAAGGCTGTCACTACATCCACGGGCATCATGGTGGTGACCCCTGGATTAGATCCTCAGCCTCCCAGCCCCTTGCCTAGCTTAAATGGAAACAGAAGCAAGGGAGGCTTCAACTGAGGTGACTGAGAACTGGAAGTTAGCATTACATCCCAGAAAGTGGTTCCATGGCCATTGGCCACTGTGAGAACAGGATGCTGGACTAGATGGGCCACTGGCCTGATCCAGCAGGCTCTTCTTATGTTCTTATGTGATGACAGTTTGGGAAAACAAGCCAATTATGAAGGATGCTGGGGATGATCAGCCATCACTGTTTCATTGCATCCTAAATTCCGACCACAATTCTTGGACATCCATTGGTGACAAGGTATGCTGTGTCAACCACAGGAGGCAAAGGACCGTGTGCATGGCTGTGTAGAATTGCTTTACTACCCATCTGAGCATCTTAATTTTGATAGCTATGGGGGAACTCCTTTTATGGGCCTCAAAGGAAGCAAACTCTACTGCCTTCTGAATAAGCAGAAGCCCCAGTGAGTCTCTTCTTAATTAGTCTAATGAGCCTTTTGGCTTCTACATGATGACAAGCCAATGAATTTGCCCTTTCCCTGACAAGTTCTTCTGGGAGTGATCTAAAGCTTCCCCCCCCCAACAATGTATCAGAAGCACAAAGTCATTAAAAACAGTTGCCCAACTATGAAATTAGATATTGATTAATATTGTACCCACCCAGCCATATTGTTTATTCCAATAGTAACAAGCAAATGGTCCTGCCATACATACTTCACTGTATGTGCAAGCTACCAGGGACTGAAAAGCCTCTAGTATTATTTATTTTATTTACTTTTAATGTTGGCTTGTCAAAGTTCAGAATGCTGAGTGGGAAACACACAGATCTGGACCAATAAAATGACATTCAAGCTGGTGAGGAATACTGCTTCCATAGATGCTTGGTCCAGCTATTAGAGAAATTTCTTTTGGTGAACTCCATCCCAGTTTGCTCACAGTTACGGATACTGCAGTCTAGCAGATTCTCATTTTGATATGGATATTGCAGATTTGTTTGTGCAAATCATTATCCTTAAGCCATATTCGGTTTCTGGTAGGAATGGAAGGAAATGTCAGTTTCTCCTTTTTCCCTTTCAGTTCTTCACATTTCTGCAGTAAACTGCATTTTTTTTAAAAAAAATCCTCATGAAAATTCTTCATCATTTTAGTGTGAATTTCTCTTAAAAATACATTTGACTAAAGATACACATTTGTGCAAGCAATATTTAAAAAATATAATGCATTTTTGTATGTTGTTTTCATCAAGATCATTAATTTTTATGCACACTTTCTCCTAATATATACAGTGCTTGTTTGGCTGGAGAATCTGCATCACAAAATTCAGATGTGTGCGCATTTTGAAGGATGGCTGTGTTTCATATTGTTTTAGAAACCTGATAGATTCAGCTTCAAATGTGAACTGAATCAAATGTCTCCCCTATCCTTCACGTCCAGTGGGTAAGTATATTTCATTGGGGGTTGAATGTGCAAAGTTGTGCACAGGAGAGTTAAGAACAGAGTTGTCCTTAGGAAATTGCCTTACACCAGGTCAAACTATTTGCCCATCTAGTTGACACTGCATCTGGGTTCTTACAGAGAGGGAGGGTTTTCTCAAACACCTGGTACTAGGGGTGTGCAAAGCAAAGCTGATCAGTTTCACCTTTAAAAAAAGCCTCCCTTAAAAGGAGCGTCATTCCTGGAGGATTCCTTAGGTGAGGTATTATTGTACAAGGAAATAGAAGTCACAAAGGAATTTAGGGGAGGGGAAAACAGCAGCTCTTTAGGACCTCAGGGATTTCTGATGTCTGAGCAACTGAACTCACGCATCAATCACAGCTGTGACTTCACTCATTGGCTAAAAACATCTCACAAACATTATGGGGGGGAGCTCGCATTTTGTTTCATAACTGCCTTTCCAAGAAGACTAGAGACATACTTATTTTTGGAAAAAAAGTGAAAGCTGACAGTCTGAGGCCCCTGTTCGATATGGGGTCTGGCACATCTGTAGCCCCAGTACCAGTCTCTCGGTGGCCCTGATAGCCCCCATAAGGATGGGGAAGAAATTCAATTTCATTTGCATTTAAAGACAAAGCTACCTAATTCACACTTTCTGAAACATGCAAACCAAAACAAGTCTTTGAACTTTGCACTGTGTTGAACTTTGCAATGCAGCCAGATGAACTGTACAAAATTGCATATACTGAGGTAACGTGTACATAAAAATGCATATATTAGTGAAAATAACATACAAAAATGCATTATAATATAACAAATTGCTTTGCAAAAATGCACACAAAATGTGGATATTAGGAGAAATTTGCAATAAAATGCTGATGAATTTTCATTTAAAATATAAATAAAACAAACTGCATAGGGATATGGAAATGTTGATAACTGAATTTAAGATTGGAAAAATGAAGAACAAAGAGGAACCAAAATGCATAATATGCTATTTTTGTAGGTAATTTAAAAAACCCACATGTACACTTTTATAATAATCATAACTGAAATTGTTTACTGTGCATGCCTACACAAAATCCTGCCGTTATCTTTTGTTTTAGATCTCCTGCATACAGAGAGAAAGGGACTTTTGCTACTGCTGGAAACAATAACTTACTCAGTTTATGCCACCCTGGGCTCCTACTGGAAGGGCAGGATAAATGGTAAATCTAATAAAAAATAATTATGAGATTTTCAGACAAGAAGAAAAATGCAACTGGTTTCTGGACTTGCAATGGGTTCTAGCTATTGACAAGGGCTAACAAATCCCTTGTCAATCACAACCCTGACTTCACTTACTGGACACAAACCTGAAAGGGCAGGGTTAGAGCAGCCAGCTATGAGCTCATTTTACAGAAGTTGCAGTGGGAGGTGTCTGACATTTTGGTATATATCTCTTGAACCAGACCACCTAGAATTTTTTTTAAAAAAAAAAATATGAAAGCTGAGAGTCTAGAGACTGGGGTGACTTACCTGGAAACCAGTGTTTCCAGAGATCCAGTATGGTGTAGTGGTTAAGGTGTTGGACTATGACCTGGGAGACCAGGGTTCGAATCCCCACACAGCCATGAAGCTCACTGGGTGACCTTGGGCCAGTCACTGCCTCTCAGCCTCAGAGGGAGGCAATGGTAAACCAGCTCTGAATACCACTTACCATGAAAACCCTAGTCATAGGGTCGTCATAAGTCGGAAACGACTTGAAAGCAGTCCATTTCCATTTTTACCTGGAAACCCTGAGAGGACCCCAGAAATCCAGAATCTCCAGACAAAGTCCTGGCAACCCTAGCAGCCAGCCAGAAGGAAAGCGCTAGCACAGGCTGGGTGAGGGGTGAAATGTGACCCTCTAGGCCTCTCTTTCTGGCCCTTGGGACTCACCCTAGGCCACCTGACTACCCCAGGCCACACACCCTCAGCAGCCCAGCTCCGTGCCCTTGTCAGTTACTTTTCCCTGCTTGCAATGTGTCCCTGCACTATGATAATGCCTGTTGCTTGTGTGTTCATGTGGGTGGGTGAGTGGATACAACACTCTGACACATCCATGACAGTCACATCCATTCCTCCACCCACTGGAATGCCCCCCACCCCGAAGATTCCCCATGAGGGAATGCAGCCCTTGGGCTTCAAAAGGTTCACCATCTCTGAGCTGGCACATGATTTTATGTGTGATGGAACTTAGAAATCACCCTTTTCACAAGCATCTACCTTGCTTCAATAGTGTAGAACTAACAGAAAAAATGCAAGCCTTTGAAAACTGGGATCGGGAAGAATAAAATCTAAATGTCTCATTACTTAATAATAGTTTAAGCTTATTAACTGAGCTCTGTTCATTATTTATTATTGTTACTGTTATTTTATGTTACAAAGGAGGGGAGGAAGCTCATTTTCTTGTATAATAGTTTTTGTTTCCTACCCATGAAATGAGTCCCACATTAATACAATTTTCCAGAGATTAATGGATAGATTTCTGTATAATTGTCTGTCTATTAATTCATCCCAATTACCTCTAAGTAAAATTTAAATTAAGCTAAATGGGAGAAATTAAAAAAAATATTTGAAATCTCTTTGCCTGGAAGCCTTGAGGCATTGAGAGGTTGTCATTTCTCATCTTCTGCCTTGTTTATACAGTGGGCTAAGAAGGCAACCCCGTCAGCTTGACTTCTGCTGTGATTCCTAAGTAGGTTTAAAAACTGTACATTTCAAGCCCAATCCTCTTAAAACATTCTCTTGGCAGGCATAATGGAACACAAGACATAGTCCTCTACCAAGTCAGAGCTCTGCTCCATCCAGCTGACTCTTGTCTATGCCAGGAATCGGGATGTCAGAAAATGCTGATGAAAACAGAAATGGGAGTAGAAATTTCTAATGTTTGCTTACTCATCCCATGTCCAGAACAGAAATCTATCCAGCAAATATGACCAGTATTTGCTTTTTGTTGCGTTCAGACCAAAACCAACATGTGATTAATTAAGCCCCCACCTCCTTTATTTACATTGTTTCCTTTGTGCTGAAATGAATGGGGTGGAATAATGTAATGACAAGATAACTTATGCAAGTTATGTCATTTCACCACATGAATTTTTGGCAGAAGACAAACTGCAGTGGAACAGAAACAGTGCTGCATGCGATAAATACTGGGCAAAATGGAAAATAATACCTTCTTACATCCTTAACTAGGAATGAGGAACCTCAGACACAGGAACCAAATGTAGCCCTCCAGGCCTCTCTGTTTGGCCCTCAGAACTCTTCCCAGGCCACAACTCCTCCCTGAAGCCACAGCCTCCTTGAATACTTTTTACCTGGCTGAAAGGTGTCCTTGAACTGTGATGATGCCGCTTGCTTGCCTGAATAGGATGGAAGTGTGTGTGTGTGTGCAAGCACACACACAAATACATAGAAACATTTTACTTTTGCTTGGTTAGAATTCTATGGCTTCTATCTTCATTCTGGGATGGGTGGTGGTTTCTCAAGTCCCATAACTGTCATGGGAAAAGGACTGTAGCTCAGTGGTGGAGCATCGGCTTTTCATGCACAAGGCCCCAAATTCAATCCCCAGCATCTCCAAGTAGGCCCCTTGAGACCCCTGTTAGAATCCTGAAGAGCCACTGCCAGTCAGTATAGACCAGGGTTGGGGAACTCATTTCATCTTGAAGACCTCATTCTCGAATGGGCAACCTCCCAAGGACCACATGATAGTGGTGGGCATGGCCAGAGGCAAAATCTGGGCAGAGCAACAGATGTGACATTTAGCTTTGTACAGTAGGCTACATTCCACCCATGTACGATGCAGAGGTTTCTATATCTCTCCATCCAGGTAAGCAAGAAGCATGATCACAATTTCAAGGACACATTCCTGCCAGGCAACAGAATTTGAGGATGGGGCAGAGGAAGGATGGCAAGAGGTGTGGCCCAGGGAAGAGATGTAGCTTGGGGAGAATCCCACATTCAACCCCTGGGCCTGTGGTCCGGAGCCCCGATTTACATCATTAGGGATGGGGGGGGATTCCATCCAGTTCTCATTTAAAACCAAATGTATCAAAGCTATACTTTCCCAAACAATAGAAGGACCAAAATACAGCCATCCTTCAAAATTCACTCATCCAAATTTTGTGATGCAGTTCTCTAACCAAGGTTTACAAAAAATCATATATTAAAGTGCATAAAAATGAATATATTAGTGAAAATATACACAAATGCGCATTGCTTACAAAACTGGGCACATTAGTCAAAACTCTGCACAAACATTGTTTATTTGGAGAAATTCACATTAAAATGCTGAAGAATTTTTGTGCGGATTTATTGTTTAAAAAAAAATCACGTTGATGCAGAAATGTGGAAAAACTTAATTTAAAACTGGAAAAAATGAGAAACGGAGAGAACAGAAACGGACAGATCCTTCCATCCCTAGCAACAAGTGCCTGAACAAGCAATTCAAACCCATGATCCATCAAGATGAGCTGAGACTGGAATAGGCAGATACTCAGCTGGCTGAGAATCAGCTGTGGCTATGCTATGCCTGCCGGTTTTCCTCATCCTGGCTCCACTGGACATACGCTGGCATAAGCCTTTTATCTCAGCTTAGCTGAGGCTAGGGTATTTGCCACCACACCAAAGAAGACTCGTGACACAAATGTGGAATAATGTTATATTTATTAAATATAACAGACTAAATCAAATTCAATTCAGCCAAATATTCAAATCTAAATATACTTCGGGCAGGTGAGGCTAAGCCTAACTGCGAGGGAATACTCCCTCCCCTTAAAAAGGCAAATAATTCTCCTCAGACTGTAACTCCAGAGTCAAGGATGTGGGAGAAACCTCCCTCCTTGCTATTGGAGGCCTGTGTGTGGTTCCAACCCCCACACCATGGCCCCGCTGTACAGGCGTTCACCATGATGCATAAGCTGGTCCCCACGAGGACAGTCCCCAGATCCCCACCAGACCTTAAGCCTTGATGGTTCCCTAAGGAGTGCCCTTTACCAGAATGCCTTAACTGCCTCAATTTAACCCCAATATACCTCACCTGCCCGAATTCCATGCCAGCCAAAGCAGACACAGCACAACCCAACCCGACAGGCCAATTGAATTAAACCCAAGCAGTATGTAGTAGGGAAAACCAAAGGGATTCTGAAATCAGGATCCCCCCCAAAAAATTCCTACTCAGCCCCATTGTGGCGACTAGCGTAGCCCATACTGACAAGGGAGGGAGGGCGGGTGCCACAAGGCAAAAAAGGCAAACGCTTGGGGAAGGAGCAGCCTTATAAGCGCTGCTCGAAACCCCTACATGATTGGATAATCAATCTCACGTGGCACACACTTAAGATTTCGAGAACCTTCCCAAGTCTTCTCATAAAATTGGGTGGCGGCAAACACGCCCCTAAACAGGAACGCCATTCCTCACAAAGGGATGTGATGAAGGTGGGATGGGTAGGGAGACACTTGCCCCTGTTCCAAACACTGTTCAGCTCAGTCATAGCAACCCAATGGATGTTACACTTGCAAAAAGGATGGTGTAAGTCAAACTGTATTTGAAAGACCTCTTTTTCCTCTGCCAGAAAGGGGCTGGCTCAGCTAGCAGCAGTGCAGCTCCTGAACGGAGTTTGGAATAGCTGTTATTCTGATTAGACACCTAGCTAAATGTCAGCTGGAGTGAACAACTATTAGGTGGATCCACAATTGGCTACAAAATCATACACGAAGAGTGCTTATCAATGGTTTCTTCTCAAACTGGGGGGGGATAATGAGCGGGGTACCACAGGGCTCAGTCCTAGGCCCAGTGCTCTTCAACAATTTTAATAATGACTTGGTTGAGAAGGTGCAGGGAATGCTTATCAAACTTGCAGATGATACAAAATTGGGATAGCTAATACACTGGAAGACAGAAACAAAATTCAAAGGGATCTTGACAGGTTGAAGCACTGGGCTGAGAATGAAATTTAACAGGGATGTGCAAGGTTCTACAGCTAGGAAAAAGAAACCAAATGTACAGTTATAAGATGAGGGATACTTGGCTCAGCCATATTACATGCAAGAAGAATATTGGAACTGTTGCTGATCACAAGCTGAATATGAGTCAACAGTGCAATGTGGTTGTAAAAAACCCAAATGCTATTTTAGTCTGCATTAACAGAAGTATAGTTTCCAATCATGTGAAGTACTAATTTCCCTCTATTAGGCAGTGGTTAGGCCTCATCTTGAGTACTGCATCCAGTGCTGGATACCACACTTTAAGAAGGATGCAGACAAACTGGAACAAGTTCAGAGGAGGGCAACAAGGATGATCAGGGGTCTGGAAACAAGGAGAGATGGAAATAACTGGTCATGTTTAGCTTTGAGAAGAGGAGACTGAAAGGAGATAAGATAGCACTCTTCAAGTACTTGAAAGGGTGTCACACAATGGAACTAATTACCTGCGGGTGGGCTCTCCAACAGTGGAGGCCTTCAAGAGGCAGCTGGACAACCACCTGTCAGGTATGCTTTAAGTTGGATTCCTGCATTGAGCAGAGGGTTGGACTTGATGGCCTTATAGGCCCCTTCCCACTCTACTATCTTTCTATGATAGAGGTAAATTACATTGGCATAATCTACCATAGCGTAAATTATTCTGGTTTGCTAGATTGCTATGTGAATAACAACAACAACAACAACAAATTGCTGGTTTTATTTATATTACGATAAGCTTTTATGCCTACTTGTTTATAATTGTTGCTTTTATTGGTACATTTTAATGAATACTTTAGATTGTTCTTTGGAAACTGCTTAGAGGTTCTGTCAAGAAAGTGGTATATAAATATTGTTAAATAAATATAATAAATAAAAATTGCTCAGAAGCAGCGTATCTCCAGACATCAGCTGCTAGGATGCGGGGGCTTGGCTTTCCACTACAACATAAATTTAATGTACAACAATTTCCCCCTTTCTTAATTTCCTGCTCAAGGGGTCATACACCTTATCTTTGTTTTCAAGCCCTGTCCCATAGTCCAAGCTAGAAATCAGATTTGCAAAGTAAAGCGTTTTTAAGAAAAAAAACTCTTCCGACTTGGAGGTTTTTTTTTTTTAAAAAAAATCCTTATTTTTAGAGGTTATTTTCCCCCCATTGACTGAAGGCAAATTTAATATGGACAATTCCACCTACGCAGCAGCTCTGCCAGTAGCAAAGAGGTTTTTCTCTGCATTTAATTTTTGAAATATATATCCGCACAAGGAAGAAAGCAAATGGAAAAAAATGACTATGAAGGTATCGGCTTGTGCAGAAATGGGTCCTAGAGCTGGATGTTAACCCTTCCAGTCAATCAACCCTTAGGCTTGTGATATATTTCAACAAAGAAGACACATCAAAATTATAACAAAGGGCCAGATCAAGCCATGAGATTTTGATCACTCCGTTATGTATGGCTGGAATGTGACCTGCTATTTTCAATCGATTTTGCCCTTCCTCACACCTCTCACTTAGTTCAAAGGACTCTCCAAGTCCCCAAGACGTTCTGGCATTGACTGAGGGGCCCTGATGAGATCCTTATTCCTGAACTACGAAGTTCAGGGCTCCTCTCATCACAGGGTTTGTTTGCATGCTTGTAGAATACATCACAATCTCTCTCCTTTGTAAACATACATCCCCTACAAACACTATTACCCAATCCAGGGAGTTAACTCCAGTATCAAGGAAAGAAAGTTCCAGGTGTTCATGTCCTCCTTTTTATTATCCTACCAGGCATCCTTGAGTTCTGATTGCTCTTTGTTACCTTTCTCTGCATCGATCAGTATGCACTTTGCATCTCCACTGAGCTGAGCTAGCTCTCCCTCATCTATTCTCCCTCTTTATATGCTGCCACAGAAGAGGAGAGCCTGCTCACCAGCTCACTGCCAATGCCCAATGCTGCCCCTGAGCAGCCCATTTCCTTCTGGTCAACTCATGGATGGTGCAGTGTGAATGCTGGCAGCTTCTGCCTCTTTACACTTCTCATCAGTTATCGAACCATTGCCTTAATATCCCATGCAAGTAAAGTAATGCTCAATATTCTACAACAAAGGCTCTTACCATATATGGAGCAAGAAATGCCAGATGTCCAAGCGGGATTTAGAAAAGGAAGAGGCACCAGAGATCATATCACAAACATACATTGGAATGGACCAAGGAATTTCAGAAGGAAATCACCCTGTGCTTTATAGATTACAGCAAAACCTTTGATTATGTAGATCATGAAAAACTATGGAATGCTTTAAAAGAAATGGAGGTGCCACAGCATCTGATTGTCCTGATGCGCAACCTATACTCTGGACAAGAGGCTACTGTAAGAACAGAATATGGAGGAACTGATTGGTTCCCCAATGGAAAGGGTGTGAGACAGGGTTGTATTTTATCACCCTATTTGTTTAATCTGTACTCAGAACATATCATACGGAAAGCGGGATTGGATCAAGATGAAGGAGGTGTGAAAACTGGAGAGAGAAATATCAATAATTTAGGATATGCAGACGATACCATACTACTAGCAGAAACCAGTAATGATTTGAAATGAATGCTGATGAAAGTTAAAGAGGAAAGCACAAAAGCAGGACTACAGCTAAATGTCAAAAAGACTAAAGTAATGACAACAGAAAATTTATGTAACTTTAAAGTTGACAATGAGGAGATTGAACTTGTCAAGGATACCTCGGCACAGTCATTAACCAAAATGGAGACAATAGTCAAGAAATCAGAAGAAGGCTAGGAATGGGGAGGGCAACTATGAGAGAACTAGAAAAGGTCCTCAAATGCAAAGATGTATCACTGAACACTAATGTCAGGATCATTCAGACCATGGTATTTCCGATCTCTATGTATGGATGTGAAAGTTGGACAGTGAAAAAAGCAGATAAGAGGAAAATCAACTCATTTGAAAGGTGGTGTTCGAGAAGATCTTTGCGCATACCATGGACTGCAAAAAAGACAAATACTTGGGAGTTAGAACAAATTAAACCAGAACTATCACTAGAAGCTAAAATGATGAAACTGAGGTTATCATACTTTGGACACATAATGAGAAGACACGATTCACTAGAAAAGACAATAATGCTGGGGAAAACAGAAGGGAGTAGGAAAAGAAGAAGGCCAAACAAGAGATGGATTGATTCCATCAAGGAAGCCACAGACCTGAACTTACAAGATCTGAACAGAGTGGTTCATGACAGATGCTCTTGGAGGTCACTGATTCATAGGATCCCTATAAGTCGTAAGTGATTTGAAGGCACATAACAACAGCAACAACCTCATCAAACTGGCACACCAGCCCAGCCTCTGACTACATTCCAGGCATGTATTGAAAATGTAGTATTGAAATAGTAATGTAGTATTGAAATAAGTTCTAGGAATGGGGAAAAAACCAAATCCAATGAGTAGATTTCTGTTCAGATCATGTGGGCAATTTTCCACATGACATTTGAAAATTTTTATTTACTTTTATTTTATTTATTTAGAGCACTTGTACCTTGCTCCTCAGCCAAAAAGGCTCCCAGAGTGGCTTACATACCATCAATTAAAATAAGGCAGTCCTTGCTTGCAGACTTTTAATCTTAAAAATACCACACACACACGAGAAAACAGACAGGGAGGGAAGGGGAGAAGAGCAAACTCAGGCACCAATTCTTGAATAGTAGTTCTTATAATGATCACCTGGTATAGAAACAGTGCAGGGGTAGGAGGTGGCTGATGGAGCTGGTCTTCTGGCAAAGCTGATGGACTGAGCCCTGCATCCCTTCTCTCCCACTGAGGCCTCCTGATGGAACAGCTGCTGCCAGGTGACAGCTGAGGCAAAGGAGACCTGATCAATGAAGCTGTTACTAGCAGAAACCAGTAATGATTTGAAATGAATGCTGATGAAAGTTAAAGAGGAAAGCACAAAAGCAGGACTACAGCTGAATGTCAAAAAGACTACAGTAATGACAACAGAAGATGTATGCAACTTTACAGTTGACATTGAGGACATTGAACTTGTCAAGGATTATTAATATCTTGGCACAATCATTAACCAAAATGGAGACAATAGTCAAGAAATCAGAAGAAGGCTAGGAATGGGGAGGGCAGCTGTGAGAGAACTAGAAAAGGTCCTCAAATGTAAAGATGTATCACTGAACACTAAAGTCAGGATCATTCAGACCATGGTATTTCCGATCTCTATGTTTGGATGTGAAAGTTGGACAGTGAAAAAAGCTGATAAGAGAAAAATCAACTCATTTGAAATGTGGTGTTGGAGGAGAGCTTTGCGCATACCATGGACTGCGAAAAAGACAAATAATTGGGTGTTAGAACAAATTAAACCAGAACTATCACTAGAAGCTAAAATGATGAAACTGAGGTTATCATACTTTGGACACATCATGAGAAGACATGATTCATTAGAAAAGACAATGATGCTGTGAAAAACAGAAGAGAGTAGGAAAAGAGGAAGGCCAAACAAGAGATGGATTGATTCCATAAAGGAAGCCACAGACCTGAACTTACAAGATCTGAACAGGGTGGTTCATGACAGATGCTCTTGGGGGTCACTGATTCATAGGGTCGCCATAAGTCGTAGTCGACTTGGAGGCACATAACAACAACAACAATGCTGATTGGATGATTATGATGGTAGTAGCCTAGGGATGGCTGGACCATGTCACTTTCACATGCTCTCAATCATAGCTCTGTCTTTTCCTGTTTTTCTTTCCCTTTTGCTTTTTGTGGATTTTTAAATAAAATAAAATCCTGTAAAATTCATATTAAAATTGTGCACACTTTCCTCCTTTAAAGGCATTTGGTACAATGTTCTCCCCCCCCATACATGTTTTTGTATGCTTGGATGCATTTTCTCCTAAAATACATACTTTTGTGCACTTTTTTTGTAAACTGAAACTGCATCGCAAAATTTGGCAAAGTCTGTAACCCAAATGACAGTTGCATCCCCTCTCTGGACTGGCAAGTTAGGTTGGTTCATTCTAAAATGCAGACTGAAACCATTTTCCTTCCACTCCTATGTTAGCCATCGCAGAACCATAGGTGCATTTTATGTATTTTTTAAAAAAGGAAAGGAAAATGAAAACCTTTTCAAGGAGGGGAAAATACTTCCAACAGCCCTCTGCACTGGTTTTCCTCCTAATGTAACTAGAGACTTAAATACAATTGAGTTAATCTTGGAGGCAAATAGAAAATACTGCAACAATAAAAAGCTGTAACACATATACAAATGAGAACTATGGCTCCCTTCTGCATTCTAAATTCTGAGGATAATTCTAGGGAGCTTCATTACTGGTGCATAATTGTGTTATAGAACGCTAAATCATCCCGCTACACTTAACTGGCAATAACATTAAGATAGCACAGATATTCATTTTAATTAAAACATAGCCCCAAACTATTTCCTTATTTTAAAAGGCAAAACTAAACACACACACACACACAACCAACAGCCTAGCATTAGAAGCTTTCATTCCTTCCTGGTCTCACGATTGGTGCTGGGGTTGCCGACCTTTTTAGGCCCATGGGCACATGATTACTGAGTGAGTGCTGTGGGCACCATCCCTCCGGTTACCTCTCTCCCACCTCCCCCAGGTCAGCCCCCAGAGGGAGAGAGAGAGAGAGCATGCATACACACTTGATTTTTCCAAGGGATTTTAAACTGATTTTAATATTATCTTTTTACATTGTTGTCACCTTCCTTTGTACCTTATGGTGAAGGACAAGTAAGAAACCTAAATGATAATAATGTCTCTCCCCCAAAGACACTTGCAGCTCAGGACCCCAGTACCTCAAATACGGCTTCGAACATGAATCCACCTGGACTGTGAGTTCAGCATCTGAGGCCTTTCCCCTCTGAGGGCGGTGCAGAGGGTGGGAGACACAAGAACAGGCCTTTTTAGAGGTGGCTCCCCGCTCATGTTATGCTCCCTTCAGGGAGGCATACCTGGCACCATCCTTATCTACCTTTAGGCTCTCCTTGGGTTTTGGATTTTGCTCCTTAATTTGAAGGGTTTTAGATATTAGTGGACACACACACACACGCGTTGCCAGGTCAGAAGCATCCCAGACCCTGAGATTTCAGGGCTGGGTCCTAGTGATGTCATGGGGACCACAAGTGATGTCATTAAGCATGATACATTAAGCATCAACCACAGTTGCTTGGAGCATACAATTCAAACAAAAACATTTCTCTGATTGGAAATTAAGACAGAAATCTTAGCTAAATGATATTATTATATACCAGCCTGGGTAGGGAACATTTAATGTAGCCTACTTGTTTCTGGCGAGAAGGGTTTAAGTGGCCAGAAACCATCATCTCTCAGCCTAATCTGCCCCTCAGAGTGAAAACAACAGAGGGTGACCATGACTACCCCAAGGAAGAAGGGAACACTTAAAATGTACAGGAAATTATAATGTACAAGCATAGTGTGAAATCAGATACTTATCGGGACTCATAGGAAGAAATATTTATATAAGCATGACCAGAGCTTGGAAAAGTTACTTTTTTGAACTACAACACCCATCAGCCCCAGCCAGCTGGCGCTAACTGGGGCTGATGGGAGTTGTAGTTCAAAAAAGTAACTTTTCCAAGCTCTGAGCATGACTGTCAAATATGTTTATTATTTACACAACCCGTAAAGATATGTACAGTGCAATCCTACGTTTATTTATTCAGAAGCAAGTCCCAATGTATTCAGTAAGGCTTACTCAAACAAGGAAGTGTGCACAGGACTGCAAACTCAAGTGATAAGGAACTTCACTCACTCAATCCAAAATTCAGAATCATGCCACTTTAAGCTGTTCTGCAACTGTTTCTTGTTTTTATTGTTATTGGATTTTAAAGGTATTTAATTCTTGTTGTGAGCTGCCTTGGTTTCCAACCCTACCTCACAGGGTTGTTGGAAAGATTCCATACACACACACACTGGAGAAGTAAAAATATATACACCCCATATAATAGTTTATTGTCAAAACCAGCTGGTCATTGTAGAACATTTTATAAAATCAGTGTCAGTTTTCTACAAAATAACAGCGAGGACATCCAGGTATGCCCTGCCTAATTGCTTTAAAAATAGGATTGGAAGGGAAGAGAAAGATTTACAACACAAACATAATCTTTTGCTATTTTCACTCAAAAGTCCTATTGATTTACTGCACAATCCTAACCATGTGTACTCAAAAATATGTCCTACTGAGTTCAATGGGGTTTACTACTAGGTATGTGGGATTAGTACTGCAGGTTTACTCCCAGAAAAAAGAGTATAGGATAAAAGCTTCATATTGGAAAGGTTTTCAAAACAGCCTATGAATTAGACAAATAAGCTTCCCTCTTCAACA